>NW_027116824.1:2400000-3000000 GCF_024137725.1 Prorops nasuta | reverse complement strand
CGTTTGGAAGCCATATACGCGAATGAAGAAAATGGCAAATTACAAAGCCAACCATGCGTCATGCAATGGTGGAATAACAAGGTGTTGACAAAAACATTTCTAACGATTTTTTATTAATGCTTCAGCAAGTGTTATTATTTCGCTCTTATCAAATCCCTTTAACGTCATACCGCGATCTCGGATCTGTATAATAACAGCCTCGAATGAATAATCAAACTATCAAACTTTGCAATAATAAAATATTTGTCAATTAAGCCTATTGTTCCTTATTCAGCTATATAGGCCTTGTGTATTTATTGTCGCCGCGGTAAACTCTTTAAGAGACTTTCATTTGAATTTATGAGAGAACGGATGAATCACCATACGCAACAAAATATGTGCTCGCTGATAAGAAGAGGAGAATGTTCGTTTTCCACGCATATACCTATAAAGAGGGTCACGGATTTGCCTTGGTATAATTCGAGTTATTTTCACCTATATATCTATATACTAATACAAAATGTCGACGATCGCGAAGGTTCGCGAAGATGTGAGAGTATAAGCGGTGAAATGATAGTTGCACGTACTGATGACATGCCATTCCCCGTGATAGGTATAGTCATAAAATAATACCGCAAATCTAGCAGTCGAGGCAACTCCCCTCCCCATATACCATGCCTCTAGAAAATACATAGGAAAAATATCACACCAAAACAGAGAGTGATTTAGCAATATTATCATTCTTACCATATACAATTGATTTTCATTTTAATCGTTGCATGGTAATGCACGCATATATAGATATTTCGTATTCTCTACACGCGCGCGCGCTACATTAACTAGCATCTTTGATTTCTTATATTATTTCCTTCTGATTTTTGAAACTTTGCCAAAAATGTACACGTACACAACACGCTATTTTGGAGTCACCTATATAAAGAATGCTTATTTTTAAACCGATGGATTCCACTTTTTAGAGTTTAAATTCCTTTTTATGTTATTATTAAAGGATCTTTAAAGGTTTGCCTAAGATTGATCTCGCGGCCGGTTCTCGATGAAAGATGGCTTTTTCATATACAGCGTTCGACTCGTCAAGAGAAATAAAGACTCGCGCTGTGGGGATAAAGTGTAGCAATAATAAGAGTCGCTAGAAAAGGACGTATATATACGGTACTTTTTGCTATATATCTAAGAGAGACAGGCGCACCAGACGTGTGTCACGTAACATTCGGTAGTCGGCTGCGTGTATATCGGAGCTGTCAATTATTTTTGACAACTATCGTTCGTGATGGGTCATGACGGAATTATAAAAGTTGTTTGAGAAAATTACAAGTGTATAGCCAAGTACATTCAGGTTTATCCATGTAATTGTATATTGATTTAGTTTAACTCTGCTAAAAGTATAATAATTATAAAAAGTGTTCTTCATCCGGTATAATATCGCACTGGTACAACTGGACAAGAAATCTTTGTTTGCTTTGTCCCATCGAACCGATGATTTATCATGGCACATAATAGAAGAAAGAAAGGAAAGTAATGACGCCAGTCCAACGCAGATCAGTAATAACCGAGCGAAATAAATATAGGGTAAGGGCGGCTGGGAAGAAAATGAATTACGTGAAAGCGCCACGACTGGCAGAATTCACGCTGCTCATCCTATACCAATCGTATCCGATGTAAGTGTGCAGCTCTTGCAACAATTGCCGCTCTATGAATTTCTCAAAGGAAATAAGTTACGCAAAAGAGGATCCTATATAGATCCTGCGACCGCCGCGCCGTTCCTTGGTCTATCGAAGCCCTCGCCTATATTATAAGCAATATTGCTCACGCCGGTTATTCGTTCAATGGCTATAACGAGGGAATGACACCAAGCGATAATCGCCAATCGGTGCATACGTTCTCCAATATGATACGTCGTTAAAAAGGACTTGCCGAGCACGTATGTACGTAGCATACATGCACTATTTCTGCATGTAAAATATATCACTGGATTGGAATCAATGGGGAGTATTGGATGAAACGTCGATATAAATATTTCTGCTTCGTATTGCGTACCGAAATCCCGAGGACGAAAGGTCAGAAACAAAATTTACTCGCAGGACTCAGTTTTAGTATATCATAAAATGTTCCTTGATTACAAAGATGATACTAGTTTACCCTTGAATGGAGCAGCCAAGGGCGACAAAGGTCACTTTAAATTTTTTGAACACGAGCCCCCCTGTAGTTTTTATTACATATTCGTGCAGTTGATCTTTTTTTTGAGAGCTTTCCAAAGCACTATACGAATGTACCTACCATTTGATCCGTCGTCAGGCTTCTGCGACACTCTTGGCATATTTTAAAGAAAAATGCTCGTTCGAGCGATTGAAATATTTGAGATAATTGCTGTATGCGCTCGCCAAGTCCCTTTCAACGATATATCGCCTACATCTATGATTATAACCTTATGTCATTGCCTTTTAAAATTTATATGTATAGCACATCGAGAATCGCCGTTTCACTATAAGAATGAGGATTCTCGATCGAAAATAAGTGTCGCTATGTAAAATAGAAAAATATACTATTCCGCAATTAGTTTGATTCAATTGATATATAGATGAAGCGAGAGGTAGGTGGATATTATAATAAATTGCAAAATTGTTGAAGGAGAATTTCGAATGATTGTGAAAAAAGGTAGGGAAGGATAAGTCAGAAGTGTTGTCAAGATCGATCTTCTCGTGAACTGGGGGCGTAGCTCAGATGGTAGAGCGCTCGCTTAGCATGCGAGAGGTACCGGGATCGATGCCCGGCGCCTCCAAATCTTTCTTTTTTTTTTTCTTCTTTTCTTTACTGATTTATCGACGAGATAGAAAAATACACGCGCACACACACGCATACTCGGGAACAAATGAATGAATATAAATGATCGATGATCGATAAATCTCTCGCGAGACATTCCAAATACGAGAATAGATTTGCCAATGGAGCTCAAAGCTCAAACTTTGTTTACAGAATTTATTGAAAGCGACAAGAAATTCTTGTAGAATTTCAAACTATCGAACCGATAATTATATGTGCGTCTAAGAGCAGAGAGCTATTTTTAAAGCTAAACACAAATACTCTTAGATTATCGCTTAAATTATATCGTCATTCTTTATATCCAAAGTCGAGCAATGCGACAATAGATAAGGCGATGTTTGCTGAATAAATTGATCCGGTCTTGTAGCAAGTATATCCACTCTGGCGTAGAAAAATATTATCGCGACGAACAGCTGGAAGAGAAAAATTTATCTCTAGTCGAGTTTGCTAATACAGCAACGTTAATAAGAATCGAGCTGCCTCTTATTCAATGCTGCAATCGACGCGAGATATGCCAAATTAATTAATGCCTTTTCACTTTCTTCTTTTATCGGTAAAATCAATTATTTGCAAAATTATTTTTCAACTACCGAAAAGTACGCAAACAATGTTAAATAAAATGTTTTATAATGCTGTCAGCATGACGTGCAGTATAAACGACACAACAAATTTAGCATAATCTGTTTACGAATTCCACCGCAGTCACTTGGATCTTGCATATTTCAGTGATAATAGCAACATTGTTTTAACAACTGATAATGTCCCTTGCATATACTGCTTTCAAATCAAAGTTCTCTTTTTATTCTATTGATTATATTTCTTATATTAAATATATATATATAGCAAAGATATAGGTTTATCGTCACTGAGTCATTGAGGAAAGCCTTCGACAATAAAGCAAGAATTAAAGTCAGATATTTTCGAAAGTGTTAAACTCTGCGTGACTCGACAAACAGAAATGATAAAAAGGTATGATAGCTCCATCATAGTGCTGTAAAAGTGTCCATGTAACACTATTATAAGATTTCATCCGTTAAAATTCGGCACAAACAAACGTTGAAGCTCGTAAACACTTTGCACGATATCGAGTTTACGCGAATGCTCGTAAAGATGTTTACGCTCTTCGCTCTATATGGATAATATATATATATATATATATAGTTAACGCGAATTATACAAGAAAGGAGGGAACTTGAAAAATATTGTGTCATCGCTCTGTCATTGAAGCAATGTGAAAATAACTAACTAACCGTTTCTCAAAACCAATGCAAAGTATAGGAATAATTTCGTTGGATTTCGAAGAATGGCGCGTTCGATGAATCTATATAGAGTATGGAATGAGTATCTCTAAAGAAATCTCGAAGGAGAACGAAGAAAAATGATTTTATCGTGTAGGAAATATTATTGTATTATCTGTAGAAATGTGTAAACGCGTGCAGAGTTTTACGGCTACCGAGGCGAGGCGAGGCGAGACTTGGTCTATTTATATTTCTATTTCCAGTGCATTGGTTTCTTTCGCGTAATTAAATCTTCTTCTTCTGCCGCACGCTTTATTTCTTCCTATTGAAAAGAAATAAATTTTCAGCAGCTTTTCTATTCCCAGAAGAAGCGAGGAACGTGCCATTGGCACGTCAAGCTCTCGTTTCACGGATAGAAAGGAGCGACGAGCAGATTCGTTTGATCACAGGGTTACCCAAGCGTTCTATACCAGTTTTACGATTTAAGAAGCCCCGTACGTGTACCGTCGTGTACCATTCACCTTGAACTCGGCTACAATGCAGCCATTCAGTCTCTCTCTCACACGGACTTTGGAATTTATGTGACAATAAATTGATTAGGCTGCTATACTACTGCGGAAAGCAGTACAAAGTATGCTCTTCCGATGACCGAAAACTCCAATAGCACTGGCAATAAAACTGCTATAATAAAACCGAGAGCCATCGACACTCTGCCCTATAGCTGCTTCTGCTGCTACTACGGACGGACTACGAACCAATAAGTGCAAACTCTGAGACGCGCGGCCTCTGCGCCAGCCAGAGTAGTCTACCCCTACTGCATACAACGTGCATTTTCATTATACTTTTCCATCCATCCCCCCCCCCCCCCCCCATTTCGCCCGGAAAAAGGTTCGCAGTATATATCCGCGCAGCCTCTTTCGTACAACGCGTGTCACGTTCACCCGCTTTCTCGAAGAATCACCGGCTGATCCCAAACTGTCGCGAACCTTCAAACTTATGTCGCAATAAAATAATCCGGGTTGCGTGAAAAAAAAAACAAGAAGAGCGAGAGAAGAGGAAAGATGCAGGAAGTAGGTAGTCAAACTGGATAATAAAATTTAGAATATGTCGACACTCGTTCGTTTACTTTTCACCCTAAGCTTCCGAGAGCGGTTTCATCCGAGAGGGATCCCCTTAATAGCGCGCTCAGCTACCTAAATTGTCGTAACGAATCTGTCTTGCAGCATACGATGAGTGACATCGATCGAATCGCTTGAAATAACAGGAAAATCCATTGGCCGCTAAAACTTGTTCAAATCTCACTTTCTCACGATACTCGCGAGGGCACGGCACGCACGCGTTATATTCTCCAAGTCTCGTCCTTCGTCTTTATGATTTGCATGCAAGTATATATACATATGTGTAAAAGCTGCCCTCTTTAAAACATTCTTTATTCAAAATATACTTAACCGTACGGGATATAATAGATTGCTGGCTATTTTGACAAGCTATACACAAGATATAGTTCCTTAGGTCTGAAAAGTCTTCTAAATTTTCCACTGGTTCTCGATTTGACGCATTGTCGGAAGTCTCACGACAATAGAATTCGGTACAATAGTTTCCTGTGCACGTACTTATCTAGATCAAGCCGTTTAATAGAGCTAAAAAGCCGATCAACCCTTTGGGCAGGACGCGTGTAATACGATGCTTTGAAAAGAGACAAAGAGAATCAGAGTCAACGAAATAGAAAGGGTGCCATAAAAATCGTTTTAATAAAAATAAAGCATATGGTCCAATACTTTTATTACTTTACACCTTTCTTGGCCGCCGGTGTAGCGTTACGACGCACATCGATTTATAGTAAAATGGTTGAAATAGTGCGTGCATGGCTGTGCATACAGCACCAGTCAGTGACACACGCTGCTTTGTAGCAGTATACGTGAAGAAAAAAGTAAGAGCTACGTTTATTAGAAATTCCTAGAGAAGCTTTGTCAAACAGATTACTTCTGACACTTGTTTGTAACTGTTGCATTGCAGATATGCTGATAAACGGAGCATATTTGATCGTACAAAGTCATTATAAATTTAAAGCTATACGAATCTTCCAGTAGTAACCGCTTTAACCCAAATAATATACCAAGAAATCAACAGAGACGAAAAAGAGTTTTAAACGGAATAACAGCTACTCCGCTATAGGAATAACAGAGAGGTAGTGAAGACGAGAGAGAGAGAGAGAGAGAGAGACTGCACATCGTTATCGACGATCGGTAAACAACAAGGCCACTTATCGGCAGCCTGATGCAACGCGGAAATGACTTTCGTCAGCTCTTACAAATAGGCATCGTAGACTCTTGATAGATTTTATCCAGAATAATTGTGCAGTTTGGATTAAAAAGGCGATAAGAGAGATAGGAATGAATGAAAATATCCCAATTTCCTTTATTAGCCTTTTTCGAAATTTCATTTATATATATATATATATATATATAAATTCTCGAGAATCTCCCTTGGGAAAGAATTACGTGAAAATTCTCATTGCTCGTTTGCTCATTTTCCCCACGATTGATCGAGCAAAAATTGCATGTCTTCTTGACCAAGCGACAAAAAGTAGGAGAGAGAAAAAAACTGTTGATCCGGAGCGTTAAATTATTTCTGCGCGTGCTCAATCACGTGTATAGTGGGCGTTAATAAAAACACGTTGGAAACACGTTACCTCTCCTACACGTAATCGAGGCAATGAGAAAAATTAGTATAAGAGGATCACTCAAACATTTTTTTATGTTCCTTTTCAATGGAATGTTTACACCAGCACACACACACACACGCACACACACAGTATCAGGTATACATAAATATATATTTATAATAAAGAGTTAGTGACTATAAAATACTAACAAATAACAAGAGCTATATTGTGCTCATATGTCGCTAAGAGAGGTCAATTGATAACTATAATTTGAAAAAGCGTATAAGTGCGACGTAAACCGGTTTTGCCACCAGCTATTTACCACAGGTTACTTTAGTATATGATGAAATATAATGAAGACAATGGAAGTCTTATGAGTCACAATTAGTAACCGTTAATGACAGATCGGATAGATATTTTTTTAATCGAATGACGTTTCGCTTCGCTTTGCTAAATCAAGCAGCTCGTGCAAGACCACTGCGGCAGAGATACGAGCTAAAGTCAATTAAGTAATACTATACGTAGAGCATAATTGTGCATGAAAGAACTATTTTTATAAGAGACATTAAGATGCTCGATCGTTTGTGATTTAACGTTGCTTTAAATTGTAGACATGCAGTAACAATAATGAGCACAGCTAGAGGATGACGTTGTGGTGACGTATATGGCAGAAAATTGACGAGTAATCGTGAAGCATTAGGGGGAAAATAAGAGAGCTGGGGTCCTGGGGTTGGGGTGTAGCGCCGCTACGAGTCGCGATACTGCAGTTGCGTCTGCTAAAAAAAGTATAGCGAAAACATTTAACGCATCCACGCAGATTTTAAGGTAGACTTTATAAAGCTAGAGTTAGTATATAGGTACCTTTGGGGTTTTTCTAGCCACTTCTCCGGTCCCTCCTCTCTCTCTCTCTCTTTTTCTCCCACTGTTTTTCTTCCTCTTTTTTTGTCGCCTATCCATGGTAGCTCTCTTTGAAGCTGATTTTCACGACGGTTGGAGTGGAAAGTTCCACGAACCCTACCTACTCTTACAAAAGGAAAAGACGGGGAACGGTGATGGGGTGGGGCGCAGCCCCCATAAAAAACAGGAAAGGCGCCGAACGAAACCACTTATGACACTGTTGTTGCCGCATTAGAACCAAATGCACATATGATAATGCGCGTCGGAAACAATTGATATAGCCAATTTCTCGCTGTACAGGGTGTAACGTAAAGTATTACGCACGTACGTACATAGCACGCTCCCCGTTTGCGACATTCACGCTCGATTACTGCAAACAATTAAACTCTAATTGCAACTCGATATTCTATACATTATCGTATAAAAAGTACAATTTCGAGCAAAGTAAAAAGTTACCGTACGTCGCGTTTAAATAAACATGTTTTTGAAAAAGGTTCCGGTTATCTTATTTTTCGTTTTATGTATCGCCAAGTTTTTAACCTTATCGTTATTGTACATGGATATAATGAAATGATGCGTTGTGTAATGTAATTTGCAATTTGCAATTATTGTAAGCAATGGTTAATTATTGTAAGCAATGGTTAATGTTGCATCAAATTATATAAGATATTTATGAGAGTATAGTGGCAAACGCTAGGAATAAGGAAAGCGTTTAAAGAAACAATAAAATTGATAAGACAAATTTCTCGTAACTGCCAGACGATACATCTGTTGAATCTTGTGGTTCGCTGGCTTGTTAATTTGCGCTTATTATGTACGGCCAGCGATAACAAGACCGGGATGAATCATCCTTATCCATGATTATAGCAGGAAAGGGTAACATGATTATTGGCCAGATCTATCCAGGCACGATTCGCTTTTATAGAGAGAAAAAAAAGCATGTCAAGAGGCAAGAAAATAACAGAGCTGTTATTTGCACGAGTACAGCCGAATCAGCCGATTATGAAGATTTGGCATAAAAATATCATTCGCATCATCCGAATTAAGTCGAAACTTTGTTCTCCGAGATTTCACCTTGATAAAGAACATTGTTTATTCTGTATAAAACGATCGGCCCAGAGTACCCATATACATACAATATGTATACATATACGCACTATATATACGACACGATTAAAGTCGCGAGATTAATAGACTTTTTCATAATCCGCAAAATTATCTTTTAGCACAAGCCGATCTTTTATGGCTCATCAATAATAACCACCAACGTTATAAACAAAGCTCCGATTCATTACGCACTTGCGAAATACCTTTATTATACCGGGAGTCTGCAATATACTCTCGAAATACGTGTGCAATAACTTTCCTTTAATAATTCATAAATCCTTTGATACATAATGAAATTTTATAATAGAGCAAAATTAGAGCCGAGCTTTAAATCAACAATCTGTTGCGAGCAGTAAGCAATATGTCCATCATTGTGATTTACATGCGCAAATCGCTTCCGAAGCGAATCGATATTGAGGACTCAATAATTCACGATATACGAGATTGCCACCAATATAAAATCTCAATTACCATCCACATTATTATTTCCATCCTCTCTCACCGACGTACGTTTCTTCATTTTTTATTTAATATCCCTTCAATTATCACACGCAAAAGGTCTTCTCTTTTAATCATATAGTTAATTACTCCCTATATAAGCAAAAATCATCGTCTTCCCGCCGCTTACACGACACCATTTTCGTGTCTTCTCTAACGATGTAAGAGGATCATCAGCGATACACATATGCATGTATAAGAAACGAGCGTCAGCCGCGTCACGTACGCGTTTTGCAGCTTTAACGTGTAAAATTTCCTAATGATATATATTAGAGAATTATCATTCGCGCGGGCGAATGATTTGCCCTAGATAATAAGTCGAAAAGGATTATTTTATTATCTCTATATTTTTAATATCAAATTTCATAATCCGTGTATACATTTATATTTTTGCAAAACGTGCCAACTATACGTTTGCTTTATAAATGTGTAAATTATAGGTTTTGAAAAAGATGATTAGGCTGGTTTTCTTGCGAGCGTATTACGGTACTGATTCATGGATGAAGAAAAAAAAAATTTTTCTCGTTAATGAGCATCAGAAGCAGCGTATAGGTTTGTTGAAATAGAGACGTTCTTAAGGAGTAAATCCCATGCTCGGATCAAAGTAACGCTCGTGTTCTACATGAAGATCGGATGTTCAATAAATCTGAGAATCGTGTCATCGATATGGTTTAAAAATAACAAGCTAGCCAAATATGTATGCACCTAGCACGTCGAAGGTCGTGCACAAGGCGATAATAATCACGTCATCCTATTCTATCCACCATTCTTATTCGGTAAAACGTATACGTTCTTAATGCTAAAGAGGAGCTTTTATCTCCGAGTGTTCTGAATAAAGTATAGTTTAGGAAAGAAGAAAAAAAAATTATCGAGTATATAGGAGAGAGAGAAAGGCGATGTGCCGTGTCGAGTGATTCATAGTGTATGCACAAGTGATGACAGCACCGTATTGTTTCTTTACTAAAAAACAAATATTTCACACACACATATAGAGAGAGAGAGAGAGAGAGAGAGTCGTTGGCTGGCTAATTTGTTAGTCAGAGTTAAAAAAAGGCCGTGTTATTGTTTATCGATTTTTATCTTGCATTTATTTTGTTATAGACGCTTTCCAAATGGCAATGATGTAACGATGCCCGATAGAAATAACAGTTATACAGAATTGCACGAGTCGCTACGTATTTCGTGTGACAGACCGTTATCCACCTCTCCGATAACCCTTTGGAAGATTTTATTATTTTGCAAGACTCGTGCGCGCTCACTTTCCAAGACTTTGTTTTCTCGTAAATTTCCAACGTGATTGCACGTAATGAGATTCGAACAAGACATTTATTTTTCGCAATAATTTAATATTCTTCGATCGAAAGTTGCGACTATTTTAATGTGTAGGTATATAGAGAGGAATCTAATGGAAAGAAAGAAGGAATTAATGCCATTGAGATTGATATTACTCGATGTTGAGTTTAAATTGAGAATGGAGGATTCGCATGGTACGAGTCTAAGCATTGATCAAGCACATGCTTGGTCCACTCTTGTATATGTATATTCATGTTATGCAAGATGCACGTATGGAAGCTAACGCGCATACACGTGCATTTAGGTCGAGCGTATCTGTTCGTTTCGTATGCAGAGCCACGCGCTGCTTCAGCTTCGTCTCGTTCCGTGTATTGTAGCCTGGCTCATCGCATATCAGTTCAATGCTGCTTCATTCTTCATATTTAAGTAGATCATCCAGTGGTTTTTCAAATTAATGCAAGCTCCGCGCTTATTGTTACGAGAAGAGAAGAGCGAAAAGAAAAGAATCTTATAATATTTGCCACGTACGACGCAAAGCTTTTTTACGGCTAAAAATCTTTATCGTACCATTATATCTATACTCGGCAATTTAATTTAAGGATTAATGTTCGGTTTGATAAGCGAACTGTGACAATCGCTTAAAGTTTACATTATATTTCAATAGGTTTTTTTTTATTTGGGCTAACAAGATTACGCGCGGCGAGATACTCCCTATTAGATTTCAAAGCACTCGAGTTTATTAAAGCCGACGGTGCACGTACATACAGTCGTGGTGCGTGCCCTTGGTTTCCTCGACGCATAAGAGAATTGCTACAATTACATGAAAAAGCGAGCGTTGCTTGCCCTTATTCCGACCTTGATTTTTCCCCCTCTGTGATAAGCGGAAAAATATACAGTCTCTCTCGTCGGCTTGAAATTGCGAGTATATTGGAAAAACTGGGCGAGAGGTGGGACGGGGCAGGACGGGGTAGGACAGGACAGGACGTTTCCGAGATGGCGAAAGATTCATGTGTGTGTGTGTGTGTGTGTGCGGAGCATGTATCGAAAGGAGGAAGGAGAAGCAGCTGACGAAGAGCGATAGAAAGGGAAGATAAAAAGTATCCGAAGAGGAGGTACGATATATAGTAGCAGTATATATAGTAACGAGCATAAAGTTGTGAAAAGGTTGTGGGTGGGGGAAGTAAGGGGACAAGTAGTGCGGGGGAGGGGAGATTGGTTGGTACGAGACGGACGACCAGGCACAGTGCCTCGCCTCAGCCAGCCAGCAGTCAGCACTCACTGGCTGGCACCAAACAGTCTGCTGCTTCAGTCAGGCTTCTTCGCTCTTACTCGCTTACCTCCCCCCGAACTGTCCCGAGACCGGAGTAGGTCCGAGGCCCGAGCGTTGTGCCAACCAACCGAACACCAACGTCAACGTCGCGGATCGCCCCGCTCGGTGCACGCTCGCGCTCGCCTTAGATCCTACAACGATTACCTGATACACTCGCACGCTTCATCGCTCGAGCCCGCGCGCCATCTCACCTGCAGCCTGCAGTGGCAACATTCGCCACTCCGTATACATATACACACGAAGGACGACGCAAGAAGCATCCCAATAAAGAGCCTAAAGCAAACACGAGAGAAAAGAAATAAACTCGCGCAGCCCGAGTATAATAGGGCTCTACTGCAAGTTGACTCTAATTTGGCTCCAGGAAAAAACTCTAAAGAGCGTAGGGAACAGGAGAAGCAACGTTGCCGCCACGCCACGCCACGCCACGCCACACCACGCCACGAAGCCCAGCAGCGGAAAAGAAAAATGACGCTGGCGCGCGAGTACGTTTCGAACAAATAGCTCATTGTTTTGTAAAAGGCGTTCGTAAGAAACACGTTTCAGGCTGCTCGCTATGTTGGGAAATACACACGGGATTATCGGGCACGAGAGATATAGGCGTTTGCAAACGCACACCTCCCATCCCCTCCCCCCCCCCCCCTCCCAGTTTTGCTCCTCTTCCTGTTTATTTCGCGGCTCGTTTCTAAATGCGGCTATGCAATCTCTATTCGCTCTTGGCAAGCTGCAGTCGAGTGCTCTATACGAGCGCGCGCGATCGCTCATTCAGAGATAATTAATGAGATATTTCTTCCAAGCTTAAAAAAGAAAAAGAAAAAGAAAAAAAAATATGAACGCGCGAACCGAGGACGATACAAATTTATAGCAGATGAGCTATCCATCTCCTCTTTTTCCTCCTATATATACGATAATTGTACCGTAATTGTGTTATTTTCCTGTTGACGCTGAATCGACTCTGACGCGAATTTATGAAGCATGAAAATTCTAGTTTTAGCACAGGGCGTGCCTTCTGCCGGTTCTATTATATATTATGGTATTCCGTGTCGATGAAGATTCTCTGTTCTCCGACATATAGCAGGAAAATATACGCCATTTCTTCTCTCCTCTCTTCCATGATCCAAATAAAAACGTAATTACGGTTTTACGATTTTGGCTGGACACGCTTGTAAAGCCCGCGAACGCGCGAGCATAGTCGCTTCTGATATTACAGGAAGTCCTTTTTACGAGTCGACGGAAAGCGTAAATCGAAATAAACGAAAATACGAGCTTCGTTACACGTACGAGCATGTAGACTGGAAGCGAAGGTATAACGCGTAATGACCGCGCGAGGCCTGATGCCTCTATTTTCGATAGGTCTCTTAGAAATTCCAACGTCTCTTTAATCAAGGACGTAACGTGCCAGACACAAAATCACTATCAACTATGGCAACGATTCTTACGACGACGTGCGCGCGCGACTACTCTGCATATACAAATTATTATGCGTCATTGTTGACTTCTTTAAACGCAATATAGTAATGTAATTGGTTATGTAAATGCCCATGCAGTTTAATACGTCCAATTTTAAAGCTGCACGTGTAAAAGCCTCGTTGAGCGTGCTTACGATCGAAAGGTTACTCCTGCTAACCTTCGAACGTGCTTATCGAGATTGACAATCGGGGAGAGCCAGGGGCCTCGGGCCTGCCCAATTGCTAATAGTGCAATTGTTCATCGCGCGGTTACAAGAGCTCGATGCACTTGTTTTTTCAATAGTGGGAAAACATTAAGTTGTATCATATAGGCAGCAACGAACGATATACGATTTCCTCAGAGATAGAAAATTACGTATAATAGAAATTAAAAGTCTTTATGAGCCAAGTGAGAATCAACGTTGGGCTTGTAGTTGCATGCACAACCATATCCGTATGTTTATGTATTGAATTTATGGTATGCATGTGCGGAGAATATCTATTCAACATTTGACAGGTTTATGAGATAACATTTAAGAGTATCGCGTGAGAAATAAATATGGAGCAAAAACGTAAAGTATGTAGATCCGGCCTAACGGCTAACGCGAAAAGAAGAGAAGCATGTGTGTTGATGAGAAGTTGGTCACATGTGAGATTAACGTGAACTGAAACGACTTTGACGCCGCTATGACAACATAGTAACATGGCTATGAAAAAGTACTGACTTTTGAGCTTTACTTCGTTAAAGACAATTTTTCCTATTACTTCGCGACTGCTGCTACTTGGATACCATGGGTAAAGTACAAAATTTTCGACATGCTGAGTTGCTACCAGAACTACCAAGACCTCAATATTTTACCAATTGCTCTGTACGTTTGGAACGATTAAACGCGCGGTAACCTATTTTTAATCAAACCAGAATTACTATAATTCCACTATATTTATCGTATAACATATTTACCAAATACCATTTTCCCTTCTAATTTATCAGAAAAGGTTCGATCATGTATTTAGGATTGACTTCCATAATTTGCATAATATGGGCTACTGATTTCCCACCAATTTGCAAGCACATTCCCCTGTACCGCAAAGAAATTTGAAGTAAAATCAACTAAAACAAAGAATCATATTAAATATTATTTTAGCATGTAATAATAAACTTGTTAAAAATGAAACAATGTGTGGCAATTTTTTGTTATACCATGAAATAAAATTAAATTTCATTGTTATTAAAAAAAATATATATATTTATATTTGAGATAATTTTTTAATAAAGGCATAAGCAAAGTTACATAATTTTGAAAATAAAAAAAAAAATATCGCCCGAACAGGGACTCGAACCCTGGACCCTCAGATTAAAAGTCTGATGCTCTACCGACTGAGCTATCCGGGCGAAGATATATGACTGTTTCAAGTAGCGAAGTTTCAATTGGAATATGTGCTATCTATGCATCTTTCGTGTCTCATTTAGTACAGATCTAACATTTGAAAGGTATATTTTTCATCTTTTAACTTAATGGCCGGTAAAGTCACTTCCTGCCCAGTTCTTTCAGACCCTTTAACTCGTACCCATTATTGTACATATATATACTTTGCGTGTACGAGATTGTGCATTGCATTACTGATAAAAGTATTGTATCTACACTTGCAAAGTGAAAATATTCAAGGCACTGTAAGAATGCAGAAATACGTGTTAATAAGAGTACCTATGTCAAAACTCTACCTCAACGAATTGCAACTTTCTGTTAACAAGTGCGAAAAATACCGTTTGGAGGAATCTCGGGGCTATAAATCGTTTTACTTGACATTCTTCCGAATTAATCTATATAGCATCTGTTGAATGAAATACGAATACTGTATGAAAGTATCGTGATGCTGTCCTGAAAAGTCTGACAATATGTCTTTGTCGCTGCAGAGCAGAATAGTAAAGCGCAAGAAAATAAATAGCAAGTATCGATTAAAAGGACATGGTTGCGTGCAATGATAAGTGAAGCTTGGGACCAAATGTATTTCGCTGCTCTTCCTCGAGGGTCATATTGAAATTGAGTCGGTAGCCAGCTGACTATAATTTCATATCTCAGTGTATCCGACACCTCGTTTTTCGCTACGTTGCAACTATATCGCTATAGTTACACTAGTCTCGATGGTCTCGATCTAAGCCGTCTACCAATCTGAACGTAAATTCGACTAACCTTCCTGACTCTACGAAGTAAACAGGTTTAACGGCGCTGTTTCAAATGAAAATCTCTTTGCGTCTTATTCTTTATTGTGAACAACAAGTGGGTAGAAAAAGGGGAGTAAAGGCTTTATCGTATCTCTCTCTCTCTCTCTCTCTCTCTCTCTATATATATATATATATATATATATATAAGAGTTGAAAGATGGGATTACGCAATTGTGTAGTTGAATACGAGCATCACGTATAGCGAGTTTTTCGTTGGGATATCGTTACAAGTGACGTCAGTGTGGAGATTTGTTTTCTCCCCCGGGTCCAGCCTATAGGGGCGATAGTGACGGCAGTCGGGAACACTGGCAATTGACAAGCGAGGAATTTGCCGACGTTGGAATATAGCGTGACGCTTGGCGCGTACAGCTTCTGCCTGATAGCTGCTTCATTCTTTATTCGACGTCACACTTGTAATCTGCTGCTAATGAGACAGCTGACTGAGATCTGCTCTTCCTTCGTCATTTACATAAATCCATAATTTCCAAGAAGCAGCCGAGGAGAAGAGCAGCTCGGAGTCGCTGGCGAAAGCTCGTAAAATCCAAAGATGCAAGCTATGTACATGCATAGACAGAGTCATGCATGCACATGTATAAATGGAAAGCTATAATTAGGAGAGCGCGGTTTAGAATTTAATCGTCGATGATGTCATTCTAATTACCGTGCGGTATTAGCTGGCGGAATTTCTGCAACTTTTCATCGAATTACAAGTCTAAATTTATCCTGCCACAGCTGCAACATCCTTGGCTAAGAGCGAACTACCGATCGCCAGCTAGCAAATTGTACATGCGCGAAAGCTGATCGCTAAACGCGCGCCTCTGTGTGTGTGTGTGTGTGTGTGTGTGTGTGTACGTGTAAAGCGCAAGCGAGATTGGAAAGCACGTAGATGATTAATCGAGAAAACCCATGCAGAGCGAGCTTCGGCAGTGACGACGGTACGCGTGGACCGCCGGCCGCGTCGACCATCGACCCCCGCTACCCTGTAGCTCAGCTCCCACAACAACGGCCTATACGCCGGGTATGCATTACATATAGTACGACTGCACCTCTCCGTAGCGCGCGCGCAAGCGCCAATAATGCGAGATTTAGCTCGGATAAACAAAAGGGTAGCACGCGTAAAAAGACCCATATGCTGGCTTAAAGGGGCCTTTCGAGAACGCGCGAGGTCAGGTGGAACTGGTGGAAGTACAGCCTGCACAGTGTGCTCCCCCCCCCCCCCCCTCCAAACTCTTCCTTCTTCAGAATCTCTTCGTTCTACCGAGGAACGCTCGACTTGGCTCTCTGCCAACATTTTCCATCGGAAATATACCTACCAATACTTTCTCATATGCGTACTCTATCGAAAACGCTCAATTTTCAAAACTCTTCCTCAACCATTGTTTCTCATTCGAGCAATTTCTAAACTGTGGAGTGCCCTCGATTATCAGTGAGAAATCCTCAGGCGTCAATAAAATATTATACGGCTTAAATATAATTTTGCTAAATTATGGCCTATATAGATGTAGCTCGGGTACCAGTTCCATTTAATCTTGAATAAGATATTATGGTAAACCGTGGCCATTGATTGTTTCGATTGCATTTCGACCAACTTCACTGTGCACTTTTTTGGTAAAATGCTTAAACTGTGAGACGTGAAAAGGGAACGATTGAATGTCTCTTTATAGCTATAGTGATTTCTCAAAGACGCTATAGATACGATACTAGAGCTTCGAAGCCCCTCCTGGCTCCTATACGCGCGCTCTTCGCAAAAGCAACCCCTCTCGAGAGTCGTGGTACGTTACGCTTGAAGAAAAATAGCCCGGCTAGCTCAGTCGGTAGAGCATGAGACTCTTAATCTCAGGGTCGTGGGTTCGAGCCCCACGTTGGGCGATTTTTTTTAAGCACATTCCCATCAACGCCCAATTAAACAAGTAGTCTTTCTTTACATATTTTTATAGCTTTTTCAAATATCGTTCCTTCGCATGTTATTCTACAACATGACGACACGAAATTACTATATATAAAAATGGAATAAACACAGCGAAACTCTGCGATAAGTGACTCGCGCGAGAGAATTTGCCCAGTTTAATAATAATCGGCAAGTCATTCGTGAACGTATAGGTGCATGTGTGTCTGCTAAAAAATATATTTTGATATTCGTCAAGGATATTTAAGAATGTTCAAATGCAAAATATTATTTGACAAAGATCTATTTTTATAGCACTGCGGGTTAATGTGTCCAATTAGATTTTTGCTATGCTCATAGTTTCTGCACGACAAAAATTCTTTATCGTTCGCTCGCATGTGTGTGATAATTTGCCAGAGAAGACAAACACGTTTGACTGCGTCACGGGGCATGGCAAATTTGACACAATTTTAATATGACTTGAAAATAATATTGAAATTAAATTTTATACAACCAATATCTTCTTTATATTCATTTGTACCAGTTGGATTTCCTTTTGCTCTGATAGCTTTAAAAAGTACAAATGTTTCTTTGTTCTGTGCTCACTAAGAATAGAAACTACATAAATAATGTTTCTGTAGATTCTGGCTCTGGAAGCCTAGGGAACACGGAAACTCGTAATCAAAAAGGAATTGTAATATAAAATCGGCAAGTCCCTTCTTAAACATTAGTCTTTCAGTGTCAGAAATATTGCAATAAATCATATTTCCAGTGATCGATCAAATTCAGTGTGTACAAGAGGGAAAGGAAAATACACAATTGGAGATGGAAAGATATCTCTCGGAAATACCTGTGCCGACAAACCGCCAGCTGTGTAGGGTAACTATTTTTGATTGTAGTTTCGTCGCTTCGCAAACTACTGGCAGCCGAGGGAGGAGGGGAGGCCGGAGGAGGGCTCTTGTGTACCGTGTATTTTTAGTAATATACGTACTAATACAGGCGGCATACCGCTACGAGTCGTCAACACGCGTATAATCCTTAATAAGAATGTTTGTAGGACAATACTTTACATCGACGGTGTTCTTTTGTGCCTTCGAATAATGATTGATCTAGAAAAAGAAGACAGGTGCTGGGCTTGCAAGGGTTGTAGGATAGAATTCAGCTTCAGTCTTCGGATCGATGATGACTGGAAGGGGCTCGCTTCAAATCGGATTAATCCCTACGCGTGCTACATAGATTTAATTAAACGAATACTATGTAGCTAGATACGTCTCATGCGGTCATATCAATTTTCTGCAAAAATTTTCAAAACAAAGTGTATGCATGTTTATTTTTACGAAAGTACGAACCTTGAATAAGCTATAACAATACCGAGATAAATCAAAACTATATAGGTTTTAGTGTTAATAATTTATAGGCACGAAGGAATAGAAGAGAGTGGAAATAGACTTATTTACGTATTATATTAGAGGTTTTGGTCGATAAAGCATTTTCATTGGATTATAGCTTGCCAGAATCGGAGCTATTCTTGATTATTGTTTAAAATGGGTTGAGCTAAATCAATATATCGCTCATTTGTCATCAAAGACTCTTGGAAAGCAGAAATAGCAATTGTGACGCTAGGAATGAGGAGATAAATTTTAATTGTATTTTATGGCATCTCTTATTGTATCGTTAGAGAGCGTATAGCGAGCTGAGTGCTGGGTTTCCAGAGGTCTCTATCACGTACCGACACGATCATGAGGTCTTGGCGTGATAAGTGAGTCTATTGAGCGGTACCGCCGCATAGACCACGTGTTCTACCTAATGCTGATGAGCACCATTTAGCAGCGTTAATATGTCTGGCGGGACCAAAATATTTTTCTAGAGGTGTGTAAATAAAGCGAAAATACATTGTCAAGCTTTTAGCCATTTCGTGTGTCACATTGCAGGCGGCGCATCATTTCAACAAACTTCGCTTCGATCTAATAGCTCACCGTCGTCCGATTAACAGCTTTAGCATGGTCATAAATTCAACAACACTATGCAGATAATGGCTATCCAACCTATACCCTAAATCGCTGCGTATATGTTTTTAGACATAGACACTACGTCTGCTTTATACGACGCAGAGGATATCAATTACCAAATAAAGATAAAATACACAAGACATTGTCTAGACTTTTCAATACTTTATCTTTCAAGTGCCTAATTTCTCCTCAAATTACAGCTTCGAGTCTAACGATAGAAAAATTAGTGTTCTATAGCAAATAACAAACGCGATAGATCGGCACACAAATAGTTGCTGAACCAGTAGAAAAGTATCATTCCAAGCATCCCCCCCCCCCTCTGCATGCGATAAAATACGGACATTAATTTGCTTAGTGTCAGCTGAGTAAACTTTTGGAGAAAGTAAACCAGTCAAAACTCGAAATAAACAACAGACTGATCCCAGTTTCGTCAGATGTGAAAAGCTTCGAGATAAATGTGCAAGTTTGTCGAATGGTTGATTCAAAGTAGGCTATATAGTGGTAATAAAAAATAAGTCGTTGGAAAGAAACGATAAAGCATTGCATACATTAAGTAGAGTAATCAAGGCAGTGATAGGAATAAATAAAACTGTTCGAGTGCATGGATATGTCTTTGAATCACATTGCAGGCAAGCTGGCCTCTCCACATAGCACCTCCACTTGGTGCAACAGGTTGCTTGGCGTAAAGAGGACAGCAGGTCGAGTTCTGGCTGCGTCGGATCTCTTATTTCTACGAAAAAGCTTTATATTTCTAATAGTGGCTTATCGCGATGAGGTACCACGTGATGACTAAGAATCAGCCAACACGTGCAACAGCTTAATGTGCATCTCTTTTCTTGTTTGTTCGATTTTATCTCGCGAGCACGTTTCAATAGAACACGTACCTACTATCTTACCGAATGAAACATTGAAAAAAACCTATATTAATGACAGTCTATAGCTGCATGCTCATTAGTACCAGCTAGTCTATATGGTAAAATATAAATTAACGCACCGATGAATCTATCAGAAAGTTATAAAGGCATACGTATATACATATAGAATTTATTATGTAAAAGTTAATAGAGAGATAGCCCAGTTTATATTCTCATTGTAAATAGATAACCTTTATAAGCGCTCGCGCACACACACAACACTAGCGTAACACTAGGCTACGAATATTTAAAGTACTTTGTCCTATTACCACAATCGTATTTACGCCAAGCTATTCTTTCGGCTAATACGATGCAGCAGAAGAGACTATAACCTACGTCATTATTTTAAAGCACACGATATCTCATTACTATTAAAATTATGTATACCTATATACCTTACCGACGCAATCTTTCATTCTTCGATGAAATTGCAACGAAATTATATAGACAAAAGAATAGTTTACTTATTATATTCGGAAACGTGATAAATTTGTAAAATATATACGTAAGTGGAATAAATGATTCATTCGAGCCAGAGAGTTTGCATTTGTGAGCTAGTATAGAAAAGGCTGTAAAAATGTTGTACGATAACATCGTTTTAGCGACATAGAAATATACGAGAGCGCTACATCCGAGTTAATATCGTATTGGACAAAAACAAAGAGATAACCATATCGGCGATTTGTTGACCCACTTAACGTCTCTCGTCTGACACTCCTACTTCCTAGTTGCAGGAAACAGCATAAACAAGCAATTAATGCTTTCCATGCACATTCAACTACCAACTACGAATTAAGAGAAATGAAAAAAGTATATGGAGCTGTTAAGGATCGAGTAGCAGCTTGCGCGCCGCGCGTAAATAGAAAATCTATCTCGTTAATTGCATGCGCCAAATCGATTTCTAATAATTGCTGTGACATACGCATCTATTAGTTGCATCAATGTTTCTGCAGATATAGGAGAATTCGCGCGTGCGTGTGATTTACTGACCTCGAAAGGCCTTTGCTCCAAACAACAGCAAGAACAATATTCCTCGCGAGTAGCGAGGAGAAAAAATCTCGCCTTACACACATGGCGAACGCATTTAATTGCATTCCAATTAAACTAATAGGAACATTGGGAAAATTCATGATATACCTACTCGATTCTGAACAATGCAGCAGAGCTGTCTTTGCACCTGGCAGCACATTCTTCAAATTGTCCCGCACTCAAATCAATTATTAATGAAAAACAGCTAGCTGTATAGGCAATTGTTAAAATTTTATAAATCAATTATTGCGCTCTGCTGATGCTGCTCGACGGTAGCTCTATTATCATTTAAATTATAATAAGACATTTTAGCCCCGGTATTTAAAGTCGATCTGTGTGTTTTTCTTCTCGATTGCGCGAGGCTTTGCTCCCTATAAAGGAAAATTACATATATAAACTTTAAATTATAGTAGGACGTACGCGCCTTGAAGAACGAAATAGTCGTTTATTTATAATGAAATTTGGTAAATATACAAGATGAGAGCAAAACAGATATCACGTATGTACGTTAGTAGATCACAACGTGTTTGGCCGAACGCCCGAATATTCAATTCAACATATTTATCCTCGCAATATGCTTGCGTAAAATTCCTTCCTACATTGAAAGATATTTCAGCAGCTTGACCGATAAACAAAGGTTTAAAATACACACAAGCCCGTAATGCATCCGAGCCTAATTAATGTAGCCATTACATTGGAATAAACATTTTCGAGCGAAGAAGCCAGATTTATACCTGGTTTCTATACTCGCAAGAAACACGATCGATTTAACTATTTGGATTAACCACTCGCGTTCTCGCCTTAAATCTCTTCATTAATTTAGCAGTGCTTGAAAGCAAAGGTTCTTTCGTTCCATCGTACCTGAAAAGAGTCGAGCTTAATTTTTGCGTTATATTTACGGCCTCGTGTAGAGAATTAAGAGTTATAGGTCGACAGTTAGATACATTAGAGTTTACGCAATCTAGGAGACCTTCGAGATAACGGCACAAGTATATTAGAGTGGCGAATAAAAGTGCAGGATACTTTACTCTCTCCTGAGATATACGCAGGGAGGAAAACGCTGGACGATAAGAACGAGCCAGAGGAACCGGCAAACCAATTAACAATAAGAGTGGCGCAGCAATACAACTCTTTTAAAAGAGGGTTGATAAAGTCAATAGGGTAGTGACGTAATGCATTAGTAAAATAATAAGATAGCGTCTCGTCCTGTATATATATATATATATATATATATATGTATCTTGCATATCGGCTGCAGTGTATTATTGTATTTTCCAACGAGCCCCACTTGCCCTATCCTCGTTTCCTCACCGGTCACTGATTAGTCAATTTACAGAAGCATCTTAAAGCCGTATGTATAGATATCCTGCTGTGTGTGCTACCTTTGTAACACATACCGCATATACATTATAGTGTAAGAAAAATATTTTTCTACCTCTATTGGAAAAGGTCCGGGAGTTTGTTCGGTCGAACAGGACCAGCTATATCGTGCGACAAGGACCCCTTGCGAGATTCCAGCTGCTGGTGCAATTATGTAAATCTCAATGGCCAGGGCGATTCATGCCGTTACGTAACGCGACGTTGAAATTTTCATTGTCTTGGACTATTTATAAACGCAAAGACGCGATTAAATATTCATACAATCGAATAGGCATAAACAACAAGTCGCGATTATATTCCCTTGAAAATATACATTTTAATGGATCGAAGAAAAATCGGAGGGAGAGATAGTCAGGCTGTGTGTGTGTGTGTGTGTGTGTGTGTGTGTGTGTTGGCTTAACGAAGCGTTGGACTTATTAGTACAAAGTTGAGATGCGTCGAGATTCGTAGGAGCTATTAGAAATAGAAGAGAATATAGAGGACAATATATCGGATCCTTTTTCTTATAGAGGGACACGATCCTTGCGTGCAAGAGGATAGTAAAAGAGTGTTGGAAAGAAATGTCGAAGGAAAAGTAAGGCATATGTGCGAGTCGGTGAACGCAGCAATCAACTATCACGCGTAAACTCTCGAGATACCTAGTCGTCCATGTGTGTGTTTGTGTAAGACTGGATACAGAGAGAGAGAGAGAGAGAGAAGGAGAGCTGGGAATTTGTGCAGTTGTATGTTGTAGAGCTACGCTGCACGGAAATATGACGTTTGACCCCTTCTTCCATCACAGCCTGGACGGCCTGGACTATAATCCGGCCGATCACGGACGCGCGACTACAATTTTTAGCAATCGTCATTTAAAGCCATTGTATGCACGCGCTCGCTTATCGAGTCGGGGGCGAATGAGCTGGGCGGATTACAAAACAAACAAAAGGATAAAAAGAACGACAATTGATAATGGCGCATGCGAAGAATATGCACTATCAAATGTTTCAACGGAATACCATGCACGATTGTCCATCTCTTGCAATTTACTCTTTCTCTCCCCCCCCCCCTCTCCCTCCTACACATATCATACGCATTAATTAACGTGTCACAGCCGTGCAATTTCTCATAAAATAATAATCACAATTGTATCTAAACAGCACACACGCGTTACTTTCGCGTAAATTATTCTGCTTAGTGAATTTCTGCAGCTCGCACAGACACTGAATATAATTGTTCATACTTGTAGCTCATTTTCTCTCGTGCTCCTTATCCCATAGCCTTTTGCTATATATATATATTAAATACTGATTTTCTATTCCGAGTGGAAATTGAGAGGAAAAACATATTTTTCCTATTTTATAATTGATTAACAAAGGCACGCGTCTAATTAGTGACTTTTCCAAGAACGAGGGAGGAAGGAGATGATCATTCTAGTTTCTTATCGTCAGCAGCCAAAACAAATAAAAGTGCGATAAGGGGTGTATGTCGCGGCGCGCTAGCTCCAATGGTTAGCTGCAAAGTGGCGGAACCGGATAATTTATAGAAAACTACAAGGTAATCTAGACGAAAAGTGGAGCAGGTAGTAATTTAGTAAATAAATGTGTCTCGAGGAAAATGAGTAGAATAAAGCTCTCGTGTCCATGGTGTATATATATAAAATTGACGAAAGGAGACGATCGAGTTTACTTTTCGACAAGATTACGTACTGTGATTATTGATAGAGGATTCGTCGTGGTCGTAGTGCAGCTCGTCGTAATCCTAATGAATAATAGAAAATAGGGGTTAATCGTATGGACGACGATCGATAAGTGTTTTGCCAGACGGAAAAATGAGCGAGTTTGGAATTTGCTTGCGCGAAATGTTTCGCCAAAAGACGAAAAACTATATAGTCTTATATCTAGTGATCTCAAGACACGGCTTAACAGTTTGACACAAAGTTTACTCGCGAAAGGCGTCCTTGTCCGCTCTGACGAAATCGCCTATTAAAAGCATCGAGTCTGCTTCCTCAAATCTATCCAAACAGGCCAGCTCTCACGCACACACGTATGTACCACCGGCTGTTTAGATTGCGCGATTTTCTAGGCAACCTGGCGCCAGCAATGGCGCCAATCACCACGTGCGTGCTCGAATCTCTATAGTTGTCTACTCGATCTCTTCCTCCTCTCTTTTCTCGCCATCGCCCGCTCCCGTTCCCGCTACCACCGTACCATTCCAACAAGGTCAAACTTTCTGTTTCTCTGCCGGAATAGACGCGTGCAGTCTAGCTGCCCCCCATACTCTTCGACGCCAATAATCACTCCCATCTATATTGTCCAACCTGTACCGGAGTTCCAACCAATTTACGATATGGTCAAATCTGTGTATTTTCATTCTTCCAGCTATTTTCTCTTCGTCTTATTTGTACAAACAAACCAATTTTCAAGTGTACATGGTGAAGGTACATACATATATAGGAACGAACGATACTTCTCTCTCTCTCTCTCTCTCACTCTCACTCTCTCTGCTTTTGCCTATTGTAACAATCATAAGGAGCGAGGGTCTTATCGTTATTATAGAAGAGTACTGTCAATTAATTTCTGCGCCGCTTGTGATATAGTATATTTTTGTCCAACAATCTGAATGTTTGATTTAGTTGAGAAAACACAAAGTGCATGCAAGATTCTCGGCACGCGAGTGCAATAATTAACTTCATAATGGTGAGATGCGTGCTTGACGTGTGTGTTGCACGCGCGAGTGTACAGCTTCACGGAGTATACATATATGTATAGAGTGGTATAGTATAGGGTAGAGAGAAAGAGAGAGGGTATAGAGAGCGAGCGATAAACAACAGTGGTTGCCAAACCATGTTTGTCGACTATTAATAGGTGGGGGAGCGCGATTTGTCCGACGGGAAGACGAACGGACAGGCACTTGTGGTTGATATGCAGTAGAGCGGCGCTCGATGAGAAGGAGCCGAAGGAGGCAGCAGGAGCTGCTACTGAAAAACAGCAGAGAGCCCAGAGAGAGAGAGAGAGAGAGAGAGAGAGAGAGCTGCGTGCGAGGCAAGCGCGCCGAGCCAAGGGCCAGAGCCTGAGAAACACGACAAACACGCTTGTTGCGCGTGGCCATTGGACAGAAAGTGTCGCGTGTTGTTTGCGGCTATCGCGTCAAGCCCCTCCTACTGGCACACACCAAACACGCTTCTTTCTCTTACATGCCCGATCGATCGAGCCCGTGAAATCCCAAAGTTCGTCGCTCTCTCCAAATGAATTTCTATTTTTAGGTGAAAAGACCGTATCTTTTTTATCTCATCTGACTTTTAAATTACGTCCGAGCCATTTAAAAATAAACGATATAGAGATACAGCATGTACGAGTGTATACATCTGTGTTTTAAACACTGTTTAAGATGCACCTTGCACTCGATTGACCGGTGCCACCGATGCCACCGGTGGCACTACGACTCTAAATCCCCAAAATAAAAAGCGATCGTGTCACTCTGAATAATTTCATTCGACTCAAGGTTAATTTTTTCTATGCGATAATGTGCATCGCTATCTCATTTGACCGTGCAGGAGCCTCCCTTAGGGCCACGTGTCCTAGCGTTCCTCGCGACCAACCTCACTTTACACACCATATCACACGTCCGAAAATAGCCGCCTCCCGAATACACGTGCAATAATAATCGATATAATACGATATGAGGCAAGAAACAAATGTTGTTTTGTCAAATTCCTCAATTATCAGCCTTGGAAAATATCCTGGCAAGGACGTTCGGACGGTGCCCTGCACGACACACACCACAGCAACCTGCTACCTTCGTCATAGATAATTAACGCGGAATGTAAATAATCTATTCCCGTTGATTTGTATTATGTACGGCTTGTCGTGTACTGCAACATGAATGGCGCCAAAATCTCTCTCAAGTACCCTCCATCCAACTTGATTTTAATTTCGCATAAACAGTTTTTGGCGAAAAACTCTAATTTCATATCTAACAATTATATATAAACGCGTTCAATTTTTAACATTTTATTGGTTGAAAACTTAACGATTGCGAGAGGTCGAAAGTAAAGCGAATTCGACGAGCGTTTTTCACGGCTGTATACACAGTATGCATACTGTATGAGCGCTTCAGGGTCACCGTTAAGCCAAATTGACCCACGCACAACAAACATTTCCGTTGTTCTTATTAAGTCGATCTATGAAAAAAACCTATAATCGCATAAAGATGAGATTATGAAAGAGCCCCTCTTCGCTTTGCCTCGTCCTCCTCTAAGAATGCTCGTCTTTTAATCGAATAAAATTAGTAGCTCGCTAGAATTTCGGTCCATCGGCCATCGCGATATTGCTCCTATATGCACCAATCATCAATGTTCAATAGTGCGTTGAGAGAGTGATCACTGATAAGTACTTCGAGCGTTTCACCCTGTTCTTCGTAGGATGGAAAATAAATGGATGATTGAAATGATTTTTTGCTGAAAGCGCGAGGGAGGACGGTTTTACTGTCTACCGCTTGCGCAGACTCCCACTACTTGAATATGCATGCAAATTCCATCCTGTTTACAACGAGTATCTGGCGAGCGAGAGAGCGCGCCCGGCCTGATCGTTGCGGGTGACACAGATATTTTCTTAACCTCTAAAGCACCTAAAGCCAGTTTTTTTATGCGTCGCTTTATCCTATAGACACGACACAATGTATACATAAACGCCTATAATAGTAAAGTATAATCTAGCTCTATTTCTAAAGAATAAATTGTTGAATAAGAGCATTTGGCTTTTAGCTTCAGATTGTATCGCTTTGGTATATAGGTATTACTAATATGTATATCACGCAACATTTATTAGTACAGCACAGAAGCTTTAATCTAACTTTACTGCGATTATTTATTATAGCATTGACTTTCCAAAGCAGTAATTTCAGACATTTTAAAGCTTTTTTTCTATGGATAGAATAATTGTAACGATAATACTTTTACTTTAAAGTCTGTTATTTTCAGTTAATATCTCGGGTATATATACACACAGATAGTTAATCTTTCCAGTGCACTTTTTTTTACGCGAATTTAAATAAATATTGAAAGTTCTGTAGGTTAAGTCATTTAAATATTCAACGCTTCGTTTAGTGCAGGACTCCATAAATGTAAATAAATAAAACAGGCTGTAAATTACGATTGAAAAACTCACCTTTTCATCGAGACTGTTGAGGTCTGGCAGCTGGAACAAAAAAACGATCATTTGATTAATTGTCCAAGGATGCATTTACATGTACAATGCATGATTTTATTAGATTTAAATTATATCTCTCTATTATATAGTTGTGAAATCTCTGAAATAGACTCGTGCTAAATGTAAATTTAATTGGTAATAAAATATAGTTTCCTCTATCACTGACAGATGTCGCATGCATTCAATGAATACGTTCGTTGTTCGTGTGTTCGAGCAAAGATAAAGCAGAGTAACTATAATAAAACCGATAAAATAGGACTCTGTATTACTCACGGCCTTGAATAATTTTTAAACCTACCATAAATTGAAGCGCAAATTGAAGTCAATCTATTTCAATCAAACTTCGCGTCTGATAGGTTTAACGCGAGTCATACGCTGGCCTACCTGCGCTGTATTGTACTTGGCAAAAAAGCCCGTTTAAAAGTATAAACAATGAGAGAGAGAGAGAGAGATAGAGAGAGAGAGAGAGAAAAGGAGAAGAAGCAAAGTAAAATGTGTAATACTGTCCTTTCAATGCGTGAGGTCGCGAAATAACGTACATTAGGGATTGCACTACGGAAAAAGCAGGAGAAATTCATATCTCTATAAAAAGCAAGTTTTATTATCTCCTCCCCTCCTTTCCAACAAGCAACCATGCCATCAAGTTTGCCCAATTGAATGAATTTCTCCTGTTTCACCTAAATTACCATCACTATAATTGTTTGTGAAGTTGCATTTGAAAGGGAGAGCCACGTTTGTCGAGTCTGGACTTAAAAGAAAACTACTGCAAAAAGTGTCATAATTTTTTGGAAAAAGGATATGCAATTATTAGACAACTTTGCTGCAGTACCACATGAAACATAATGCTCGGTTTAAATAGCTTTCACTTTCATATAACCGAATGCGGAAGTAAAGAGTATTACCGAAACTTCCGAGAACAGACTTTATGAACATTATAGAAAACACGCAATTAGAAAGTTTTTGTAGGGGTAAAAGTTTCAAAAGTTTTTTATTTCAAAAATATTAACAAATGTATATCCATTTATTAAACGAAAATACTACAAAATATATACACAATAAGATAGATCCTACATATCTATATGATTTCTTTATGGTGTTTCTTTGCATTTGCATATGATAATAATTTCGTATGTATTAAGAATACTCTTTGATTTTTCCATCAGCCAAGTAAAGTTATTCAGTCAAGTTATTTTGTAATAATAAATGCTTTCGACGTTAGCTTAATAATTCATTAGCATTATTTAGCATTTTCTGTATACTAAGCTGTATTCTTTCGGTGAGAAGAGAGGTGCATCTCCTTATCTTCCTGGCATATCATCTCTGACCCGAATCTTTCATGAATTACTGCTAGTTACAATTTAACTAATCTTACAAGTAGCCCATCGACGGATAGATCCATAAATCGACCAATTATACAGATTTCATTTCTCATTATAATGCTGCACATTTTCCTCTGAAAATGAGCGATTTACGAAAATTCCACATTTATACTTCAAAGTAACGTAGAGCCACGAAAGCCTCTTTAGAATATTGTAGCAGTAATATTGTTTAGCCACCAATTAAAAGCCAGGGAAGTATTACAGTAACACAAAGGGCTGCTAAACAGCTAGCGCACATAGCTAATGGGCTTGCTGTGCTTTCTGTCTCCGATTCAATTATGTAGTCTTCATCTCGCTCGAATTCTCGTACTTCCACGTCGCATCTAAAGCAAACTTTAGCCTTCTTCATATGAGAGCTATCTCTACGTAGCAGGAGGGCTGATCCAACTTGCTCCAGCTTCCAGCCGGGTTCATGAAGACGGAGCATTTGCGTCATCTTGCAATATTTCTTATTTTCTTAAGCAATTCTATTTGCTCCCGTACTCCTACTCCTTCAAATTTCAAAATGATAATCTAAAAAATAAAAAGCACCGACATTAAAATTATTTCAAGGGGAATTAATCGTAGGATCGGACAAGTTTTGCCAACAATTTTTATCAAGCAATTTTCCATGCGGTAAATCAATTCAATCGTAAACACGTCGAAGAAGATCATTGATGCTGAAAGATGGCCTCTTTAAAAACGGAGAACAGAGACGCGGATATTGAGAAAGCTAAACGTTCCTCGCATGCCTAGTTTACTAACAGCTGAGAAAATCGGTGAAATCAATACTTTTCTTTCTTTGCGGGAATAGACGTCACGTAAAGTTTTACAGCAAACCTACTACGTCTTAAAACTATTTTTAAACCTTTGCCTTATTACTGTTAAAACATTTAACGTGTTAAAGAGGCTGCGGCTGCGAATAACTATTTGAAATACCAAATTGTATATTTCTTACAAAGTAAAAAACATTCGTTTGGTCATTGATCCCAAATGAATCTATGTTTAGAAAAGTATAGTATCGTGCAAACCATGAGTCGAATGTCAATATAGCGCGAAGAAAAATCGAAAACTGTGTGCTACACGTATTTGCATGGTCGGTGCAAAGGTCGAATGAAAATCTGGGAAAGAGATAAATCAATAGCAGATTAGAACAATCAATTTCATTCAACAATGGCTTCTTCAGTAGCGTATGATTCCTTTTTTTAAAACCAGTGCTCACAAACATTTACCGTAAATTAATTCTAACATTGTTAAAATACAAATAATCATTTGTACTTGAGAGATGCGAAAGTATAAGCATATTGGTCGAGAAAAAAGTAAAATTGGCTAACACTGTAGCTAAGTTGGAGAACAAACAAGCCATAGATCCTTCTGACTCAAGAATAGCAATGACAAATGTATGCAACCCACGTAATTTGCTGAATGGTTCCAGTTCCAGTACTATATCTGAGCAATCTCCGCACACACTTTAACTCCATATACCTTATTAGAGTGACAATCATTATTAATAAGATAAATTTTCATACAAGCATCGGACAAAAATATGATAAATTATTTATCATTTTCAAGATTAGCAAAAAATTGGTGGTATTAAAGATAACACTGCATCTCTCATTAATCCTTTAAACATTGACTCTCTTGATATCCAAGTATATATAAGAATTTTCATTTTTCATACAGAGACAGCTAGTCGTGTCCTTCCTTCATTGATTTCTGAAGGTCGTCATCCTGAACAGTGTGGATCACATGAAATTTTAAGAAGATCAATAACAATGAACGAATACAATGCAATTATCATTGAATATTTATATAGTATATATACGGTCGTATTTATAAAATATTGCATTTCACTCTGCGGTAAAAGGAAAAAAGTATCATACTTGGAGTCAATTGAAACATAAGCTAAATTCATTTGACTTTGAGCAAGTGGTGGCAAGTGACCTTCTTCGCGTGTTCACGAGGCTTGTGTCTTAGTCGTATATACAGTAGAAAATCAATTACATATAAAATAAGGAGTAAAGCGAGAACGTACCTGCTGCGATCTGACGCAGGAACCACTGTAGCAGTGAGAAGTGTCGAAAACGAGGGGAGAAGAATGAGAAATTGTGTGTGTGTGAGAGAGAGAGAGAGAGAGAGAGAGAGAGAGAGAGAAAATGGTTTCCCTTGATCGAGAAAGCGTCGAGCTTAAGATTAGTCGTCTCACGCGTAACTCGGGAAAAGACAAGTTGTGTGACAGGAGGAAATTGAAATTTGGTAAGAAAAGCGCGCGCGTACTACCCTAAGTACGTCCAGCGGAGAAATGAAGATTCGCGAGCAGATGTCTCGTCGTGTCGCGTCCCCGCCACTCGCCAGCCAGTCACAGGCCACCCTACGTACACGACTTTAAACGCAGCGTCGTCGCGACGCGACGCGACTACGTCGCACAAGGAGAAGGAGAACTGAGAAGTAAAAGGAAGGAGGGAGCAATTAAAGGGGGAGGGGCAACACTCTCTTCAAGGTGTGCGTGGAGCCCGCCAGTAAATCGCATACTGGTATCCCTATCGAGTCACACTCTCGTTGAGAAAAATCAAAGAGAGAACAAGAAAAAAAAGAACTTACCTCCCTCAAAAAAAACAGCTTTGGCTTATATCTATCGGAGGCGCCTATCCAGATAAGATATAGGTATAACGACGCACGACTCTTCCCAAATTTCTACCGATCAAATATAATTATAATCAGCCGAAACAGTGCAATCGCGATATCTGCATAATATTATTGCCTGCGATAAGTGACCGTTCCTCACTCGTACGTCCTTTTCTTCATGTTTATTTTATTTAAAAAGATAAGGATAGATAATAAAATTTGTACTTCGATCATCGTTCTTATTCACGCTGGGCGATTATTAATCTCGGGTAAATCGATTTTTTTTGTTTTTTCTTTCAAGCAACTATTTATTCTCTTACTTATAGCTGAAAATGACGTATCATAGACACATGGACACGACAAATACTTGACAAAATGAATGATAAGAAACTTGTTATGATTCAAATGGAAACACGCGCGTAGGATAAAAGATTTTGTACCCTTTGATTTGATTAGCAATGAGGAAATTCGGGTCAACGATAGCCATATAGATATTGGTAAACAGAGAGGAGTGAATTTATCTGTAAAGAGTAGAAAAATAAACGTGAGAATTAATAATGGCCAATATCCCAGTGTGCATGCACATGGATACTCTATACTCTATATTGTCCGCGAAACAAAGGCTATAAATAGCGTATCGAATGCGGGTAACGACGTTACTACACGAGTATAATCACATCTCTTCATTCTCATCGATCAAAGGTTACCTTGTATTTGTGTACACATACGTGCATCTGCATTCGAGGTACTTGTCACCGTGCTGAACACATTTAATAAGAAAAAACCCTCAAGATTGGCTAATCATTTAAATCGAACGTAAAGACGAGTCAACAACCTTTCCTCGCTGGATGCATCCAGTTAAATGAAACGCACGAATAGATCATACGAGAAAAGAACTCAGACGGGTATCATCTATTCATCTTGCCTCTACTATAACTATATGTATATAGGCGTATCATCTAAGCCAACTCTTTGTCAAAAGGATAAAAATCAAGTCTGTACGTGTGTGCAAGTATGTATGATTACAAATCAAAGTACAATTGCCTCGAATAAGTACACGCTTCTTGAAAATCTCTCAGGTATATCTTATCGTGTTGCATGACAATCTGCAAAATGATTTTTACAAGATATCAACAATTGCAATTATGATATTATACCATTAAGAATAATAATATCTAAAATGTATTTTGATATGGAAGCTTGCGAGCAAGCGGAAATTGCTTAAATGTAGGTCGTATACGCACATTTACATTCTGCATACTTCATCCATTATACATAACTTTGAATATACAAGCACTGTATATAGCGAAACTGCATTACTTAACATGTCAAAATTTAGAATTCTTCGTGACAAAAGCTTCGGAAAGTTTTCAAACCATGCGAGAGCTGCTATTTAATCATCTGAAACCCTACACGCGTAAACAGACTATACGCTTTTCCTAGTAAATTTTTATTATCAATGATAATCGAGATGTGCTACTCGCATTACAAATAATACATTGCATTCTCTTGCGTATTGGAAACCCTTGTCAAACTGAAGAACGCTCAGCAATCATCCTACAAGATGGAATTTTAAAAGTTAAATATATAACTATGCAAAGTCAGGCACAATATTCGTTGAAGAAAAATTTAACAGTACTTACCTCCTTTTATTAAGCAGCTAAACTATATATGCACATTATTTTATTTCAATTATCAATATTTCGATGATATTAAACAATACGATCGTTGTAATATTCATATTACAACTTTGTTAAAGTATCAAACAACCTTATTTCTGTTTGACAATAATTATTACGTCCTTACTGCCATCTAGAAACAATTATAGGTACTCACTCTTCGATACTAATGGCATACAATAGAATGCTATTACAGGTCGATAAATATGTATGTACGGATTCTTGTATGATTAATTCACGTTATAAGTAGTTTTATCAATGACTAAGAAATAAATAAGAGCTACGAAGACTGTTTCTGAGAGAAATTAAAAATTAAAAAGTCAGATCGGTAAACAAGATTTCTTTACTATATATATATATATATATACTGTACAAGGGTAACGCTTGAGAGACAGAAGAATTCACGATTGCCCTTAATTAGAATAAATTAAAGGTTACAAGAGGACAAATAACCACGAGGTGGTCATACACTTTGACGTTTTAACCAATTCAATGCAAAAATAATATTTTCCTCACTCATCTCTTACTCTATTATTACGTTCATATTATTTTTCAAATATTACTATATTACAAACAAACTATTTAAAAAGTTGGCTTTGCTTTATCTTCACTCAGAAATGCGTATTTAATTTGTCGAGTAATGACTTCCATTTTTACATACACTTGTAAAATTCTGGGTCATTCATATAAACACAATCTCTTGTCTCATGCGAAAAAGTAGATTTTTGCTGACTTTCACAGAATTTAGTTTACAGTTGCGTATGCACATACGCAATCGAATTGAATAAAATTTATATAAACAAAATAAACATTAAAATTAAACTGACTTTAGTGAAAACAATTTAAAGTATTGTAATACTCGTACTGTATTATTTACAATGTCAAACATTTCAACTAATATGACGAAGGTCAAAGGCTACGTACCTCTGATGCGGGAACAAAGGAGCTGGGTCCACTGGAAGCTGGAAATGGTACTGGAAGCCCTCTGCCCTGATATAAAATAAATTACCATTAATAAAAAAATGTAAGGTTTCAAAAGCGGTAAGTAGAAAGAGATTCTCAAGTTTGCCCGGCTAGCTCAGTCGGTAGAGCATGAGACTCTTAATCTCAGGGTCGTGGGTTCGAGCCCCACGTTGGGCGATGTTTTTTTTTTTTTTCCATTAAAGTACGTAAACTTAACGACAAGCCTGCAATTATTCCACTGTTTATTTAATAAATTAATTAGTATTATCATTATCAGACCCCATATAAAAGAACATTAAAAAATATTGTCTATACATATGAATAGCGAATACCGATAAAAGTTTTAATTGATATAGTGTTACATTTACTGCTACCAAGACTTTAACTCTCAGAGAAAAGAATGCCACTTTGCCAATGCAAAGGGAATCCAAACGCGAACTACGTGGAAGCCAAATAAACAACAATCGAGTAAGATATTTTTAGCTTACACTCTCAATGTACTATCTAAACGGCCGGTAGAGAAATCTATTTCTAATACGTACGAGGTAAGATAATAGCATTTGAATTGAAGCGGTAATTTATAATAAAATATGGTTTCACTTACTTTAACCATTTCAAGAATATCGGCACATTTCATTCTGACATTCCGGAATGGACAATTTACGCTTAGTCTCAGAATTACTGGCAGATGAAGCATCACCAGATTGAAATATTTATTCGGCTGCGGTTGTCTGAGATCGTCCAGCGCATTACCAAGATTGAGCATCCTTCCAACATCACCTGGTGTAACTTCGGGACTCTCCAAAACTCTTCCAGTTTTTGTCGACACATCTTCATCCTGAGACAATGGTCTTTTAATCTGACCAGCACTGAATTTCCTCTCTTCGTTCTTACGCAAATAATCCGGATGCGATTCTTGCCGCGGATTGTATAAATTATTATCAGCATTATCATCGTCATAATTATTAGGGGGTATGCAATACTCCAAGTTGATTAGATTTTTCAAGTGCCTCTCTTCATCCTTGGTGTTATCAATAGTATTGTCATTGTCAAATCCATCGAGCGTGTTAAATACTACCCCTTCGCGCAATTGACCGCCCGTTAGAAAATCTGCTGCAACATCATTCTCGACGAAAAACACTTCATCCGTACTGTCGTACAATCTCTGACTGGGTAAGAGATCATTTATATTGCTTCTGGAATTGGCGTTTCTGAGATCAAAATTGGAGAGGGAGGGTCTGGCCTGTGCAGTAGAGTCTCGATGAGCCATTTCCCTCATTCTCCCATCAAATTTTGGGCTTTTTCCGTAGCTACGAGTGTACGGATCTAGGTCATTGTCCTCTACCTGTTTTTGCTTAGCCCCTTTCACTTTAATAAAGTGTTTAGTTTTCGGCGTTCTATCCTCATTGGTACTCTCGTTGAGTCGCTCGCAAGAGGAAGAGCTTAAAAATTTCCTTTCGCTCTCGCTGCTCGAGCTGAAGCGTGCCTCGGTACCATCGGCAAATTTTAAACATCTCGGGTGTTCGATTTTGAAGGCTTTTCCTTCGTCGGAGGATGTAGAATGTCCACTAGACTTGTTTCGCTCGATATAACCCTCGGTGTAAACTCTCTTCTCTTTCGATGTGACGATACTTTGTTCATTGCTGGTGAGACGTCCATCAATGGAATCGAACGAGCCGGATGGATTCTTCTCCATGGATCCCGAACTACCTTCCTCCAAGAAGGTCGTATTTTCAGTGACACTTCGCGGAAAGAATCCCTCCGTCCCGAAGGACTGTTGCCTCGTATGGTGGACTTGTTGGTACAATTGAACACTACTCGGCTGCGTTAGATACGGAGGCTGTTGCTGATGAAGATGCGGCGTTTTATTGTAATTATGATAGACATTCTTTGGACTGGATCTCGTGGGCGAACGCTCGATGTCATACCTGAGAAGAAAATTCGTCAATCTGTGCCTCTATATATATATATATATATATATATATAGGTTTAAGAAGAAACGATTAAGGGAAAGGAATTACATGAAATCGATGGAGAGACTCACCTTCCGTCCTGACTTTTGGACTTTCCCGTCAGGTTACCGGCTTCTTCCATCTCGACGGTATCTTCGGGCCAATAATTCGGAGCGTCTACGCCACCGAGCCATTCCTCCACCGTGCTTCTTGCTGCAGCAAGCGCGATGTTTCTAGCAGCTTCGTCTCTAGCACACAAAGGTGCCAGGAATCTGTTGACCAAATCCACCTCATTCTCTTTTGTTAAACTTCTCTTGGCTAACGAGCTATTTCGATCTCTGTACATTTTCAACAATTTACAGCGTATTTGTCTCCTCGTTTAGCCTGATATTTTGCAACCTTCCAAGCTTGTTCCGTTCTGATTCACTTTCTAAAAGATTTATCCTTCTATGATCTCTGTTACTCCTTCATCAAGCTTCGACAATATACATCTCTTTCTTAAACACTGCAAATTTCATGCATATTAATCTTTTCGTTTCTTCCCTTTCTTCGGCGCGCTGGGCGTTTCACTTTCCAATCGAATAGTCACCAATTTCAGCCTAATTGATCGAGCAGAATAATCTAATAAATTTGAACAAAAGCAGGCTGCATTGTGGTTTCACTCCATTTGTGTGATTTTTATCGGTTTCCTTTGTTTCAGGGTACCTTTAATATTGAAAGTAAAACAAAATCCAATTAGAGTTGATAATGCGTTTATGAAATAAAATTATATCATTCGAATTTTATTTGATTGTCAGTCTGAAGCATCATGATACGTCAAGCGCACGCACAGATAAGTGTATATAATTAATAAAGAGACTCTCTCGTTTCTGATGATTAAGGTTAGGTTAGGCGGTATCTATATCGGGTGCTTCGATGAGTGTTCGCCCGCGAACATAGACTTTTACTGGCGCAATTTGTCAGTTTACTTGAACAACATTTTATAAGACCTTTGATTTAGAACATGGAATAAATATTCTTTTAAATGTATACATTATTTTAGGTTGGTTTAAAAACCAGCTTATTCAGTGGTTGGCGTTCATCGAGACATGGCAAACAATATATTTTTTAAAAAAAGTGTTTACTACTTCGAGGAATGAAACTTGAGCAAATGGTCAATTGAACGAAATACGGTTTGCTACGGAGCTAGCCTTCACGGTTGGATAACTAAAAGCACGATTAAGAGTTAGAGGAGGCACCGATACTACATTTCAAAATACTATATATACGAATACCACTACTATCCAGTTATACACGCTTAATTGTAAACAATAATACTCCTCCGCGCTGAGAGAAAAAAAACAAAGAGTGACAAAACGGGTAACCATTTTATGTCCAATAATTCGTTCATATTTCTTTATAATCATGTTTAATAGGACGGTAAATCGTTATTTTTATGTTTTCTGCAAAGTTAAAAAAAAGGAAAAGAAAAATCTCGTAGCTTTTCCTTTAACGTTACACCGAGCAACTGCTTACCAATGCAATAATACTCCATAGGATCCGATAGAATAAAAATATAATTGGTAAATAAGAAATGTTAGATGGAGCAAATAATAAGCAGATAAATGATAAATATTAAGGCAGATTCCAATTGGAAATTGCATACAATTTTATGAATAAGAAAAATATCACGTACTTATCGAAAATACGTGCTGAGAAATGAAAGATTGAAACCTACCGCAGATGATACATTGCATACTGAGAGACGATAAAAAGGGGAACAATCAGGCGATAGTTATCAGGCGTGACGACCCATAAATAAATATGCAGCTACCATAAGGATGGGGAACAAAGCAGCTATATGGGTCCCCACCACCATAGAAAATTATTTAAGCAGTCTTGGTAAAAAGGCCGACTGTTTTACGCCAAGGCTTTAAAAAATTGGCCCCCTTTTGTTTCTTCAAGATGACAGCTAGTGCAACTCGATCTCTCTTCAAACTTTTTGGCTCTTCGTTTTCTTCCCAAGTATTATTTCAGAGCTGGCAATGGACAAGTGACACGTTGCATAAACAAATAATTTGGCGTAGCTGTTAAGCCAAATAACGTGGAATTTTGATCAAAGTTGGCTCTTGGGCATATATATCCTCTGTATTGCAATGGATATAGGATACATGTATAGTAATGAAATTTGCGGCAATGGCCTTTTATCAATAATCAGTATATTACTTTCCGGATAGATAGAGGAGAGCTGGCTTTAGATATATAATTGTCGCTGGTTATCATTTATCAGCAGGTGTTATCACTTTCGTGCTAATACGCGAGTTGAATTTCGTATTGATCCAACTTTTGGTATTGCGAAACGCGATTATTCAATCTCGAGTGACATGTATTATACTATCGCGGCTATCGGCAGTCGTTCAGTGGTATATACACGTTAGGTGCGACGAACGGCTCTCGCTCGCGACGGACGGGTCGAGTTGAGCGGGCTTGGTTGGCCACAACTCGGCACTCGGCACTCTCTGCACTCTCTGCACTCCCCCCCCCCCCCCGTACGCCGTACATACACGCTCTGTACGATTCCCCGGCCTCGACTCGACTCGACTTTCGTCATTCGTTCTATCGTGCGCCTCGCTGTCTGCAACTCTGCACTGTTGCCGGCTGAGGCTGAGGCTGAGGTAATATGCGCTCTCTCAGTGGTTCTCATCTCTCTCTCTCTCTCTCTCTCCACCCTCTACCAACTTATTGCAAAACGTCAAAACTCTCTTGCTGCCTAATTACCCTCGACTGCCAACGTGCTTCATTTTAACATCTATCCCATAAAGGTGCATGGCGCCCGGTGAAAAAATCATCATTAACCGCAGATCGATAGATTATTTGTGCCATGTTCCACCGGCTGCCTACTTAACTATAACCAAATCTATCAATTTCACTATAGTAATTGTCGTAGGAACAAGCTTCCTATATCTTTTTCAAAGAAAACTCTTATCCAACTGAAAAAGTAACTTAAGGTGTAAAAAATCTCATCATTGGAAGCTTCCTATTGGTGGGAGAAAATTTTCCAGTTAGAAGAAAAGGATTACTCGACTCCCTCCACACTTCCATACTAATAAAAAACGTGGAATGAAACAAAACTTTTTACAACCGCTTCCCCGAGGATTAAATTTAAAAATGATACTGCATGTTTGTCAACTTTAAATTATTTATATGTGTTGGCAATCGTTAACCAGACACCCTATATAATCGCAATTGAAAAAGTTCACTGGATCTTTTACCGACACGTCTATTACTTGTTTAATATCTTTCTGGAAGGCTTCTTTTCCGAGAAACCTCACGTATTGAATTGCGATCAATATATATATAGCGATCGCGCGGAAAATCATTGGGGAGCAGCAAACTAGTTTTATAATTGCGGCATCTGTCAGCTATAGGACGGATTGGCTTGATTTTTTCTCTCTCTCTTTTTTTCACTTACATCGTCGACTTTGCACATCTCACAATGTAAGCCGAACTTGTATGAACGGGAAATAGTAAGAAAGGTCGTAGTTGCATGCACATGCCAAGTGAATTTTAGAAGCAGTGGTATTTTGTATTTCGATTAATCGCAAATTATTTCTTCTCATGTATAATTTCAGTTTCCATTAGACCCAACAGTGTACCACTTGTCCAATACAAACCGGACCACCAAGCTTGCAATTTTCTTTCTTTTATGCATCGCATTTACGCGATAAAATAAAAGAAAAATAGAAAGACGCTCGACAATTAATATTCTTGAGTAATTGAAATTTGATATTTTATAAAGACTCTTGACATTTAGTTGGAAGCTTTGCTTTTATTTTATACTTCAAAAAAGCATAATATCGTTACACTGATGTCGTCCGGTAATGCATTATAATATATACACATTGACGCTTCTCCTTTAACGGCGACTGCACGTATCTTTCAATTTAGCTGCATCCGGCTTTTCACGTACATACAAATACTTATTAATATTTGCGGTTGCACGGTGAAATTCGACATTTCAAAGAAGCAGGAAAAATAATTGAGAGTTTTTACCGGAATGTCCAATTACTTACCATGCGCACCAATCGTTAACAGTGTCCTAATTAGACTATATAACTACGTATAATATTGCTCACAGCGAATCAAGTGACTCGCTCGAATTTTATCTCGCGCTTATTACATTCTTCTTCCCCTATACCATATAACGTATACTATAATTTGGAAACGCGCGTATTGTTCGACTACTGCACGCAAGTGTTCAAGTAGTAAATGAAGGCGCGCTGACGTTAATTCACGGCTACTTTCAGTCAGAAGTCTATTGGTTTAACGACTGAAACGCGCAAACATTTCTTTCGTTAGGAATCCATAGGAAAGTTTCGATAGCTGTGTAGTGCAGTGTATAATGACGTTGATGTGGAATGAGAAGCGGCTGGGTTTAAACACGTCGACAAGAAATTACAAACTAATGAGAAATCATTGAATTCCCAATCAGCTATTATTTTCCATAAATAAAAAATCGCTTTTTTGTACACTTTAAAAATTTAAATGAACAATATCCCATAATTTTTCGTTAAGACTCCAAAAACTCGTCGCATGGCACATTTGAAAATAATTATTTGAGTGACACCGACAAGTGTTTTATCAAGAGTTTTAGGCACAGCAACAATTAACGAGAAAATTAATGAAGTTTAAAAGGCGAGTTTTTGCTGGATGGTTCGGACGTCCTTACGGACGGACGGACGGACGCAGTCCCAAGCCACGTGAAAGCTGATTAAAAGGAAAAAAGAGAGGATGGTCTTTAAAGCGAGTAAAAAGGCTAAGGAGGAGCGTAAAGGTTTAAAAGAAAAAGGGGAGAGAGAGAGAGATTGCGTGCGGGAAAGCGCGAGAGAATGAGAAAGAGAAAGGGTGAGGAGGGTGGGGAGGGAGAGAGAGGGGGGTGTATAGTGGGACGAAAAGAGAGAGAGAGAGAGCAAACTATAGCTGCTTCTTACTCTTAGAGACTCCTCCAGGCAGCGACCAACAGCAGAAGCAGCACGCGTCAGCTGGAACTCAGCTGCAACCGGGCGCGGTGACCTCGACCAGCAGCGCTTCACGGTGTGCAAAACCGGGCGAATTTCCAAGCGATAACGGTGAAATGGCACGCGTCTATATCCATGTGCGACTTAGCACGATTCTCATGATCCTAAGATTAGCCTATTCAATTGCTAAGCAAACTAATCTCATTGGTCACCGCGCAATAATCCAGCTCGTGAAAACTTTCTAATAAATAAATAATAGTCGGGCCTCGAGATGGAAAATCTTTCGATTGATATTAGGCTTAATGGCTGGTGGTAATTGTTACAGCGCGAGCGATATGAATGAATTATTTAGGTCTAACTGTTTAACTGGTACGAGTCTATTTGCAGCGGGGAGCCTATGGCAGCAGCGCCAATGCATCTGTGTGCGTACGTGTGTGGAAATTTCTAACTCTGAACTGAACGGTGTGGCGGCACACTTTGCAAGGAGGAAGGGCGATCGGAATCGGAGGACTGGCCAACCGACTCTCAAGTCTGACGTACACGTCTCTCTCATACACGCACACACACACACACACACACCAGATCACAGAGTACGCTAGAAAATTAACGCATATTTTAGAGCCTCTTTAAATTCACTGTCACTCACACCTCTATTCCCATAGGATCCTTCCTTCCTTCCTTCCTATGCCACACATTCTGTCGATACTTCACAACGGCACGAGCAAACTGTTCACTTATAAATCTATTGACTTTCTCTTCTTATCTTGTTCCAATTCTCATATGATAGTTGAGCTGCAGGACCATAGAGAGACGCGATGATATTCACTGTGAGTTTATGTGCATACACGTAATATGCAAGAATGGTGGAAGCTCGATTAATTGCCAAAGCGATCTGCAAAGCAGCTGATTAAATCAGTTATGAGCCGTCATTGTAAGGTCACAGAGGTGCTCTCTCCTGCAACACATCTAAATGCAACTCGATCGAACAATGGATGTAGGGAGCAGTAACCACACTCGCACCGAATAGTCATGGATCAGATATTTTCAAGTAGATACCCGAATGATACATGACCTTCGTGAGTAGCGATTTAAATCGCGACAAGGCGTGAAGGAAGGAGGCATTGACGTTGAAACGGAGGAAAACCTCCGAGACAAGGAAGAAACTTGTAGAGAGACGAAGACAATAGAGAAGGGGGAGGGAGGGAGGGAGGGAGGGAGGAAGAGAGAGAGAGAGAGAGAGAGAGAGAGAGAGAGAGAGAGAGAGTTGGACGAAAAGTCAGGGGAAACGAGACTGGTAACTACTGAGAGAAATTGGCTAATGGTAGCAACATGTGGCAAGACGATCCTGGAACGAATAGAATCCTTTTAAACAAACAGGACAAACCGGTCAGCTCCTTCGCATCAGCTGAGAGCTCAGCTGAACCTAGCCACCTAATGTAACCTTAACCATTTTAACGCTTCGTTCACTTAATATCACAAGTAATTTGCGATAGATTTACGTTTACCGGTGAGGAAAGAACAAGCCGTACCTTTATTCGTAAAGCCTGTCCCTCAGTCTACGGTGAAACACACGAAATTATCCCTTTATTCCAAGGCAAAGCTCCTTCGATGTCCACTCACAATGGAATCTTCCAGTAGACTGATCGAGCCGGCAAGCCGTTCCCTTTTGCGTGCACACCCACCGTTTCTTCTTACCTTTCGCGATTTCAACAATTCACCGTTAAATTGACGAAACACCTCCTAATCAATTGTTAGAAAAGTTGACGATTTAACATTTCTATTGGTAAAACGTGTCATTAAATACTTCTTCACTATTTAAGGGAGTTTCGACGAGCGCCACTGACAGTTCGAGAGCTGTCATTTTTAGACAATGTGATGATTGTGCGCTTGCTGCCATCTGCCGTTCAGAGTGCTAAACCTTCGAAGGTTTCGAATTTCCGCGCTCAAACAGCCTAGCAACAGGATCAATAGGCCTCGCCAAATATCACCTACAAGCACAAAGCGTTTAATACAAGTTATCTGTAAAATATTCTAAGTTCAATTATGCTAAGTAAAGATTCATCGAGTTTACTTTTTCACCTGTCTCTCTAAATACGTTCAAATTGCTCTGGGTAATCCAATAAAAAATATATATACATATATATCTTATACAGGATATATCTTTTTATTTTTGTTTTTACTATATTATTATTAAAGTGAACAATCAACTGATTTGATTTTTCGTTATATACAGATAAAAGATGGAATAAATATGTATACACAGTAACGGTGCGCGCTAGATGCACAAATTCTCTATTACATAATAACAATTATATAGAGTAGGCGTGTAACAAAAATATTTTCTTACTTATTACGAATAAATTTGTACATTTTATGTATAATATCTGCTTATAATTGAGAAAAATAATAAAAATATTTGACTTGACTTAATCGCATAAACATAACGTTTTATATAATAAAGGCCTACAATCTTGTCCTGGTTTCTATGTTATAACACACACAACATGAAACAAATTATAATTACGATCTGGAAAAACTAGACTGTACATTTAGGAAAATACAATTGTAATTGCGACAAAGATAAAGAGACCTATTTATGCGTACCATCATTCTCTCAGTAATGATAATTGTAAATATATGTGATTGATTTGATTGAGTAAAGATATCAACTTTACTTTCACGCGACTTTAGAAAGTAATAGAAATCATTATGTTTTCCTTTCTCTTCTGAAGCTTCTATTATTATAATTATTACTATTGATTATATATTATTATTAGTATTAATCTATCCTTCTTTGAAGCCTTTGTGCAATAGCAGATACCAATGCAGCACCCTTTCCACTTCCATCTTCTGCAAGAACTAATTTGAACTAAACCAATGACCCATTATTATTACAATGAAAAACAAGTTAAATATATACAAGTAACCGAGCATAGACATCATTGACATATAAATCTTACCTTTCGTCCAGGGGCCAATAATCGAATATACTTGTACATCCAGGTCTCCAGGCGAGGGTGATGTTTGAAGAGGGAACCGTCCACTGCTATCGATATGTCGTCCTTATTAATTCTTTCCAACAGATATGCAAGGCCTTTAAAGAGAGAGAGAGAGAGAGAGAGAGAAAGAGGTAAATTTCGATCTTGAAAAACCGTCAAAGCACATTGTTTGCTCGAAGGAAACGAAAGATTGACTTACATATTGATACGAGAAGAGCTGCTCGGTTCGAAGCTACCTCGCACACATATTGAACAACGTTTATATCATCTTCATCGATGGTAACTCCAAATTTGCTTAAAACTTCCACTGTGTTTTTCTTACCCCCATCCACGGTGTCTCTGTAAATTCACGTTGCATTTGTACAATCAACTGGAACTGTTTCAAAGTTTATCTCATTCGCGAAGCAAACGTTATAACAATACTGTTGATTCAACTTACTGCTCGATATGCGATACCAAGTCTGTCGTAAGATTGCCGGGTGTAAGAAGAGCGTTTGGTGTCACCTTGCTTGACAGGAATAGTCCATCCTTGTATAATCTTGCAAGTATTACTCTCACGATTTCGCCAAGATATTTACCAGCTATATATTTTTCGAACCTGATTAAAATAGTAATGCGTATATTAATATATACAATAGAACCACACGGCCTAATATTTCGTACGTTAAAAACTTACGTGAAAGAATTAACGAGAATTGAATTTGCGTCATTCTCACGATCAAAGTCTGTCTTGATAAAATCTAATACACCATTGTCGCCAAAAGCGCCCCATTCGATATCAACGATAACCTGAAGAAATTAATATATTCTGCATTAGTATTATTTCTTTGGATTTCCAATGGATAGGCAAACATTCTGTTAAGCTCGATAATTACTTCTTTTTCTCCATGTCGCTCGACTTCCCAGTGCTCCACTCTGTCCGCGCGTTCCACGTAGCAAGCATTCGAACCAGTACCCAATATCAGTCCAATCGCCGTTTTTGGATCCGACATGGCACCTTGGATAAGAGTACCAGTGGTGTCGTTTAGGATAGCATTTACTTTCACCTTTGTGTCTCCTCTTCTAGCCAGGGCTTCTCGTAACAATTGTACTGTATTCTTTCCTACGACATCTGGACAATTATAGCTTTTGGTCCATGTCACCAGCATTCCTATATCCAGTGCGTGCTGAACCATTGGAAATGAGAATGTGAAGCCTTGAAATAAAATTTTATTATTATCCAAATAGCTATAATGAACGATGAGCCGATATAAGAAATGTATCGTACGCAAGTATACCAATTGCTCAATAATTACTGACTTTCATTGTAATAAGGCAGCTCTAAGAAAAAGTTTTTATTTTCATACGGCAAATTTAATTCTTGTCATTTGAGAGGTTGGCCAAGACTTTTATATTTATAGACATTTCACTCGACAGTCTCCCGATAATTTATTGATTTTAATTTACCAAGAGGAAGCTCCGTATCTTGAAGACCCTCGTTGATGACGAAATCACTAACACATTCGGCAAGATAGTCGAAAAGAGGATAGCCAGAACCTATTCTCAGATGAGAGCCTATCTCATATTTTTTCACTTTTTCACGCATTATTTTTCCATGTTGCAACTCCACCAACAGCACTCGAAAATTTGTCCCGCCCAAATCCAGTGCCAAATATTGACCCTCTTCTGCAATTTTACATTTCTTATTATTATTATATACTAATGAATTTTCAGAGTTTGTGTGGTGAAAATTTCTGGCAGCGTATATGACCGTGGAAAATACGGGAGAGAAACTCTGTGCAGGATATATATGTTCAAAGTATACGAACGATCCTGGCAACGTTAGTTTAAATAAATTTTGTGTTTATGCATGGAAAGTAGTTGAATTCAGACGAGGAATTATTTGATAGAAATAATTATACAATTGAGGCAACGTGTGAACAAGTTTTGATGCATATTGGTAAAATATCTAAATAAGACATGACCTGTTCCATCGATCAGTTCCGGTATGTAGGTATTTTCCATTTGCAGAGAGGATGGCTGCTGATGAATGCCCTTGTTCATTTCAGAAATGAAGACTTCCTTTATCCTCCTCACCGTTGCGGCAGACAGACGCATTTCTTTCAATAAGTTTTCCACCTGAAAAGAATTAATATGTACAGACATATGGTTTTGGCCAAATTAAAAAAATCCAATTAAATCTAGCAACATTTTAGCGCATCTCTCGCGAATGTGTGCTTTGTGGAAAATTTGCAGTCTATTATAAAGCACACGCACAATTCCAATATCGGAATGATATATCTAAGGAGATGGAGAATTTATCGAAGCTCCATGCATATATTTGATAGATTTATTTACACCAAGCCCTCGTACCGTTCCCCTTCTATTGATTGAGAATTAGCAGTGGCTTATGATGGAATTGTAATTTACAGTCTCGTAATTACCTCCCTTTAGAGGATGATGGTATAGTGAAGACTTATTGTACGATCGTAAACGAAATTGCCTTTATTTATCAGTGATAAATTGAGGTCAACTGTTTTTCTTTTTGGATCAAATCTACTATATAGGAAAGTTAATTTTCAAAGTTATCCGACTATATATATATATATATATATAATGATTCGTTCAATTGAAATAGCGAATCTTGAAGGGTGCACGATATTAATTCAATTCACTAACGTCTTTCACGTCATTATTAATTAATAAAACATGTCTCCTGCAAGTCTCTCTCTGTCAATTAATAATTCTTTTATATGTTATGTGGATGGTCGTTGACTCGAATACACGTGCTCTCACGTAACGCAGTGGCCAATTGAAACAGATCCAGATCTATAATTAAATCTATTGGTATTTTATCAAATAGCTTCATATTTGATCAATTTAGGTATAGCCTGGACAAAGTTGAAACCTATTCTCAACACGTACCATACATAATGAGTTTCTACATCAGAAAAAGAGATCTAACGAAATCAAGCACGATTCAACGCATATTTATCTTTATCGAAAGTTTTCGATAAAGATAAAGCATTAAGAATTTTATATCACGGATCGTGTAATATTCTGGACAAGGTCAAGAGCAATGATTACAAAACCAGTTAATTTTTATACCAGAGTTTGTAGAATCGAAATGTTCTATCCTACATGTATGTAATAATTCGCAAAGAAATTCATTGCAGACGTGCTTGGCTACATTCGACGAACCGTCGCGTCGCGTCGGAGACTATTTTCCGAGTTTCGCTCTAATTGTCTCCGTTTGTCATTAAGATTTATCGATGAGTTCAATAATTTTAAATAACATGGAATTCAATCCGATAACCCCCGACATTCAAGTTTACGATAAGACAATCGTCTATGGCTATTCCGCAATAACGGAACGATAACCTAAAATTCATCTTAGACCCAGTTTTGCGACGTCGCGCGTAACGCCGCGCGCGTTCCAAGTATTTCTCATTTTTTCCCTCTCTCTCTACTAAATATTTACAAAAACGTTAATATTTCTTCGATGCTCTCTGTTAATCTTACTTTATGATAGAAAAAAAACAGAGGACTCTTTTGACAGGTTAAAAAAATGAATGGGAAGTTTGTTGCGTGTTAGGGAATTTAATGCGATCGGTTAAGACGAGACGAGAGAGGGACAGCTCCAGCCGTCCGTCCCCGAGCCGCGCGTCGGTAATGGCACGATTATATAACCACTGGTTTTTAACATAGAGAAGAGAAAATTATGAGAGAACCTTCCGCGCGACCAAAAGTTGCAGGATCGATATATGCTGGACAAGTTGGAAGTTTTACACGCGTCACACGGATGAAACGAAACGACGACGACGCGACGGAATGATTATCTAAAAATTTCATGTAAACGGAAGCATATTAAGGAGAAAGGGAAGTGAGATTGAAAATTATCGATATCCTCCATATGATTTACGATTATTTCTATAATCTCCTACTCGCGATGGAGATATACTTTATTTACATGGTGTAATGCAAATTGAGTTTCCTAGAGTATTCATTATTTAATGACACAGCATGTTTATCCGTGTCACTATATTACTGCTATTGCGACAAAACTGCGCGACTGCTTGAGTTTCCCGTGACCTCTAGCAAGGGATAGATCAAGTTCACGGTGATTGACCTAGCAATTGCTTTCGCGGATAATTCTTGCGTCTTGTCGTCACACACGCATTATCGTCCGCGTACTCTTTTATAAGCTCTCATACTAATGTAAAAAGCAATCACACTTACTTTTTGCTTCTTCGCTTCATCGGAGTGCACGAGCGGAGAAACCTGAATGGCCTCGTGAAGCGCGCGCTCTGCTGGTACCACCATATCGTCTAATAAACTCTGGAAATCTGAAAAACACGATCAGTCTGTATAAGTAATGAACTCTCCATGCTGTGTCGAGGGGCGCGCCGCGCACCTTATATTTTATTCTCTTCTCAACCATATAAATAGTTGAGAAATTATTTTTAGCAATAGGGTTGGACGGGTTTTTCTGAAGAACCAATGAAAATATCGCAATGGCCTGGATAATTTCAACGTGATTAAGAATTAAGAGAAAACTGTCATTTATGTAGAATCGCTGTGCAGCATGGGGGTGGTTATAGGTTACTATCGAGATGCAAGTGCTTTATGACAGTCATCGATGAAGCACTCTCGACAAGTATATATATGGTAAAAGCATAAAAGTTTTAGCCATATAGAAATGGTTCGCGCGCGTCAATCTACCTAGGAGCAATAATCTGTTCGTACAGGGGTAAGAGAGAAGGCGGGCGTCCGGATTCCGGAAGCGTGGCTGCACCAAACTAACCGTTCGACTCTAAACTCGATATATAAATCACTGAGAACGCACAGAAAGTGGATTTTTCGAATGGAAGAGAGCCAGGAGATTTTTCTTCTTACGAGAGGTTAGTTTGACCGTGTCTCGCGCGTCTGCTACCTATCCTGCTTCTGATATTCTTATTTACAAACTCGAGTCCCCTCTGCCTGACTGGCCGTGCTGTGCTACTTATACGATCCCTTCGTCTTTCCCTCTCCGCCTCTCCCCACTCAAGCATTTTCCTCTTTTTTCGCTTTATCTCCTCCTTCTGACCATTCATTACACATGTCTCTCTACGAGCCCCCTTACTCTCCCTCTTTCATTAACCTACACAAGTTTCTTTCCTTCTTCTTTCCTCTCGAAATAAGGGAGTCCGATAACTCCGTGGGCACTGATAAAAGTCGAAAGTCCAAAGAAATTCATAATTCCCGATAAGAGCATTGATTTCTTCATACTTTTCTTACATCTCTCTAACGAGTTTTATCGTTTTCCGGAATCACGTGGTGCATTCTCTACGTTATTAAACAATTTGTTCCGAAGGGTCGCGTCGCGTGTACATGTTTCCTAGATGTCATCCCATCGGCCGTTATCTCTTACGCACCAACAATATATATGTATATAGCTCCTCTCTCTTAACATTCGCTACTAGCTGTACGTATAGGTAAATATATTCGCGTGTCACGTGTCACACGTGCCAATCCACATTGTGTATTTAAATCATTCTAGGAGAGAACGTCCACCAGTTTCTCTTCCATATAAACAATCCCCATTCTTCTTTTCACCCAATTTTCAAAAGAGAATGCGCGTATCAAAGTTGGAATATCTCATCTACTATAATAAAACCACAGCCCCAGCTACAGCTCCCAAAGTATTCTTCTGTATCTCTGCATGACCATTTAACTCTTACCTTTATATAGTCTCTAATCGACATTTTCAATATTGCTATGAAATTTTGTTCATCAAAGCTGATTGAAACATACGTTGCTAAAGAATTAGCAATTATAACATTTATCACTGAAATCGAGAGTTTCGAAAATTATGAAACTAAAAGCTGGGCTGTGAATTTAAGCAAGCAGTAAAATATTTGGAATGTTTTAATCAAGTTGACGTAACGGGACGATTTTGCGTGCGGTATACATATAAATAGGTCTGCATCGATTTTTCTTCCGCCGCGAGATTATATAGAAATAGAGAAAGTCCCGTTGGGGACAAAAGATCTCGATGGTCAATTTTTTCCGAGTAGAGTCAACGCGAATTCGCGAAGGCGAGAGAACACCGTTTGATAAGCTCTCGATGGCTCTCATTGGTTAAACCAATAACGCGCCTTTTACATTCCTTCGTAAAATCCATCTTTCGCGAATTTTCAAGTAAGTCTGCAATAGTATTATCAAGACCGATCTTCATTCGTGGAATATTGGATTTGCAGCAATCTAGTGTATATAATGATAGAGGAAAGCAAATGCGTTCCAGCTAAGAATCTTGTCGATTAGCGATACACGTGACAAATGAACAACAATAAGTTTTTATAGTAATTTCCGTAGCTTAGCCGCGCGCGGCTCGCGAGTAAGCAATGGCATTATCGTTAAAAAGCCTACTACGTATTTCTCTGGCAAGCCAAGATACAGAGCCGGAGAAAGGATGGTGTGCTCTCCAAGCTCGACGTCGACGACGCCGACGACGCCGATGACAACCAATTTCACAGTGCACGCAGTCTTTAGCATGTGCACTTTACTACTCTGTGCAGTAGAATGCTCTTAGAAGAAACGGCCGAGGCCGGTGGCTTTTACTACTGTTACAGCTCAAGTTAAAGCGCTCGGTAGATATAGCCCTCTGCGTAATCGTGAACGAGGCTCCATTAAAATCAATTGAAAGGTGCAAAACGTCAAAGAGATAATTTAGCCATGCCAGTTGTCCCATTGTAAGACAGACATTAATCCAGAAACGCGCACACTCGTCACTATGCACTTCAAATTTAAGCCACTTTGCGGATTTTATTCTCCCCCCTCTTGATCGTTCTTATAAAATCAACGCATTCCACCTTCTATACATATATCCGCCGTTATTATAATTTCATGTTTTTTAATACATGCTTTATCAGAATCTTTCACAACTTTTTAATCGAAATAATTTTATTGCTAGAAACACACGGCGTTATACGTACGCTATTCTGCTATAAGGAAAATACGTGAAGTGAATTATTATTTAACGACTTCCGAGTTTTATTTTTTTCTCTGCAGTGCATAATACACATGCGTTGGAAATCGTAATTTCAATTTGCCTAAATGTAGCATTCATTCTAGCAGGCTGATATTTCTAATTAATGGCACAAGTGTTACTTTCAACAGACAGTGTGTTTTTAGTCCTAATCTGATATGTAATTAGGCATATGTCTTACGTAATGTATTATCCATGAGCCTAAATGGGTACAATTTGATACAAGCATTATGTAAGCTCAAATATTGATCGCGAAGATTTTAGAGCAATTACAAATTGTACGTTCGTATATTTGATGGCAACCGATAACAAAACTCCAAATCAACAAGTCTTTCGTTATATTTTGCCTTCGCGTCGAAACTGAAAAATTACTTTCAAGCTATAATTGATCATCTCGTTATTTTCCATAAAACAATTAATCACATACATATATGTCTGTTAAAAAATATTACGTACTTTTGATTGTCTTGGAAACGTTTTAATTAATAAAACAATAGTAAATTAATAAGAAAATGAAGCATTTTTATAAGTATTATAGACGAGAATCGTAAAAGAAATTGAATAATTAACAAGTTTATAACATAGTTAAATAATGGGTGACTACTGTATCAAAAAGCTATATACACTGATTGCAGATTTAATTTGAAGATTAACGTGGAGGAAAAATGTATTGCATAATCAAACCAATTATTTAATATCGTAAGCTAACATTACAGGCAGATTGTTTTCATAGATCCGACGGAATAATCCTGTGTGAAAAACAATGTTGTCAACAAATGCACGAGGTCGGACACGAGATAGGAATTATAGATGAACGCCAAACTCTCACGAATCGTATGAATTAAAGTAAAAATAGAGTATCACAAGAAACATACTTGATAATGCGTAAAATGTGATAGAACGTTTTTTCATATCAGTGCGGTAATCTACTTAAACATACAAGTAGCAAAAATGCTCCAATCCAATCGAGAGAAAATGGATAGTACGGGACAGTGACCGTGACACGTGGACACATAAATTATCATTAATGCGCTCCCCCTTGGTACGAGAGGAAATTGCGTATATTTTATGTGATACTATATTAATAAATCGATTATTCTACACAATAATTAAACACTTTTTCATAAGTATTAATTGTAAAATGTTAAAATTTCAAACATATCAATTTTAAATTGTTTTTCTTTAAAATACCGTACACTGAACGTATAGGAAGACACTGAGATTGTTACTGTCAAAAAACGACAGAAGATCCAACTTGTCGAAAAACGTACACGAGCTGCTCTGTTTCTCTCTCTCTCTCTCTCTCTCTCTCGCTCTCTTTCTCTCTCTCTCTCTCTCTCTTTCTCTCTCTCTCTCTCTCTCTCTTTCGTTCACAAAAGCTCGCGTAAACTGGAACAGCGTCTTGTGAACACTCATGAGTGACTAGCAGCCATTTCTAAAGCGGGCTCCAGCTTTCCCCCACCTGACCAACCAGTCATCCAACTATCGACGCAAGTGTTGACTATCTGTGAACTCCCGCTGCCCGTATCTACACTACTGCTGCTGTTAACAGTGTTAACACTACCACTCGACTTCTCAATTCTCATTTGCTTCTTAGCGCGATTATTCGCATTTAATGCATTTTCGAATCGTTTAAGAATAATTGATAAATCAACATTTGTAATATACATAGTTTAAAAGTTAAATAATTTACCCATAAACACTATTTTTACAATTGTATAATATTCACAATGATATTCTTTTATGTTCTTATCGTATACGTACATGAGAATTGTTATAAGTACTTTACAATAATTATTTAACAACATAATTCTTTATAAAGACGGATACATTACACACACGAATTAAGAAAGTAGGGTACATGGCAAGTTATAACCGTACAATCCTGTTCGTTGTTGATATTGAGCATATATGATCGTCTGACGCACATCATATACAAAAAGACTTAAACAATTTTGTAACAACTATCTTCATTATCGGCTAACTTCTTGGTCGTCTAATTTACACATTTAGGACTACCTCTTCCTTATTCATTTAATAATAGAAATTTCATCTGACTTTTAATCACGTGTTTTATCCCTTCGATTTAAAAAAATATATTTTTTGGTAATTGCTTGGTAGGATCGAAATAGAAAAAGATAAAGTGAGGAGAGCTTTTTTCAATCGTAATAAGGTCTATATTTTAAAGAAGCGCACTCGCCAAAAACATTCGTTTTTAATGTATGTGTATTCTGTCATTAGCAAAATGCACATTGATTAAAACCATCCCGATCTCACTTTTAAATTTAGAACGGTTTAATTATTCCACCTCATTGATCATTAACCTGATACTATTATTAAAAGCTAGGTAACTCTAAAAAATAAAACTGTATTCTTCAAATAAACACAAGTATTTATGCAAACGATATAATTTCACATCAAATTATAATATTCAGAGATAAGTTATTGAGGAAGAAGGTCATCCCCCAGTTCCTCATCACCGAAATCATCGTCCCTTTTACCAGCCGATGTCATTGGTCGAGTAGGTAAAGGGCCTATAAGATCGGTGTAAGCAGCACCTGTATAACATAGAAATAGCCTTGATACACTAGCAAATGGTATTAATCCATTAGGGAGCTAGATATAGCTACACTATATATCATTGTTCCAAATGTTTTCATGCATAAAACAGAAATTAGTTCTACACAATTCTCCACAATTATGTCTTCAGCCTTAAGTATTGCAACATTTGGATTATGTGGGCGGTTGTTATAAAATTACCAGGTGGTCCATCAGATTCGGATAAAGAGTTTGAGTTTTCTGTCGTCAACGGAATACGATTACGTCGCGCTGAGTCTCCACTATTTGATCCACGTCCATCTTTTTTAGCCGACATAATAGGACTCATTCGATGATCCGATATACCGCTCATTCCTGATCCAGCTCTTGAAGATGCACCACTGTTACTTCTTCTAGACCCTATTTAATAAATAATAATCTGTATAATTATAATGAGTTTTTAGTCCAAAAAGTCAAGCAAATTGTAATTATTAAAGGTACCTGGCCTAGCAGAGTTTTGCCGCTCCTTTAATTCCTTTGCTTTTTCTGCTCTTTTTAGCTCTGTTGCATACATTTGAGCTTCTTTCAAACCTAAGTCACTGCAAAGACGAGTTAAAAATTTCAAACACTCTATGTTTTCTGGAAACTTTTCATGAATATCTTGATATTCCGAGAGAGCTTTATGAAACTGGCCCGTTCGCCTGAGACATGCAGCTACTAATAGACGCCACCTTGGTTCCTCAGGTGCAATCTCAATTGCCCTTTGAAAATAAACTAATGCTTTTTCAGCAACCTTTGAAATGTTAAATAAAAAACTAAGTTAATGTCTTATTCCTTCTTATCTATATGTTAACATTAATAAATTTTTACCTGCATTGATATAAAATATGATCCTAACCAGTCTATTACCTCAAAATTTGCTGGGTAAAATCTGTAAGACTTTATAGCATATACAATAATGAATATCAGTTTGAGATAAAATATACGATAAAATTTTACTATAAATTATCCGTAAAAATTACTTACGTCACTGTAAAATTGGTACGCTTGTTGTTTATCTCCTGCATTATCGTGTAATTCGCCCAATTTTTGCAAAACTCCAGGGTCTGATGGAACTATACCCAATAATTGATTATACCTTAATCAAACAGAGAAATAATTTTTGATATGATAAATTTATATCTTTGAGGTTTAACTATAAGCCTCATACCACTCAACAGCTTGATCGACATCGTTCAAAAGATGGTATAAATGCCCTAATTGATATAATGTTTGGGGATCATATCTTACAATATCATGTAATTTCCAAAAGCATTCAAGAGCATCATCATACATATTTTGCTTCTTATAAACTAGACCTATTTCATCAAATAATAAAAAATATGATAAATTTCTAATTTTTAGACAGAAAATTATCTTCTAATAAAATATAGTACCTAAATTGTAGAGTGCTTGAATATGATCTGTATCAAATTCTAATGCTTGCAATAGTAGTTCTTTGGCTCCATTTAAATCACCCTTTTTAAATGCACATGCAGATAGGTTAACGTAAGCAGCTGCATTTTTGCTATCAGCATTTCGCGCCGAATTGGCATATCTCTCTGCTTGCTCATAATCGCCTTGCTAAAAATTATACAAAAATATCAATAAATAGCCACTCATATTTATATCTGAAGTTAAAAGTACTGTAGATTTATACGGGAAGGGAATTTAATTATTGTCAACTCGGAAATTTCTAATATAATAGATGATTCTAAGGAGGAGCACCTATAGCACTTTTATAAACTATAAGACTTAATCAAGAGAGTTATTAATAATTACAGTTTTATAAATTTCAAATCTCTAAATGATTAGGTAACTTCAGGAGAATCTGAAGATTAATATAAAGACTCGAATCAAATAAACTCAATCTTCGTATAATTATCTTGTTCCTGTCTCTTTTTTCATTTATACCTGCCCGATTTTAACAAATCCTAGTCTTTCCCATAACTGACTGTCACTGTTTTTAAGTGGGTTTTACAAATATATGCACTTAATTTATATTACTAAAATAGATCCGTTTCATACTTGTGGCATTCTCAAATACAGAATATTTAACATAGGGTGAAGTGCTGGATTAAAAGAAGTTTTCTATGTTTTCTCTAGAATCGTCTGTCCGTGAACGAAATTTTTAAGGTAACAAAAATAAATTTTCTAAATGTATACTAACAAGATAATATATAAAGGAGAGCATTGTTATTGCTGCACAATTAGCACTAATATCGCGATTTTCAAATAGCTTTAATGTATCTATTGCCAGCTGTGTTTCTCTATTATGCAAATAAACCATTGCTTTATTAATTTCTAAATCAGCAGCAAGAATTGCATAAGCTGAAGATCTTATAACATCTACACACCTAAAATATGAAAAATACAATTATTAAAAAGTCTACTATTGTTTTGCATAATAATTATAATCCTAATACCAAGCAAAACCAGCAGATAATGTATCTTCAATAACAGGAGCTATAAGCTTTGCTGCACACAAAATAGTCCTTTCAGCTTCCTGCTTCAGGCCTTTTTCTAATTTCGAGAGATCATCATTTTTAATAACTTCATTTAATAAATTAGAATTAATATCGTCCTGTAAAAAAGTCATTTATGTGATTATGACAATAAAAAAGAAATGTATTATATCCTGAATTACTCAATGTGTAATTAGGTGTTAATGTGCTATGTAAATGTCAATTTAAATCCATGTTGTAAAGATTGTGCAAAGTGCAATATTTATATAAATTCATTAAGCAAAACTGCATAACATACACTGTCAACTCACAGTATTAATATTATATTTGTCATCTTGATCAATATTGAGCTGTACTTCAAGTAATTCTAAAAAAGCTCTTTTCATTTTATCTCGATGAGACAATGCAAAATGACATAAGACAGCATGCAAACCAGCTTTAAATTCAGCTTTTTCTCTCATAACCCATTCAAAACTGTTTGCAGCTTCTTCTAACCGTCCCATTTGCACAAATAATAATCCAATATTATGCATTATTTTTATGCTAAAAATGGTGAATTATGTATGTTTTTATACAGAATGAGTCAGGAGGAATACTCCAAACTTTAGGAATGTGTTGCATACATAAGAAAGAAGATAAAATATTTCTTGCATTTTTTACTCCATTTTAATTTTATTAAGACACAGCACACCAATAACAATATCATATCCTTATCACTTTTTTTAGTAACAACGTTTATACAATTAATTCTCAAAAATAGCACTTTTGATATCTAAATATTTTATGTCATCTAAGCAAGTTATTTTGCTCTGGACAAAAATAATATAAATCTAATAAATTTGATCAATCTTATATGTAAAAAAATTCAAATGACCAGAGATGTAAGAGGAGTTTAGCTTACATTCTTCATATGCAACACATTCCTAAAATTTAGCATAATCCTCCTGATTCACTCCATGTATATCCATATATGTACATATGTAATTAAAAATTTATGCTGAAAATAGTAAAAATGAAGTAGAACTACTTCAGTAATTAACTTATCTTTTTACCGTAAATCTTTCTGGGCAGTAGGAGCTTGATCAAAAGCCATCCTGTACATTTTTATAGCTTGAGATAATTGTCCCATTTTCACATAAATATTTCCCATATTCATCTTAAGTCTAGCATTATTCGTGAACATTTTATTTCTTGTTATTGCTTGGTAAGTAGCTATAGCTTCTGTAAACATGTCGTTATTCGTGTACTGAATAGCTAGATTGAATAATACCTGAATATTTAAAATGTATATTTAAATTAAGAATAAAGATATATTTTTCCAATATTTTTGGAGAGATTTATCACTCACAGCAAAAGTCAGATCAACATTATGACTATCACTAAGGCCAGATTGTTCTTGTAATCTTATTAATGTACGTTCTCTTGATGATGCTTCTCTTGCTCGTTCTAAAGCTACTTTTATATCGTTTTGAACAGCAGCTTTAACTGAATTTTCTATTAGGTCCATAATTTTCCTTTCTGCCAATTTTACCTTCTCTTCTGGTCTATAAATTTAAGAGGCATTGAAACATATTTTTAATAATTTATAAAAATCTTTATTAAGATATTAATTATACATACGTATCTTCCTTTACAGTATCTAAAGCAAGTCCACTATTCATATTAAGTGGATCAAATTGTTGTTTACCAGCACTTGTATATCCAGCACCTCTTACAGCTGTCATGGGTCTAAATCCACTTGAGCTATATATTGATCTTGCAGTGCTGATTCTATTAAACTATAAGAAGCAATAAAAGTATGTTTTAGTTCATTTTAATAATATCAGATCAAGTTTAATTTAAGCATAATTATGTTTACCCCGCTAGATGTTCCAAGACGCATTGCTGTCCCTGGAGGCTTAGGTGTTACAGATGCCATCTTTATAATAAAATGAAAAATTATTTATACCAACACTTATTACAGCAAATTTTAGTTTTCTCTATAACGGTTTACATATTAATTTTAAAATACAAAAGTTTTTACAATTTCTACATTACATGCCTTCTTTAATTTTCTTGATTTGATGAATGAAAATTATAATTAAGAAGTTTGATAAAGTCAATTAAAAATGACTAAGCAATCAAACTATTACACATTACAAGACTCACTATTTTTATTTTGCAATGTTGTGTTTTATTTGTAGTCAGCCGTAACCATGGAAACTTCTTGTAAAAAAATAATCACAAATGTCAGTTCTGGTTAGTTCAGTAACTCATAGGGATTTGGGGTCTCCCCCAGTTTCCCCCCACACAATTCCCATATTCCCCATGCTCCTTATCACTGAACTCTCCAAGGAACTAAAATGAGGCTACGTTCATTTTTGTACCGCTATTAACTGTGAATATATACATACATATGTATGTATGTATGTTATGTATCATTTCATCTTTGTCAATAATAATAAAAGAAGATAGAATGATATCCGGAGTACTGAATGAATTTCTGGAACACGGCCTAAAACATAACCACTTTACGAGTTTATTATCTTGATTCAACGACGATAAATAACGAAAATGATCATTTTTTAACGACTATTCTGTAGTAATCAGTAGTAATACGGTTAGGGAGGAACGAGGAAAACTGCTGTATGTATCGTATGTATGTATGTATATACATATGTACATACATACACTACATTGACTACATACATACATACTGAACCAGCATTGTGTGGAACCATAGTGGAACCGGCAAAAGAGCTATAGTAGTTAATAATGGAACACACCAACGCCTCTGAATCCAAATCAACAATAATCGGTGTGAAAAGGTGGAAAGAAAAATTGAACTACAGTAATCAATAGTTATAATAAGGAAGACAATACTAATAAAAATGAACTTAGAGCTATTAGGTAAAACTTGTTATTCGTGGAAATGTTATTTTATTAAACTACGTATTTTCTTTAATATATATATACATTTTTATTTCAGAATCATTTGGTCAAAATTATCCAGAGGTAATAAATTATATTTTCAATTTTATAATTTTTTTTCATGAAAGTAGATAATGAACAATTTAATCTTTTTTAGGAATTTGATGGTACTTTAGACTGTATATCACTTGCAGTAACATGTACATTTAATAAAAGAGGAACTTTACTTGCCGTTGGTTGTAATGATGGTAGAATAGTTATTTGGGATTTTTTAACTCGTGGTATTGCAAAAATTATAAGTGCGCACGTACATCCAGTTTGTTCATTGAGGTATACTTTATTTATATGGACAGACAAAAATATATGAATTATATTTCATTTTCTTAACTCTATTATGTTATTGCATAGCTGGTCAAGAAATGGACATAAATTATTAAGTGCCTCTACGGATAATAATGTTTGTATATGGGATGTTCTATCTGGAGAATGTGATCAAAAATATAGATTTCCATCTCCAATACTTAAAGTACAATTTCATCCAAGAAATCTTAATAAATTTTTAGTATGTCCAATGAGGCATGCTGCAGTTATGGTTGATGTTGAAGGAACGCATAGAGTGATCCCACTTGACGAAGATGTAGGTAAAATAATTTGTATAAAAAAAGTACTTAGAATTTTGTTTAACTGTAATTAATAAGTACTGTCTTTTTTTTAGAGTGACTTAAATATTGTTGCATCATTTGACAGGCGAGGAGATTATGTATTTACTGGTAATGCTAGAGGAAGAATATTAGTTTTGGATGCTGAATCATTAGCAGTTAAAGCATCTTACAAAATATCACAAGGAACTGCTAGTAATACAGCAGTAAAGAGTATTGAATTTGCTAGAAGAGGCTCATGTTTTTTAGTAAATACATCAGATAGAGTAATCCGTGTCTATGACAGTACAGAAATATTAGCATGTGGGAAGGATGGTGAACCAGAACCCATACAGAAGCTTCAAGACCTTGTTAATAAAACAATGTGGAAAAAATGTTGTTTTTCTGGCGATGGCGAGTATGTATGTGCAGGTTCTGCCAGACAACATGCGTTATATGTTTGGGAAAAAAGCATTGGCAATTTAGTAAAGATTTTACATGGAACAAAAGGAGAATTATTGCTTGACGTTGTGGTAAATTTTATATATTGCTAGTTTTTATAATAGATTTTAAATCAGTAATTAATCTACTGTTTGTCTCAATTTAACTATCTAAAAATAGTGGCATCCAGTAAGACCTATTATTGCTTCAATATCGTCTGGTGTTGTTTCTATTTGGGCACAAAATCAGGTTGAAAATTGGTCTGCATTTGCACCAGATTTCAAAGAATTAGATGAAAATGTGGAATACGAAGAACGTGAAAGCGAATTTGATTTAAGCGACGAAGATAAATCCGTGGTCCAAGGAGAAGAAGCACAAGATGAGGAAATTGAAGTAGATGTTGCTTCTATTGATAGGGTTGCAGCATTTTGCAGCTCTGATGAAGAAATGGAAGATATCGGATCTTTGCAATTTCTTCCAATATCTCCAGATGTTGAGGAATCAGAAGACAATCAAAATATTTCACATGAACCTCCAATAAAGAAGCATCGCTCGCATGATATTAATTTACAGGGAGCACCAGTAGATGGTTAGAAGCTTATTTTAATCTATTTTTTACAAAGCATTTATGTTTTTACTCAACTTGCCAACTATAATTACAGAAACTCATCCATTATTAAATAAAGGAAAAGACAAGCCAGCAACTAAAAAAGGGAGACCAAGATTAGAGCATAGAAAAGGAAAATAATTTATAATTTATGTGTACCCTTAGGATAAGTAAATTTTATACCAAAACATTGCTGTATATATCTACAATGCAAGTGATATTATTCTTCAGAGGGCCGAAAAAGTTAAAAATAGACGCTAACGAAAAAGGATCTTTAAATAGAGACATATCTAAGATTTATTCAGCACTTTGGCTGATTCTGAATATCCGTTTTGGTGGTCCAAATAGGGAGCCCTCTAATGGTTAAGCTCGCGACTCACTGTTTTCTCACCTTTTGAAATGCATGATGCTTGCTTAATTTAAATACTTATTGTTCATTGAGTATAAGTATTGGGATATTCTATTAGCAGCAGGCATTTAAATCCAGCAAGCAATTCAAAATGTGGAAAAGCACTATGTGCTACTGACTTTAATCTTTTTTATGTTTCCAAATAAAGTAACAATTGTACAATAGTTAAGTACAGACTGAAAATAAAAAAATATTTTATCTAAACTTTTTACTAAACTGTTTCACTGGTGCAGCATTCTTTAATTATGTCAACCTTTAATTCACATTAGCATACCGAATGGTTGTAATTATTTAGAAAGAAAATAAACAGCAATTTGTTGAAAATGAGTTGACAGCATCAAATGCAGTGGAGCAGAGATGTAAATGTTTTATTTTCTTGGTAAAATTGATAAGAGCAATCCACTTTTGTAGATATATCAATTATAAAAATTATTACCATAAATTCAGTTTTTTTTTTGTTTTGTTACATTTCAAAGTATATTGAAAACATATATTAAGCATACCAATCCTTTAGATTTATGCTATTGTACCTGTAATTTCATTCTTAACGATCCGCGTCAGTATTTAAAAAAAAATTTTGTTTTATACGTAACCTCTTATTTGTCTATATGTATTAGTTGCACGAAGTGATTAGCGGTAACTTTCTTATTTTATCAATTGTTATATAAGCTAGTACGATACCGAAACAGAGATTAATTGAAAATTTCTCGGATTAGTCTTAAAAGTATTATGTTTGTTTGTTAAATATTTGTAAAATCTGTCAATATGGTTGTTTCGAGGTTATTTTATCACTTAATTAATAAATGGTTCAGCGTGCAGAAAAAAACTACGGAAGGAGTAAAAACAGCAAAAGATGCTGTTTTTCGAGGAGGAATAATAATTATTAGCATTGTACTTATCGTGTGGCTTTCTATATTTCTTTATACTGTGTTTTACTATGCTTACATGCCAAGCATGTCATACATGCGGCCTGTGCATCTACAATTCAAGTGAGCTCCAATTTTTATTTATAACTTTAATGGAAACAGTCAATTCATACTACTTTATAATAGTTGCACGACTTATAAAAATTAAAAATATGTTGAATACATTTTTAATGTATATGTAACAATATATAAAGTTTATAGGCATCTAATAAATTGAAACTAAAGTTATATTTAATTATAGATCGTGTGACAATGACTATGAGAAAGGTATATGCAGCTTTCCATCAGCACAAGTTCACCTAACAAAAAAACAGCAGCTCTTGATGATAGGTCAGCCTTATAAAGTTAATTTACATTTGGAAATGCCAGAGTCTCCAGCTAACAAAGAGCTTGGTAATATTTATTAATATTCTACCAAATTAACTTTATTAAACTAAGTACTAGTTTATCTTTATTAAAGCAAAAATTGCATAAATATAGGTATGTTTATGGTATGTGCGCAAATGAGAAGCAGAGATGGGTTTCTTGTAGAACACTCATGTAGATCAACAATGTTGCATTATAAAAGTACTTTATTACATACACTCTCTACTCTTACATTTTCTCCAATGATGTTATTTGGAACCACAGAAGAAAAGCAAAATGTGGTTCTTGAACTGTTTGGAAACTTTGAAGATGACCAGGTAATATATTAAAATTATATTTAGGAAAGCGATAAAAGTTACAAATTTATTGTAATATGTATGTACGTTTATTTTCCAGAGTCATCCAGTAACTATAATTTATGTACAAATTCAATCTAGGAAAATTGAATTTTATTCAGCTACAATTATTATAAATGCACATTTATCAGGTCTACGCTATTTGATGTTTCATTGGCCAATTATATCTGCCATTATTGGTATTTGCACCAACTTGTTTTTCATAGCACTTGTGTGCATTTTATCTTATTTGCACTTTGCTGCGGAAGAAGAAAATTTAGATGATGTTTTTAATTATGAGAAAGCTGATGCAGATGATGATAATGATCTTAAAACATTTACTGATGGTAAGTTTATTAATTTATGAATTATAAGTTATAATGTAAGATAGCATTATATAAATGTAATTGTTGATTTTGTAATTTTATAAATAGTACCTGTGGATACAATACCCATAAAGGCCTCATCTTTGTCATCTATGTCTAATATAGATGACCCAGATTCCTCCAAACAAAAAGAAACTGTACATGCTTCTCATTCAACGAAAGATCTACCAAATTATATAGAAGAAATTCCCTCTTTAACTAGTGGATCGTCGATTCAACAATTAAGCAAATAAATACTTTCATGACATCAATGAAGATTATGCAGCAGAGTCAATAATATTATACTTAACTTAATTTCATAGATGAAGAAGCATTTGAATGATGATATAGGAGATAGACCTGATACATATTGCCTCTGGAACATTCAAAATGAAGAATATTCCAAAATGCAATTTATTATTAATTTTTGCCATATTAAGAGCCAAAGAATGCAAGAGAAGCTTATTGTTTCAGAAGAGAATGTTTCCTATCCAAGTACTTTCTTATGCATATAAATATAATTATTTTTTAAATAGCTTATAATCTTTCAAATGATTTTCACGTTTATGTATTTATAAAATATTATTGATTAAATAAAATATTTATATATGTTTTTTAGCTAATCTTTCTGATGTTTCAAGAGCTTTTAGTAGAACAGACGACAGTTAAATTTCATTAGTCTTATTATTTCAGTAGATTCATCATATTAAATTTTTAGCATCATTAACTTTAAAAGGTCTGCCCTCTGCAGTAAGGGGAATTTGAATTCTCTCTTCATTAATACAAAAATACCGACGCTATAAGATGTGTCACGGTCAAACCCTTTCGTGCCTTTGTTAATACTTATAGATCGAAAAAAGTTTATCGATTCCTCTAAAATTTACCATTCGGCGACTACTTTTATTACGAGGAGGAGAAATATTCTCTGATTGTTTAAAAAATACACGAATTCCTCAAAGCAATGCATAATTAACTTGAAGTTAAAGGTGATAAGTATTGTATAGGTACGATGTGGTTGAATTTTGAAGGAACCATATATTTTCGATTATTTGATTTTATCATGCGTAGGTTTGCCGGGATCAAGTGGGATATACATATTCATAATTTTAAAAAAAGGAAGAATTCTTTAGAAAAGGATATAACTGAATGAAGGGTGGGGTATATAGTAAAAGAAGGCGAGAGAGAGAGAGAGAGAGAGAGCGATTGCGAAGTGAAATGATTCGGGTGCTGGAGCTGGAGCTGGAGCTGTAGTTGGGCTGGTTACTATATGGTGTACCTTATGCGCCTTACGCGTTTGTCGGTACGCGCAGAACACAGAGGCGCGTAACCACTTGAGAACCGGTTTTCTGGGTTATCCGCCTCACCTCGCCTGGTCCCTCCTTTAGCCTGGCGCACAGCGGATAAAAAGATGCTCGAAAGAGCAGCACGAATTCGTAGGTAGGGTCGACTTGTGTTTCTCTTGCCTCGTTACTCGAGATTCAGACAGGTGTGCGAACCCCCTTACTACCGCAACAACCTCCTCCCACTCTTCGTCTTCCTATCCTTTTTTTCTTTTATCCTTTTCTTACTCTCTCTCTCTCTCTCTCTCCTTGTCTTATCTTTCCCTTTTGCTCCTCTTCATGTTCCACCTCGTTCTCTCAGCCCCTTGTACTTTCGCTAACTTTTTAACTTACCTGAAAAATACCGTTGTCGCAATTCGATCAAAGGTTTATGCTTATTCAAAGGGGAATGGTATATGAAATCGAAAATATATTTGGATAATCGTTATACGTTAACTTTTGTGCTTTTGTTTATCGCATATAAAAATTGCACCCTATACGTTTCAAACGATGAAATCAATTATAAGCTTTAGGAGTATCGCGGATGCTTTCTGCATCTGGCAACGCATGTGTTTATATGGCAATAAAGTTGACTGTTTAAAAGCTTTTATGGACATCATTTGTAACCGAACGATTGTTCAAATTTATCAGCGCTACCTTGTAGGAGAGGGTAGTCTAATTTGGACCGTTACTTTAATTTGACCATCGTGCACAGATGTAACTTCACCGACTAATAAACTACTTGTATATTTATATATATAGTTGAATTGTGTACCGCTTTATTTCTTTCGTTAAACGTTATCAAACAGAATTTACTCCTTTTCAAATCACTCATTATAATTTTTAATAAATAATAAATGAATCGACCTAGATCCCTCTGAAACGAGTAACAAGATTTTTATAATCGTCACTTTAAAAGAGAAGTCTATTGAAACAGTATTAGACGTGATACATTTATTAAAAAAAGTTTAAATTGCGTTTTTCTTATTATTGAAGAAATGTTAACCTCGCATTTCGCTAAATTCGACCATATCGTATCACGTGCATTAACGGTGAGAAATTCAAAGCTTGCTTGTCACTTGTCAGTTTCTCAAAATGGACAAATTATATAAACGGATATATATATCAGAAAGCTCTGCTATCGTTATATGCTCTTTCTATAAAAAATAGTATGATGAATTCATGTTTACGTACTTCTATTTAATATGCAAATAAACAAAGCAAGAAGAGACGATTTGGCACTCGTATGTCAAAGCTATTATCTCTTAACATAAAGAAACATTTATTATTGCCACAGTTTTGTTTACTATAAGCAATGGTCCATTTGAGAATGCCATCGATTGAAATTAGGAGAGTGAGGTGGTTTCTTGAAAAGGACCAAAGTACAAGATGTTTTAAATAAAGGTATTGTTTATCTTTCAATCGTTACTATCGCTAAATAAATTTGTTTATTTTCTAGCTTCAAATAGAGAATGTTTAATGACCAAGCGCAACGAAAAATTGCGTATGTCTAGTTTTCATTAATTATACCGTATAGTAATGAGGTTATTATTATACGTCTTTCAGACATCCGATATCGATATATTTATGCTCCTTGAATTATCTTAATGTTAATAAGCAGATTATTGTATGAAATGGCGATAGCTGTGAAATCATAGCGCATTTCCGGTCGGCTTCGTCTCTTTCGCCAGCGGAAAATACTAAAAGCATTGCTCGGATGTAACGGTGAACGGCTTGATCTGGCGCTGCCAGTAGTATAAAACATTGACCGATAAAAAGTTGGCGATAAAACGCACAATTTTCTCGTAGAACGTTGGGCACACTGTAAAGCGTGGTGACAAGTCCTCGTAGAAAAGAAATTGCTACGTGGCGCAGCTGCATGCTTTTTCGCGGCTACATTTATCATGATTCGTAGTATAGCTCGTGTGGTCGTAGTCGATAACAATCAAAGCTGCGTTAAATGAATCGATCGCATATCGACGAGCTTTCACACGGATAGGGTTAGAGAAACGAGGATTATTAACGCATTTATAAGAACGTTTCCATTGGATTTTGGGAAATTAAGTTTGCATTAGCGAGGATATTCCAAAGAATAAGCCAGAGATAAGCTAAACATGCACGGGGACAGATCGACCCATCGAGCGGCCGTCTGGTTACAGAAAAAGTGAATGTGGCCCGTTGTAGTTCATGCGACTGTATAATAAAATTCATTACGCTCGCGAGCTGATATATATATATATATATATGGAATCGAGAGCTTTTGCGCAATTCCCAATATAGAGCGCAGCCTCATCTTAACGAGGCGAGGAGAGAGTATATGCCAAATTATGCGTGTAAAACGACTCGATGGCATCTAGCTAATTAGTCTGATATCTCTAACGTATGGATCGTTGATACATATATAGCTAAGAGTCCTTGAATCTGTTATAGGTGTATAGTGTACGTCGTAGCGAGTATGTAAGAGAGTTATTAAGTCGAGTATTTAAGTACTTCGACGTATGCCGAAAGCCAAGATAACGAGGGAGCATTAATCTCCGCGCATTCGGCTGGCTCGTTCTTAATTGAACTGGCAGCGTTTGGTCATTAAATAATCGTGGTAAAAGGATTGTGTCGGCCGACTGCCGCGGCGCGAGGGGGAAAAAAATGTTAATTAAAACGTTCCCGTGGAATTGTTAGCGCGTAGATCCTACTGGGAGATCCGCGTTTGAAAAATGACTTTCTGAATACCGTGACGACTCTTTTGGTAGTGGAAAATCCGAAAAATAAGACTCGCCTGATGAATTTTTGATGAAATCATTAAGCCCCGAGAGAAGACGACGAGACTAAAGCGCGTTGGAAAATAATTGTGGAAAACGAGTCTTTAAAGAGGATTGATAGCCGCGGACGGCGCGGCGTAAGCGAGCGAGAATCCTCGCGAAATGTTGGATATGGCAATAAATTCAATCGAACAGAGATAAACTAGCGAGTTTGTCAAGTTTGGAGAAATTCTCCAAGATATAGGGGAGCAAAGTTGCTTATGTAAAGGATTTCGATGGGCTATTTCTCTCCCCAAGCTACTGACGTAAATTACATCTATCCACGGAATGCAATACTGCCCTAGCTCCTATATATATATATATATATATATATGTAGCAATAGTAATAAGATGCGCGAATGCACGCTGAAGGTTCCTCCCAAGTTGCATTGGTCAGGCTTCCGAATTTTCGTCCAAGCGAGAAAGCCGAGATAACCTAGTAAACTTGGCCTTGGTATGCCAGTTGGATAAACTATTGGTGCATACAACGGGATAGCGCGAATCTGGAGACTGTATATATATATATAGGCCTCCTGAGAGAATCTTGCGATAGCCGAACTGAAGCAAAGCGCGAGGCGGATTTATCGCTGGAGCGGGATTAATTCTGGCGCGGGTATAGCCGCGTGCAGTATGGCCCATCAGCTGCACAAGGAAGGATGCGCGTCTTTTGCTATTCGTCAGTGCGCTTCTGAGGCCAAAGATAAGCAAGGTGATGCAGTTAGCCAGTTAACGAACTTATCGATTCCATCTTGGAACATCCTGGACCGATCAGGGCCGTTCCATCGATATATATATATATATATATATATATACATATAGAGTTTTCCTTCTTGCGGCTTATATAGTTACTCGGAGGAATGCAATAACCGTGCACAGGGCTTAAACTCTATACACACAAGCACTGCTATTTGCACGCTCTCTGTTTTCTTCATATTGAAAATACGTCGATCACACGTCCGAGCAGCGCGCGCTGCACTCTCGCCAAACCTTTCACCGTCCGTCGCGTCGTCCGTCTCGTCTCTAGCTATACGGTATACGTCTTCGTGATTACAGCGTTTGCTCCATAAATTGGCCATGAAATTGAATCATTATTATTATTATTAAAAGGAGAATTCCAAATGTGACAAAGAGAGCCCCTGCACCTTAAAAGCTCATTTTATCAAAGAAAAATGGCAATTTTACGCCGAGATATATAGCAAGAAAATTTATCGATTCTAAGAAGCTCTAATAAGTAAGCTATCTACTGGTTCCTGCAGGCCGTCGAATGGTCCATTTGATGCTTTGATTACGTGTCTTCGACGTTTCATGGGTTTGCTATCATATACTCTGTGGTTTTAAGATAATCCTATTGGAGATAGGATGGAAAATATTGATGATGGAACATAAAGATACTCCCCCCCCCCTCCCCCTCTTCATATCGGTGCCAGGTCCAACTTTACGAAATGAACATCTGCATTGGTTCTGTTATATAGAGATTCGTTGAATTTTCAACAGAATATTTCTTCCTCGATATATAAAAAATATGTGGAAATCTATCGTTAAAGCAAGTTTGTTTCCGCAGCAAAAAAAAAGTAATATACATGTATAAAAACAAGAAAGAGTTGTAAAGGAAAATCGAGTTGGTCCTTGAAATTCGATCGGGTTTATTATTTCAATGGAAATGATTTAAAGATAAATCTCGAGTGGTGACGTGGTAGAGCGAGGTAGCTGCGGGTCTCCCATAGTATACGCGCCGAGAATTTAGCCTAGCTATATATATATAGCCGAGCCGGCACGTGCATGCGTTTCATCGAAAGCAAATGTCGTCGGTAATGCTGGTGCGAGTAATGCAAATGTGAGTAGCATGCCACTGGTAGGTAAGTAAATCAATAATTACACGGGGGAAGGATTGGCGTTATAGAAGCCATTGGAATGATCAAGTTTGCGCATATCGATCGCAGACACTATAATTAAACGCATTCGTTGCCTGCAATACCAGCTGGATTTTATTTAGCCTCTTGCAAATCAATCCGCCGCATTAAATGAATGTATTACGTTATTCGCGCCTGTCCAATAAAAAATTAAGCAATAAGAGTAGTGTGAAATAGGTTTGCTTACTGGTTATGTCGTGGTATATACACGTAATGCGTGCCGACCGGATAGGCGGATGCCTGCTCCCGAAGAGCCATTCCAAGCGAATAACCTGTATGCTGGATGCTTGACAGCTGAATTGGATAGGGGATATAACAGTAGTCGAAAGCAGCAGGAATAACATCGACATATATTTTCTCCCGATATAATTCTACCTAGACGGTATCAGCATTCTTCTTCGGTCCCCGGTCTCTCGCTATATGCATTTTCTCTTGCTCCTTCTCGTACACACCACAGCTATATATACATATGTATGTGTACACGCACATGGATTTTCGGTGATACATGGCACCGATGGTTAGATATAAAGGGCGAGGGTCGCGCGAATCTCATGCATCCACGTGTTTTTGTGCCAAGATCGAATTAGAGCTACATGGGCTGCATGCATGCATGGAAAAGAGACGAAGCGTCCGATAGTCGTTGGAACATACGTATAGAATAAGATTGTTTATATATATATATATAGGGTGGATATGGTGGATGGAAAGAAGAAAAGAGCAGGCACAGGCGGATGCCCGCTGGTGGTAAAGCGGCACCGGTTGAGCAAGCTGCGAGATAAGAGCTTGACAGTTGTTGCCTTTGGCTAGTTATACGGAGCTCGACTTGGCTCTCGGCCGGCTCTCCTCGCAGTCTCCTCCATCCAGTCTGAGGCACCAAGCTCGAATCGGGCATAATACAGCAGGCCAGGCCAGGCAGGCAACTCGCTCGAGTCGCTCGAGAGTCGCTCATCCTCCTATTTTACTCCTTTCAAGGAGAGAGAAAATTTATCTTCCACCAAGTTATTCCAACAGAGTTTAACTATCCCCGGATTAATCCCAATCGAATTACCATTATCCCTCGCGATAAGCCACCTAGATCAAATGTCTTATGAATAAGCTCTTAGGTACATTTTTACGAGTCAAGCGAGAATGATTCGAGGAAGAAATATATTTTCCAACATTTTCCTCGAGATCTGGGTGCTATAGTGGCCACTGGGAAATTAATCGTACGAGTTAGTTTTAATTTCTGCACATATATCTTTAACTTTGAAATAATTGCTCGACTGGCTTCGACTAGCTTTTTCGTCTCACATTACTGCTTTTCAAACTTATTACGATAAGTTTATTTGTGGAAGGCAAGAAGTTTCTTTATACTTCGCCCGGTCATACGTATTGTTTGATCACTGGTAATAACAGCTAGAACAGTTTAACAGATTTCTCTGAAATCACTCCTAATATGGCACTGCAAAAACTCGCCTTTTTCGCACGAGCGGGGGTAAAGGATTTTTATAGAGGGAAGAGGAGGAATTCGTTAGGGCATTATCATTCTTTTATAAGTTTCCTACTTATTGTATGGAAGATGCAGCGTATATATATATATGTCTACCATATATAGTATATAGCTGAAAATATTTTAGTAGCATAGCAATTTTACAAGAATTTCCGCCAAATGAAAGATAAAACCTATTTTTGGTCGTGAACATTTTCTATTCTCTTGGAATACATTTTATGAACGCATGAGTTGGCTGTTGATTGAACCTTAACCTGCAAATTTAATTAAATTTAAATTCAACGTTATGCACATAAACAGATATTAAAATAACCATGCGTGCACATTTAGTCGTTGGGAGAGAAGGCTTCTTTTGAAACTGTACGTGATGATTTTTTTGATACGACGAGAAAATACTAAATGGTATTTAAAAATACAGATTCTTTCTTTCTCGCGTTAATAGCAGTGAGAGAAGTAATGAAATCTTTGGGTTAGTCGTTGTCGTTCGTTAACCGAGGCTTGAAAAGCCAGTGCCCATCCATCCCATCTGAATGTACTCGTTGGTACAGCAGCGTCACGAACATCTCGAGAGTGAATTGGCCGCGAGCAGGTGCGGCTTCATTTCGAAACGGCGGAAAAGTTAATTTTCCCTAGGCCGGAAAACACCATTGTAGTGGCACAGTTTGCGCAACATAGCCTCGAGCTTCTCATTACTCGCTCGCGCCTCGTTTGACCTACAATATATGCAAGCTAAAGAGAAAAAGCTATGAAGCGTAGTTTCCTCTTAATAAAAATCTCTTAATCCGCGAGGATCTACAGTGGTAAAACGTTTGATTGATCACCGCGACAATATAATTCATCCTTTTGGCCAAAAGTTTCAACTTTGCAAATATGGTATCCTATATATATATATATATATATATATATAGAGAGAGAGAGAGAGAGAGAGAGAGAGTCCACGGGTTAAAACGGGCCAGAGCACGTGCAGATGCACAAAAAGACGCGTATCTATCTCTTAAACTATAAAGAGATATTAAAATTTAGCATAGGACCTTCTTCGAAACACATCTTGCTATTTGTATTTAGAAATGTCCTACGTAAAATTTTCATATCTCTTGCTGCAATTTTCGAGATATGGCCCTCTTCTTGCATCCATGGTCTGGAGCGTTTCAACTGACGGACCCTGTATGTACAGGGTGCATCAGTGACCTATATCAAAAGTTTATGGAGTAGCAGGGGTATAATTTCGAGCAACTTTTGTTAATGAACCATGGGTCGCTGCATAGACTAGCAAGAGTTTTCGAGGAAAATTTAAAAATTCTGCAATTTTTCGAGTGCATGGCGCAGATCTAATGAAAACAATAACATTCGTAGGTGTCGGCGCCTCCAGAGATAAAAACTATTAAATATTATGTACATATACGGCGCAGATTAGATTTTTGCCACGCCGAAAAGACACGAGTTTTAAATTTTCATAAAAAATTTTGGTAGCTCAGCGCGAGCCCTGGTTCGTTAACAAAAGTTGCTTAAAATGACACCGTTTGCTACCTCTTAAAATTTTAACAAGGGCCACACTCTGATATACAGTCTGTATATATAGGTTAATCCGACGAAGGGTGTGTACACGCGTGTATAATATATGCACGGAGAGAAATAAGGTTTGAAAATCGATGATGAGGGAAGAGAGGGTCGAGGGATGAAGATGCTAATAAGAATGGTGATGAGTGTAGGAGGTGGGGTGTCGAGCAGTAAAGGAAGGTGGCGCGCAGATAGGATCTCTACAGTCCAAGCCGGGCGCCGGGCGCCGGGCGACGGGCGGACACCTCGAGAGTCGCAACATCATTAAAGTTTCTCTTCGAGTTTACCCTATCTTTGCTCGAGTTAAAGTTTTATATTCACGAGTTGGCTGCCGCCACTTAAATTGGTACGCCGCCGCGCCGCGCCACGCCACGCCACGCCGTCCGACGCAGCTTCTTTGCGTACAGCGAGCTGCACAACGGGAGCCAGGAGCCAGTACACACTCTATCAAGCGAGTAACGAGCGTGAGCGAGACATCAGCTGGCAAGAAGTCGCATTCCGTACCGCGATGATTTACGCCGCAGTGTCACAAACTTGTAGACTTGCCGCGCCAAACTCACCGGAATGTTTATTTTATGATAAACTTTTCCCAAAAACTTTCTTGCCCTGCACGATTTATGAAACTCTGCCGCCCTCGGCAAACGGTATAACGCGCGACCTCTATAACGATAAAATTTCTCCACTCTTATCGTTACACAATTATATATTATATTTATATATAAAAAACAGCTCGTAAATATATCGGACGAACAATATACTTATGCTCCATATTACCGTGTGGATAATCCATCCGAGTCTCTTATACGTGCTCTCCTATATATGTATATATAAAAAATTCTCCTATAGCCTCCCTCTAATAAGGAGAATGATTTACCATTTCTGCTCGATCATTAACTCGTTATATTGTACCAAAATAACCTAATCATTTCCTATGACGTCACAAGTGTATTTGGAGATCTGCTTACTAATTCAATATGATCGAGTATTCATGATGGGTTGTCAGATCGGATAAAATGTTATATCAATTTTTTATGACGTCCGATTAAAATATTTTTAAAGGAATATGTCGATTGATTCATACGAATTTGGAGACATTACGTATAATCATAATTAAAACAGCGCTCGAATAAACGTCTCTCTATAATAGATATAAACTTTTATAGTGAATATAAAATGATGGTATTTTTTCTTTCTTATTAGGAAACTATATAACTAATGCTCCGCGAGATATGGGAAATAAACTTGAAAAAGCTTCGAGTAATCCTCTTGAATATTTTTTCTGCAAATAACCTAACGCGTATGTATATATATAATATACGCGTAGCTGTAATAAGTTTTTTCGAGCTAAACTTGATTGCGCTGAACAGTAATGAAGTCATCGAGGAATCCGGCCGTCATTGCATCGGTTTTCCGATTTGCGAACGGTCGTTTCGTTGCGGTAATTCGCAACTTTCGAATGATTATTCTGCGAAGAGCCAACCGCGACTACCGCGAGAGGCAAAGTAGCGAAGCGTGGAAATGAGGCAATAACGCGAGCAACTACGAGAGCGAAGAAGTAACATCAAACCGGTCAGTGATTCTCATTGACTAAATCGGGATCGTATACAGAGGCAAAGTCCACTCGGGTATAACAAAGCTGCACTTCCGAGTATGCCCAACACGTGCAAAAAGCACTCAACTATGCGCACCTAGATGTATACTGCCAAGTAGTACAGTCATATCGGGTACTTACGTGCAGGGGCTTTCACTCTCACGTACCGAAGAACAATTCGTTCTTCAGAGACAACTGTACTGAAGCTAGAATAAAAGCTCGGACGTCGTATAGTATAATATACTCAAAAAAAGAAAAAGAGCTTGAGCTTTTATCGCATAAATGGAGTACCGCGCTGTACTACTAGAAAGTGGACGAAGAATAGACCCTTATATTTTCTCGATTTTTAAACTTTAAAGCGCGATTACCGCGCGCTTCCATATTACAGCTGTGTTTCTCCCCTTTAAATATAATCTCCCCTCGCCGCGCGCCGTTCGGTAGATTCGCGTTGATCGTATAGAAGCTCGGATTCGCGCGAGCAGAGACGAGATGGAGCGAGAGAATTGCTGGAAGATTAAAAGGATCGTGCGATATGCGGTCAGAATTTAATGTATCCAAGTTGTATATTACGAAGGTTGGTTCCTATAACGGAAGGCGAAGAAGAGGTAATATCGGAGAAAGCAGAGAGCCCGGACAGGGCCGTGTGGCGTGGCGTGGCGTGGCGTGGCGTGGCGCGGCGCGGCGCGGCGCGGCGCGCGGTGCGGAAAGGGGCGTGTCTTTTGCAAAAATCATCATTTATATCTCGCCCGGCGAAGAATTCTTCGGCTCGATCGATTGAAATGGATATGGCAAAAACTGTGAAATAGGTTCCAGAGTGGAATTCCTTTTGCCTGTGCTCGTGCGGCGATCGACCTGCAATAATTAAAATGATTGGCATCGGCGTCGGCGTTGTCGGCATTGGCATGACCGACGGCAGCAACGAAAACAGCGCGATGCGGCGACGATGACATTGACGTCGCGTCGCGTCGCGTCGCCCGCGATGGATCGTGACAGCTGCCGTAATATCGCTGTCTCCGCACAAGAAAGCTTTGACCGTCGATCGACATTCTTCCTGGAATCTTTGCCCTAGCCTTCCAAGCCGAGAGTACGTACGCGCCGCCGAGCTCACTCTGTTCCAACCTCGTCGTCTTTTCAATTTTCCCCCTTTACGTCCAATTGCTCTATTCAAACGCTTCTTCTTTTCCTCACCAATTTCCTCTACTCTCTCTCTCTCTCTCTCTCTCTCCCCCCCCCCCCCCTTTTTCTCTATATTCTCGCTTGCTTGGTTTTTTCTAAAAACGCCAGAGTCCTTGCACCGAGAAATATATATATATTTAAACTGATTTAGCGGAAGAATTAACGATTGGTATATATATATATATATATATATATATATATATATATATATATATATAGGAAGAGGGAAAATTACGTTGATTGGATCGAAATGGGAAGTGCGTAAATTAAAAGTTGTATCAAAGCTATGAGATTAAGAAATGCGGCAACGATGGTCGTTTTCAGATAGTTTTTACTGTTTGTATAATAGAGTGCAGTAGGCGTGTATGTGAATGTATGTATACATGCATGTACAGGTACATACTATATAAGCGAGGGATCCGAGATGATGCAGTGTGGTGGCGCACAGGTGTGCCTCCATCCGTAGGAATGCTAGAGAATACGTTGGCCGCACACGAACGTTCTCGCAATAACCGGATTGCATGTCCTGGAGCCATTAAAGGATTATTGTCTCTGGCAGTCAAGTTTTCCGAAGGACAAGCCTTTCCCGGCCCTTTTCGTTCTACCCGACTAAGTAGAGCGACGAGCGACGAGCAACCCTCTTCTCCCTCCTTCTCTTAATTTAACGCTGGTCGTATATATACCTATCGTATATGTACATACGTGCACTAGCTGTGCAGTCTCTCTATCCCCAAAGCGCGCAATCTCGACCTTCCTTCTCTTCAACGCGTCGCGACGGGACACTGGCTGACTGGCCTGGCACCTCGCGCGAGGAGCGTCGCAACAAACAAAAGAAAGCCGATCGTTTCAAGGTCGATGAACATCCATAATTGCAGCAGGCACGAATTTCAACTGAAACGTCTTGTTAAGCTGCTCTCGTCGATGTCACTATTTTTCAAAAATCCATCTATTTACAACATTAACGATCCCTTGGCCTTTCAGTTAATACTCGCTATTGACGCGTCACGCGATATTAACTGTAATTACATCCTCGCTTCCTTTGCTTTTTTAAGGGTAATACCGTGCAGGATTATCGGATCATTTCTGGTTTACCCAGAAAACGCGTGTCTCGGAACCTCGGCCTTCCTTCGATCGAAATATTCCGTCAGTTTAGTCCGAAAGGAGTTGTTTTATTGGTCGTTTCGTAGGATAGCCGTGGGGGGACAAGAGAAGGAGAGGCTCTTGGAGCGCGCGAGACGGTTCGTTAAAGTTCTCCAATGGAATTGGGAGAAAGGCAGAACGGTGTCTCGGCTCCGGGATGATAGCAATTTAGAGGGTCGGCTCGTTCCTGGCGCACACATACAGCCTCCAACGGACGACCTTCCTCGTGGCGCCGCAGTAAACTTTCATCAGTCTTGACAGATATTGTTAATAGCGCTAATACCGACTCTGACTCGCTCCTTGTCACGTAAGTCTTTCGCAAACAAACATCTGACGCTACCTCTTTATTTATTCTGACCCCTCTCTCTCTCTCTCTTTATTCCCTTTCCCAGTCCTTCATTCTCAGCTATCAGGTGAGAAAAAATATTACAACACTTTTGCGTCGATATAATATAATGATATGGTGGTATCCAAAATAGGACATGGCAATTTTATTATCGAACCCTTATTTCTGCGACCACCTCTCGTCATTAATATTTATGGCGAATACCAGCTCGGAAGACTAATTAAATTTTTAAAACGAAGGATTAGTCGCGCGGTCTCGCTGGGTGTATGTGTTGGCAGAGCTTAGCTTAAAGTCAAATAACGAGGGATTTGATAAAAACAGTAGATTAACTGTTAATTCAAATTGGGCACCTCCGTTAAGCCAAATACAGCGTAATGATAATCTAAGTTTCTATACTATACATAGCATAAAGAGGGTTACCGAAACTTTCAATTACGTAATTATTAAGAAGTACACACGAACATATACATACAAACGATGCTATATAGAAAATTACAGTTTGCCAATGAGGGAAAAAAGGGCTAGAGTCTTTTAACCGGTGGTCACGATAAAAATCCGTTCAGTAGCGGAAGGGGATAAAACATATTAAATTACCCGCTATGAGTAGAGAAAACAGGAAGTTTAGGGCTCTTACCGATCATGTTCCAAGTCCAGAGGTTGAAGGTAGAAGGCGTTATGTAGCAGGATGGTAACGCGTCACTGATTATACCCTTAAAGCACTAAAGGACTTTACACCAACGGAGAAGGGAAACGGGGGGAGGGGAGAGAGGGGGGTGAGAGGTGGAAGGTGTACTAGAACTGTAAAATTATTGCCGAGTGCTAATGAACAGGAAGAGTTAATCACCTGCGTAAAGAACAAAGGAGACCCGGTAGTCCCGGGAATCAACACTTTTTCAACAAATTATATACAATCCTTTGGAGCAGCGAGTCAAAACACTGTTTTCCAGCAGCAATCTTTTTATTTTGCAAGAAATTTCACGGCATATCAAGAAGTCCATTAAAATGGTATCGTATATAGGTAAGAGGCACGTTACCTTGCCAGTTTTGCGTGAAACGCGGCAAATGAGAAAAGGTTGAGAAGCAACGATATATATTCGTGAATTGAAAAAGCAGAACGGAAATCAAAGAAGTTGGTCGGACGCGCGGGACTGCGCGTAATTTTCTCGACTATCGCGCGTACTCGTGCTCATCGCTACGAGTGGTGCGCGCAGCTTGATATTCGAGGCGAGCGATAAAGAATTAACCCTCTACCTAAGCGAACGTCGATATCCTGCACATTGCAGATATCGATTTCAGATGCAACGCCGAGGTTTTACCGTTCCGCACCTCACCCCCATATGAATTAACCCATCCGATTCGACTCGCTCTCGACCAATCGTTCGAAATCTTACTATGCGAAGCAGTACCTATAACGCGCGCGCGCCCTCGACGTATATCCCAAAAGACTCGTTCCTATATCTCAGCCAATTACAATAACACGTACACGTATAGCAGATATTCCTTCTCTCTATTTCTCGACAAATTCACGGGAAGGAGTGATTTTGACGAAAGCTTCCGGCGTTCGATCGATTCTTCATAGGTGTCGAGTTACGAGGGAGGAAATTCCGTGACGGAATTGGCCCGGCCGCGCGCTTTCTCGCTCTTCCGAAACTCTTCTCCTTCCCTCGATTCGCAGCGACGCTTTACCGAGATGAGATATGATATTCGGCGTCACGATCTGTCCGACACACCGAGCCAACTGCCAAACCCTAAAATAAATCATCCTCGTCCATCGAGAGGCACCGATCGTATATTAGATAAATAGGAGCTTTTCCTCTCCTTCCCCTTCTCCTCCCTTATTTTCTCTTGCTCTACAGGAGGAAAAGTTGGAAAGCATCGGAGAATTAATCGTCGACCGATCGTTAAAAAATTGCCTCGAGCAACGTGCCTTATCGTGCCTGCGGAGGTATATCCTTATCGTATACGGAGCAACAAGCTAGTCCCGTTATGCCCCCTCATGAATCAACATCGGTGATCGGACAACGCGTCCTTTTATCCCCGATATCGAATCTACGTCTCACGGGACGACCAAATTTATCCAGAAGTGGCAGCACCTGTTTACATTGTGTACGAATAAAGAAAGACGTCGAAAAATAAGACAAGTTAATCCCGAGGGAGCGGAGAAAGGATGTTTCGATCTACATCAGTTGGATAGATCCGAGAGCCATCGGAGGCGGCGCTAGTGTGCACTGTGCATGCGAGAGAAGGATTCTCAATTCCGCTTGAGCGTCACTGAAGGTTATATAGTCTCGATCGCGGCCAGTTTGAAATACCGGTCCGATCCCTCATCCTGCGTACGTGTTGCGCAGGCCTCGTATTGGTTTGATCGAGGGCCGAGGCGAAGGCGCGGCGAAGCTAGTCGAGAGAGTCCGATTGGAGATAGTCCGAGTCGTAGTCGTCGTCGTCGAACGAAGCTTCCGCGAGTCTGTGCTGCACTCTGGCGTCTCTGGCTGGCGTGGCACGATCAGAGCGGGAGTGTTGGGCTGAGGCGTACAGGCCACGCGAACTGTTTACGAGATCGAGAGACAGGGACAAGTGGAGGGAGAGGAAGAAGCGGTTCCGACCCGAGACTTCGGACTTGTTCCGGCCGCTGCATCCAACAGATCTCGCTCTCCGGCCTCTCACTCTCTCTCTCTCTCTCCCACCGTCCGATGTTTCAGCCGCTGCTACGCTACACGGACGAGCAAAGTCGATAGTCGAACAAGCTCGAGAGAGGCTTGGCGGGGCCTACCTTAGGAGTCATCCGCGCAGGAATCCAATGGGCAGGGGCAGCAGGGGACCCCATACCAGTTGCCCCCTTCTCGTTCCACCGTGCGTGCACCTTCGGCAGTGCTCGGCTGGAATCGCGAAGCTTCGGGCACGCGAGATCCACGCGCATCAAGGTCGCGGCCATCCACCTTTCCCCATGGCAAGTGCACGACGCATTGTAGGGGAATCTTGTGTGCCGCTCGCTGTTGTAACCTGTAACTTGACTGCTCTCGCTTCTTCGCTTGCCTTGCCGCCTCGTCTGAAAGCGCGCAGGGCCGCAACGCGCAAAACATCCGCCTAGCTCTTCTCGGAAGATGCACGTACCGCCTATACATGCTCGCGCCCCCCGCTCTCTCTCTCTCTCTCTCCCGCTACCCACCTGGCCTCGTGCGACGTGACACACGCATAACCGTGCCGTCCTTGGAATCCTCATCATCCACTTTCCGCCATCATCGTCGCTCCGGAGGACCAAAGAAAATGCCGATCGATGAACGAGCCATGCATCCTTTCGCAGAAACGATGCCATCGCTTAGCTGCCATGTGGAAAACTGCCATTTCAATTCGCGACTGTATACGCAGCTGAGAGAACCGTCCCGCGATGCTTCTCGTATGCTAAACTCGCGCTTGAATAATCAAACTTTCTTCTTTTTTCCATCAATATCGCCTTTATTATTTATTATACACGTGCGATCCCGTTTCTCTCTCTCTCTCTCTCTAACCAATGCGACAATCTCATCGAATTTTCTTCTGTTATTTGCGATCGAGGAATGACTTAACGTTGGATCGTCGGTGTAGTATAGTGGACGTTGTTATTGACGTAGATGAAGCGTGAAGTAGAATAGATGAGTGGAAGGAGGTTGAAACACACACACACAGAGGAGTTGATAAAAAGATCGGTCGGGTAGTCTAGTTATTGGAGAAATGACGGCTTTAATGCAGTCGATAATCACTTGTGGCGATGGTTCGTTGCCTCTGGTCCCAGAGCCCGGAGCCCGGAGCTCAGAGCCCAGAGCTTGATCCGCGACGGAGGTCAAGCACACGAGTATATAGGAATTCTGCATAGGTATGAGATCGAGCTCGATAGCATCGACCTGTCGACTAGTAGGAAGACGTCCTTGAGAGCATTCTGCAGACTAGACAGGGATCTGCCTGTATATATACGGTCCTGTACCTGGTGTGCCGTGGACATACGCTAATGCGCCTCTGATAGTTCTCTCGGCTAACGGTATAAGTGTTATCTCCCTCGGTCCATGAGTACCTTTAAGCTTATATATATACGTACACTACCTTACAACCTATACCATCTCCATCAGCTTTACCTAGAACGAATCTATTCAGGCTTTTCGGCTAAAGCTTATCAAGAACCGCGTGACTAAACATCAAACACGTCTGAAACTGTGGCCCTGATTATCCTCCAATAATTATTATCGCATAAATTAATTAAAAACCTTACGACCTCGTTAGCGTACGACTATACTTAATTGTAATGGTATTTTTTACATTTAAATCCTTCCAAACAACCAGAAGCTTCTGGACGTAACGTTTATATTATCTCCAGTGCTAATTAAGGTTTGCGAAAAATAATTAAAGCCTGGAGAGCAACGATAAACGTCTTTTAAAAAAGTCACGCACATCGTCTCGGAATATAGATATATATAGCTAATCGGTTACGGTAATTTATTCAATTTCTCGTTCCGTTCGAATCAAGAGTTGCTGTTCTCTTCTCATTATTATATAAACTATTTAATTTGCATGGGTAACCGAGTCATTGTATATTTTTGTGCGCAAATGCGATTCCTGACGATAGATTAAAGGTTATCCAGGAACCTTTCTCTTTGTATTGATAGACGCGCCTCGTGTCGAAGAGTTCCAACTGGTTCGGAGCGACTGAATAGTGCATCAATTATATTGACAGGTTAAATCGCTGATGTAACTATATCGAAATGCATTGTCTATCGGAAGAATTTCGAATCTCCCTTGCATACACTTGTTTTACAGGTGAAACAATATAGCACAAGTCGTTACATCGATCAATTTAACGCGATAGTGGTAAGTATTTATACATATTGAAACACACAGCTGCGTGTATTTGTTGGTAAAAGCATTCGGAGTCTGGATGATGAAGAAAGGTAGAACTGCTCGAACCAATATGGACCATCCGTCGGGTGTAGCGCGTATAGGCGAAAATGTTGCCAAGTTGCCAAGTGAAAATAAGAGGAGGAGAGTTTGGTAGAGGCACTGGAGGCACTAGAGGCAGAGCTTATGGAAGTGGTGTGTGCGTTGAAACTCGATACTATACTAGCCAGCGGCGATGGACGTTACTATCGGCTGGCAGTAGTGTCGTCGTTAACTTCATATTTACGCGCCCGACGCTCACGGATGATCAAGCAGAAACACAGAAAGGTCCGGCAATAAACTGTTTTAGAAATCTCTACGAGCGAAACGCTCGGAAAAATCCTCTTACAATATATATACGCCATCGAGAAATGCTTTTTTTGTTTTCTTTTCTTTTTTTTGCCTTTCTTCGGGATTGCTCGAGATGGAAGTATCATAGACGCTTCGTACGCTCTTCTTTAATTAAAAAAAAAAAAACAACAACAGAAAGAAAAAGGAGAAAAAATCGTAAATGAGTGAACTGAAGTATGGAGCGCAACATATTGCACGCGATTCTCAGGTTTCGTTGTTCCCAGAGTTATTATGTGATTGGGGAAAAGAGTAGAATGAGTAGGGCGCACGCGATACGTTTCATGCGAGAAGAAAAATAGAAGTAATCGGGGACAATGATGGGGAAAGTAAATGGTTGCTTCTCGGGGAGATATCGAGATGCGTCTTTTTTCAGCGGAAGAAGCTTTGCTCGTCGGTGGATTGGCAAAGGCCGATGTTGATGCTGATGCTGATGCGATGCGATGCGATGGGATGCGAGAGCTCCCGCAGGTGGTTTTTGCAAATACGTCCCTGAACGAGAGGAAAGATATATGATCCACCTAGGTTCTTTGCGGAGGAGCTCGGTCCAGAACTAATCGTCAAAATATACCACGCATCGGGCGAGCCGTTGAGCCACCGAGCCACCGAGCCACCTGCTCAACGAAGAAGCTTTCTCTCTCCTCTTTCCATCCCTTCCACTCTCACCGGCTTAAAGAAACTCTCTCATCCCTTTCCTCTTTGGCCCGCGAATGCATCCTGCACAAGCTGCACATCCCAGCAGTATCTTTTTCTTATTCAAACTTATGGCCTACCCACAATGCACAGCCGCAGGATAAAATGGCAACGTGGAAAATTACTGCGGAGCGAGACTGCCCTAGCTCCTATACACCGCGTACTCTACTTAACCCGCAGAGTAGGCGCATTTAAATTTCCACCGTAAACACCACGGCTCCATCAAATCTCAACTTGAGCGATCCACGCGCCCGATAACTCTCACCGGTGCGAATCTCCTCTCTCCCTCTGAGAGTAACGTCTTTGCAACTCGATAGCTACCGATGCACCTTGCAATATATTCTTATACAAATTTTCACAATTTGTCCTTTTTTGGTAAATATTTGTCTCCTCCCTCCCCCACCTCTACCAAAAGATAATATACCGCCATTGTCTCTCTTTGTCTTGAAAATCCTCCAAGATTAGACTACACGTTCGGATGGATATAGTATAATGGCTCGATACAGTGGCTAGCACAGCTGTTTTATATCGTCGACTGAAAATTCCCATAGACGACATAATGCATGCAATACTAACTTTGCCAAGTCGTAAATTGTGCAAGGAAGGCGTTATAAATGATTAAGAGGAACTAGGAAAAGAAGCGGTGAATCGACGAAGGTTTGTTTTGATGAAAAGAGGAGGAGGAGGAGGAGGATGCGCAGTGACGTTGGTGCCGAAGGTGGAGGGTAAGGGGCTGATAAAATAAAAATTACATTGCGAGCGTGACCGAATGAACGACGCTTAAACTGTGTAATTTCACATTTCCTGAATTAGGAAGGCAGACTGCAATTTGTTCACGGTTCGCGCTTCCACTTGGCCTGTTTGACAGAATACACCCGAGGCCTATATAGTCGGGGCCAGCAGGCTGACTCGCCGTGAACCGTCTAGCTAGGCGGATAGATAGAGCTCCCATGGAGGACGCATGCAGCGACGAGCTGGAAAATTACCGTGCTAGTCGATCGGACTCTTTTCAGTATGTTCCTTCGGCAATCCAGCAGTCGAGCTCTTCTCGCGTCGTCTCGCGTATTGTGTATATGCTTTAGATTCGAACCGTGGCGAGTATATAGCTATACGATCGAGTTTCCTCTCTGCTTGCACATCGATATCCGTTCCCCTGCAAACTCCCTTACCCTATATGTATATAGTCGCGAAAGTCGAGAAAGAGAAGAGAGAGAGAGAGCGAGAGCGAGAGGAGAACGTAAAAAATGATGTTCCTCGTGTTCAGGCACAACGAGTATTAACTGGCCGCTTCCTGATAACGGTGATTCAGTGCTTTGCAGCGATGGCAAAACGCCGATCTGCCAAGACACGCCAATGCATAAACTATACTCACACGTGTAATTAACTAATCTTTAATTGTCTCCTGTGCGCTCCAGCTACATAGCTCCGGCTGAAGCGAGTGGGCCGCGTTAATCTATCTGCCAAGAAATGCATCCTCTCGTTAAAGTAGGTATTACATCCTATATAGCGTATAGCGTGCAGCAACTTACCTTTTGAGAACCGATCTGTTTGTCGATGTAGGTGTAGCTATGGCATATCTCGGCAAACGCAAAAGTAAGCCTGTAATTAATTCTAATCCCTGCGCCTTGTTTGCTCAAGATTAGTAGAAGCATAACGTCCTGGTTGATGTACAAGCGTAAACTTTCCGTTGGTCCTCTTCATATTTACTGTAATCCATATGGTATATTGCTGCAGCTTATTTATTTGTAGCAAATAGCAATATAATCGTTGATGGTATATATGGTATATATATACGTATAATTAAATGAGGTAGAGTGTGAGAGATCAATATACTATATATCTATACATATATAGAATAAACTTTGGAAATTTGGAGGAAAATAAAAGTGTCGATACGCATTGCAACTACGCGTCCTTCTTTCCAGTTGACTTAGCCGCTTCGCGGCGTATATAATCTGATCTCGATCGGATTTTCTGCGTGTCGAGAGGGACGGCAGGGGGAAGCGGGCAAGTACCGTTTCAGCGTTTCATCCGTTGTAAATTCAATACTATACGGAGAGCAGCTGTAACGTCCAGTCGCCCGAGGCCACTGCAAGAACTGTGAAATTAACGAAATTACATTGTTTTATGGCTCGTACGATTTTGCAATATCGCTGCTTCCTTCGGAACGCTCAAACCGACTATTTACATAATAAAATCTGTAATTTGTCCTCCTCGTTTGATGGTTCAATCATTTTTCTGCCATATTATATATAGTCAGAGGAATATTTAATCCGCATTAAGGAGATTTGGCTCATTAAAAATTTATGTCGCGCAAATTAGAAGCAGTCTGATATCTTCCTAATAATAAATAGACGGGTATACGAGCGTCTCTTCTGCTCTGCAGTTTTCTTACAGGAGGATAATCCTTCTCATCCGGTCAGTCATCACTCCTTCCACACTTCCGTTCACTCGGCCAGCCTCTATCCCAGCGTCAACTCTATATTATCTAATCCCCGAAGCACACATACGTGAGCGCAGAATTCCCAAGAATAAGCTGAGCCTAAAAAGAAATCACGCAGAGGTCTACGAAAGACCGCCAGCATTTTATCCTGCCTCTAACGTGAGAAATTGTTTCCACACGCACAGAACGAGATCAATTATCGTGCATGGTACTCGACGGTTAAGATGGAATATATGGGATTAATTGACGGGGAATGTTGGCGATCCTATTACATGCTCTTTTCGGGACAATCGAGACTTATCGTTGGGATCATTTCTTTAGAAATAGAATTTGAAGGATGTAAAAGAAGTAGCAGAAAGCAGAAGCTGCAGAGGCAGAAGATGAAGATGAGAATGAGAAAAGGAAGGTAATCCCATGTGTATGCGTGCGTATATATATAAAGAGAGAGAGAGAGAGAGAGAAGGATGACATGGTTTATACGATTTTTGATCGGTTTACGAGCTTCGAGACAGCATGGGTGCTACAGGCAAGATGGTGTCTTTTTACTCGGCGGTTAACCCCGTATCCGGCCGGCAAGGCATCCCAGCTTCCGGCAACGTTCTTCCGTTCCTTTAGGAAAGAGACACAGGTTCGCCTTTCGCATACACACGTATAAACATATATCACGCGCAGCGCTCTACCTCCTGGGGATCTTAATGGATTTCGAAAGGAGGGCGCCGCAGGAATTAAATGCCAACTAGAAAGAGGCAGAGTGTGGGGTGGGGTTTGGCGAGGTTTCTGCAGGGGGTGGGGAAGTTGGCTGAGGGCGCGAGTAGAGGCGGGAGAAAACAGCAGGTTGCAACAGCTTGCCCATAGTTCAGCCTGTGTGCTGCAGCTTCGTTCGCCGTGAATTTCAATGCGGTTTACACACCAGGGCCATACTCTTCCAGCTGTAAATTGCTCGTCCGAGCGAATCACATTCGTTTCCTGCACTCTCCCCCCTAACGTCTCTTTCTCTCTCTAGCCTCATCCTCCCACGCACGCGCCGTTTCTCTAACGTGGCCCCTATCATTGTCTATGCACCACTTCACTGGCAAATATTCCAGCCTGTATTCTGCCTCAACCTAGCTCCTCTGCTTCTGCATCTCTTCATTCGATCGTCCTGCATGGTGCAGCTTTACCCATTTTTTCTTCGTCTCGACTATCCTGCTGGATGTTATTGTTCCACCTATACCTATGTACAGAGAGAATCGAGGTCCATGAAACGATTTTACCACTTTCTACGGATTTTTCTCATGTTCCACGCTCTCGTTTGTACCTACACCCCATCATCCCTTTCATTTCAAGTACAAAGAAAACAACGAGTCTTATCGTTCCTACGGAGCTTTCATTCATTGTAGATCCTTGAAGATTGCACAATTCTAAAGGTAACAGTGAACTTTAATTAAGGTTTGGCTATTAATTTAGACCGAAGCGTTTTGTCCACATAAATTTGCGCCCATAATCAGATCTACTTTATCTTCGACTGCCCCCCGATTCGTCTTTTTGTTTTTTCTTCCTTCTGGAGGTGGAGGATTAACGTGCTGGCCGGAGAACAAGTACGGTGCAAAGCCTGGACTTTGTATAACTAAAGTTTTATTTTACGTAAGTGTATATACTTCTCGGAACTACTGGATTTATAACTCGCTCTCGATTGCTCATTGTTGTCCTTTTTTGTTTTTAATTATAATTATCTTGAGAATATTGTGTCTAATGAATGGTCGAGCTTCTTTCTTAAAGTCGAGCAATAATTTTCTAGCCTTTCTTACCGGGAAATCGTTCCCAATGGACACTGGTCTTCTGATAAGAGCGATCGTTTAACCAGTTTTCATGGAACGCAACAATTCTGAGCGGAGTCTCGTGAACATAAACTGGATCGAGAGCTTTTTCCAGTAAGGTGGAAGAAGCGTCAATTAAAATTAAAACATACAACAATAATTCGTCAAATTACTAATTGAAACCTGTTAATTGTTTAATTAGATTTCGTATTTTCTCCTTTATAGCAGTTATTACCGACGAGATAAGACATAGGTGAATAAAAACTTTCAGCTCCTTGTTGCTCATTTGTATAATAATACGAGAATGCAAAGTACTAAAAGCTTTTTGTAAGATTAATAATTGAATCAAGCTTTTAGAATACAGTCATAAATGTACCATATATAAGTTTCTTGCATGTGGAACGAACGACCTATGATTCTCGATCGCCAATTAGCCTGTAAAGCAGGCTGGTACTTGTTGCCAGACTGGCTGCTCTTGACCTTCTACACCCGCTAGATTCGCAGGAGAATGTTACTGGAGCTCGGATAGGAGGAGGAGAGTGTAGCAAGAGACAGAAGAACCTGTAGGAGGATGGAATGGAGTAGAGCTGCATGGAAAATAGTAGATTAGAAAAAGAAGCGAAGAGAGGATAAAAAAGGGTAATGGGGGGGGGGGGGGGGAGGGGGGGGGCGGAGTGATGAGGGAGTAAAGGAAGGGAGGGTGATAGAAAGAGATAATATGGGTGGAGGTGCCGAGGGAAAAAAAAAAGCATTGCTTATAACGTTGAGAGCATGCACTTTATATCGAGAGCTGACTCCTGGCCACGCCTAAACTAAACTCATGTTGCTCCTTGGCGAATATCAAAGCTATCGATGTGAGGATAGGTGAGTTTGTGTGTGCGTTTGCTGTGCTAGCCCCACGCACGCATGCACGCACGCACTCATACGCAATGGGATAAGGTGAGCGGAGGCGAGATGTGGGGGCTTTGGCTGTGGAGGGTGCCACGATAGAGAGACCCTTGCTACTGCAGGAAAGGAGAAACGTAGCCGCAGGCTGAACAGGTTGCGGACTTTGCAGAACTTTATCCTTCTCCTCTCTCGCTCTCTCGGGCATCACGCAGATTCATCGCTCCGGGACTTGTTCTCTGCGGCCGGTCTGCCCCCCCCCCCCCCCTATATCCCCTCTTACTCATCCCTACCACGCGACTGCTGCTTCCTGATGGCAACAGCCGGGTAGGGCAAAGACGAAGCGCGAGAAAGACAGAAAAAGAGGCTAATCGAGATGCTGGGGCTGCAACGGATACAGAGAAAGGTGAAAGAATATCCAGGTAGACCCTTTGTTCCCGTGTTTCGGAATTAATGGCCGCTGCCTCTGTGTTGGGAGTTGGGACTCTCGAGTAGAAGAGACGATCGTTTAATTGAGCCAAAGCCGGCCATGCCATCCCATCCCCCTTTATTTCTCTCCTCCCTTTTACGCTCGCTGGCAAAACCTTGTACCCAAGACTTATTTTCGCGCTTTGGTCCTCTTCTCCTCCTTCTTTCCTTCTTCTCCTTACACCTCGCGCAATTCCAACCTTTTTTTCTTCATCTTCCGTCTCCACCCCCGCATCTCCTCAAAGCTCCACCTCTAACATTTTCACCTCGTTTTCTCTATCTCGATTCCTTCTCTCTTCCCGCGAGTCCCGATCCCTTTTGCTCCTTTTCCTCGAGAACAATGTCTCTCGATAGGTCGACGGTAGGTAGTACAGCGCGCTGCTCTCTTCTGCACTCAAGACGAATTGACCTTGCACGCGGACGAAGCTGCAGCTGCATCTCAAACAGATTCAGCCAATGTTCCCACGATTCTACTTTTGATGAGGAGAATCGTAAATATTTATTCCAAGACGTAGCGTTTGATTTACTATCTTGATGAAATTAATTCAAGCTCGGGCTAAGCCCGACTCGAAGAATTTCAGAAACGACGCCTATTTATCAACGCTATTAATTCAAGGCTCAGCATTAAATATTTACGAGTTAACGAACGTGGGCATTGCTACAGAAATCTGCCAGATATTTTAAGCAGCGAGCACAACCTCGAATTGCGTGACTTTAGGTGATTTTACATGGAGGATTACCAGAGACATGTTTGACAACTATGCAGCTGTCATGTGACACAAGGACGTTTACAAGTTTGACATCCGCAAACTTTTCTTCCGTTTACTAGACGATATTTCCACTATAAATTGAACAAGGGATATCAATATGTTACATGGCGATCCCGATTAATACCGATATTATAGTCACGAGTAACATTTACAAGAGCCCAACTTAGCTCTCTTTCTATAGTATTAGCTATTAGGTCATTGTGAGTTTGACAGACAACTGATGCATATAGTTACCAATATTTTCAGCTTTGGTGCTTCTTAATTCATTCATTTCGAGAAGGACGGTCCAAATATATATAAATATATATATACTCGAAGCGTACAAACGATATAAATTGTCCTCCCTAATGCAAATTAGTGTCCTTGCTAAAATACATCCTTCCTCGTAGTCGAGGATGAAGAATTAGTGTTGACTAATGTAAACGGTCCCGCGGTGTCAGACAATTATAGTGCTCGAATGGAGATGTTCCTGCGAGCTTTTACTCTCTTCCGAATCAATTTTTGTTTTCAGATTCAGCGCTGTCCTTTCTAAATATAGCAAAGTACACATTGCAGTAATTGCTTTCCGCTACTTTAGAAATATCTAAGCAGGTTTTATATATATTTGCATTCCACTTCTCTTCCAGTTATTTATTATTTAGCTTGGCTGATTTAGCAGCGATAACAATAATTTCAAAGTACTGTAAAGTGTCTTGGCGCTAGTAGACAATTGGTCCACTAATGGAAATGTCAGATACGCTATCTAGACGCTCGGAAATAAATTTTTGCAAGCACATCGAGCCACTCGTGTTCGATACTCAGCTTGCATTTGCCCACTTTTGCGTTTTCGCTCGTTCATCATTGCAACCTTTGATATTAGAATCCATAGCGGAGTGGCAAAAAGGATTTTCCTTCGCCTTTTCAACTCTGCAAGTGATTCGTTAATTTTCAAGCAATTCTCCAACCCCTCTCTCCTCCTCCCTTCCCATCATCCCCCTTGGTCCTACTCCTATATATTCTAGCAAAACTATAAATGAATGAAATAACGAGTTGCCCCAAGATAGAGTATCGCATTAATATAATAAATTTCACAGGAAATGCTTATTACAGATGTTATTATTTCTCGTCAAAGCAGGTTTCCATTGCAATTTGATTCAATTATACAATGTACTTTTTATAGGATTTACTTGACATAAACCGGATAATTGAGTGGGAGCTCAACGTTTATATATTTCCCATTTATATTTATAAAAAGTTCTCGCGCGATAAGGCTTCGATATAGTATACACATAAGTCACCACGTGTTTCGTGATACCATTTGGAAAATGACATTTAATTGGAGGGTAGCGACTTGGCTAAATTAATATGGATGGTTAATTCTAATATAATGATAGTTGGCAATGAACTATGTTAACCTGTCGGTGGTTATCCGTCTCCCGATTAATCTTAACGACAATCGATGAGCCAAAGGACTGATAATCAGACGTGCATGATACACCACAAGTCCTGGAAAGCCCATTAGATTCTATTATACTAATCGCACCTTGAGAACGTTATCGTTTCGCGTCTTATCTGGCTGTTCTATCTAGTGGTTGATGCCCTTTGGGAGGGTGCAACTCTTTTTCACGACACGTAGGTATTATACATAGGTATATATATAGGATACGGACGCGCGATAAGATCCAATCTGCGATCCACATTTCCGCGAGTAAACATTTTTTAGCGGATTATATTAGCCGGGCGTGCAGAAAAGTCCCAACTGTGTAAGGGCCGAGCACTCCACTCGAAAAACGGGAGATGAGATGATATCTTCTAAATAAACGTTTGCCTTGCAATGTCCGCTGAATGACGCGGCGGCCGACGACAAGATGCTTACGAGACGCAGCCCCCTGTAACTCGATCTGTCTGCCTCTGCTCTTGCCAGCCTTCACATTTTTTCTTTCTCTCTCTCTCCCTCTCTAGCCGTCTCTCAACCACCCAACTCCAGTTCCCCAATATCCCTCTCTCGTCGCTCTATCGCAGCTATTTAACGCGTAACGTCAACCTAATAGCCCCCCTCTTTTCCACCATTAGTATCAGATTCGAACTTTCGATCAAATTTCTAATTTCAATCTCAGCGTATACGCTGCATAACCTTGGCGAGATTATAAAAGCTGCAGAGAAAGTTATCTTAAAACTATTTATATATGTGTGCCTGTGTTGATTAACATCGGATCGGTTGGACGACGCCATACCGATTAAAAGATATATTCGTTTAATTCGCTGAAATTCAATTTGCCGAGTTTTCCCCATAACTGTGCGCTTTGCTGGCATAATCAACAATATCGCGTATGTAATTCAGTTTTACGCGATTAGTACCATTAGTTTTGGCTAAACTCGCGTGTCTCGCATAATTAGGAGTGTCTCTCCCAGTAGTTGAACTTTCCTCTATAGGGGACCGAATATTCCCGTGAATTTTGAGTTGTTACGGCTAGAAACTCTCCGATATAACGACGTTTTGGCTGAACTTTGCGGATTCACGGACGATTAAGCCGGGTATGTCCTCCCTTTTTCAGCAGCTGATTACAAATCCACTTGGTGCTTCCGGCCCGGCGTTTGCTGTAGCCACAGCTGGGCAAAATCTCTGCAAAATTTAACTGGCGTCTACTCGCGCGTTGTTACGATAGACACTGTTATTAAATACATATACATATTTAACTAAATCTCTGGACTCTTTACATAAAAATGCGTATAAAATTATATATATCGAGAAATTCTTGATTATAAACTAGATATTCTATTCCGATCCCTTCCCTTATTAGTTTGGTTTATAATAAATAGAAGCAGAGCGAGGATGCATCGATCTGTATAAAAGGGAGAAGCTATAGTTGGCTTACTCGATTGTGCTTTCGAGGGGGAATGACATTGGTACATTAAAGTTTGCGAAATCTCTACAGAAACAGGTGCAGCGCGATACATTGGAACGAAGCAGTCGCGATTGGAATTTAGTGGCAGCCTCTGACTTGAAATCAAATTTCAAGGCCATTCGAGAAGCAGCTGCTCCATTCACGTATGTACATATATGTACATGTTAGCTAGCTTGTGTAAAATCGATCTGACGTATCTCAACATGTCATTTCTGTGAAATTGATACCGAGGCTATAATTTGAGCATATATCCTCTATGTATATAAGAGTATATACATATAAGGGACGGTTGGGAATTTAGCTTTTTGTTTCTTCATCTTCTTCTCCGCGCGGTCACTTATCTTAGGAGTCGGACCGATCGAATTAACGTAGCAGTTGAGAAATAGCCAAGTATTTGTAATATTTAATACGTGGCATGTCGGAAAGAAGATTTCCGTAGGAAAAACACGAGAGATATTCATCCGGCCATACATAAGCTTGCGGCGTATTATTGTGAGAGCTGTTGAGGATTTTTAGCTGGCCGTAATTTCGATGCACCTGATTCTTTGGAAACTGGTTTCGCCTGGTAATTTCTTTGGCTGCTCCTTTGCACGTGCATCTTTATATAACATTGGCTGCAGCTCGGTGCATTATCCCCGAAGCTGAAATCCCTTCATTAAAAATCTTTGGGAGACGTGTATATATATATACCCGTTGTGTTTATAAGGTACGTAGGTATATGTACCAAAGTTTGGCAGAGTTATCACGTTGAATGTATATCGAAGTAGAGCGGCTCGCCGATGAGGAATAAAATACTAATTAGTAGAGGAGGGCTTTGTCGACGCAGTCGTTAAAATAATTTAGAGGTCGCGGAGAGGGATGGAGGAACCGGTCCCAAAACTGACATAATTTTCGATGGATCTCGAGGAAGCTAGCGGACGAGCGAGCGAGCAGGGGGTGAATCAGGTTTTCGTCACTTGGGTTTCTCGTTGAGGCCACCTGGGTGCATAAAGATGCTCCGGGAGAAGCGAGCGCGAGGCATGGGAGAGGAGCAACACAGCTACAGGTTCTATAAATATCGTTGGTCATTATTTCGCCTGCGTACGCCGCTGGCACCTGTCGTGTGGCTTCGGGTAGATACAGGTCTCCTTCTCAGCGGCATACTCGGTAGGAGGGGCAGAAACCGACTCCCATAAGATGGTGGAGGCCTGGCCGGACCGGTCGAGGAATCCGGGGCCACGCTTACCGATCAGTGCTTCTCAACCCGAGCCTTTATTCTCCGACTGGCCGAGAGCGCCGCAGAGCCGAAGCGAGCCGCGTAAGACGAGCTCGTGCACCAGCTACTCCCTCTTTGCATTCCTCCTGCGAGCCACGGCTTCCTTTCAAATGGAACGGCGCGATGACGAGCAATTTTTCTCTTGCCTCCTGCTGCTGCCCCTTACGCGCGGAAAGTCCTTTGCGCCTGACTTGTGTCCACGGAAGCGGATGGACGGACGGACGAGGCTTATAAAGGAGAAAAACTATAGTTTGCCATCAGCCAGCCAGTGCTACCGCGCGCACACCGTTTTTGCTCCCGACTCCCGTCCCGAGTCTCCGCGATTGCTATGCTCCTTGCCTCCTCTATACAGCGCTATAGCAATTCAACCTAATGTCCGGTCACTATCGCGCACTGCGCTGCGTTGCGCTGCACAATCATGCGAATTTTAACGTCGCAACGCTGTGTGCCACAAAGCGTCACCTTCCACAGCTCGCACACGCGACTCATCTCTCTCTCTCTCTCTCTCTCTCTCTCCTTTTCCTCCTCCATTATATGCACCAAACACCTTGGCAATTCAACGGCAGAATTGATATAGCGATTATAATGGAGCCTTTTCTCCCGCGTGTACGCCTCCCATCTATATCCAGTAGCTAAAGGCGATTCGTCACATTCGATAGCATAATAGACTTCGATAAACTCGTTGGCATTATGATCGATATTATAGTGGAAATGGTGCATTATACTACGGAACTATATTAAACAAGCGAAGCGTGTAAATGCAAATTTCTTGTGTCGGAGATAAGGAACATTGACATTGGTCGTGTTTTTGCAGAGGGAGACTCTAGCCTAACGGAAAGAGTACTTATTTATCACAGGTAGAAGAAAAGTTGTTGCGGTAACGCTGATGCGATTCCGAGCCAAGATTTTTATTCTCGGGACCATGAGTCAAAGGTGTTAATGAGAGAACGACTGGCTCGGTTTGCTCCTTACCTATATATATATATATATATATAGTATTATTCTTTTCAGCCGGGATACGCTACGTTAACGAGAAGTTGCTTCACCACGAATCGATGTTTTCTTCGGGGCTGCAGGAGCTGCTATATAGCTCCGGCCTTCTTGCGACTGTTCCGCCCGGCGCGGTGTGCAGCACTCGGCACTCGGCACTCTGGCCTGCGACCAGTCTCTATATGCTTTCACCGAGATCCCTTGCTGAAAGACCCGAGCGGTTAATGGCTCCTGTCCCAGGAACTGATTCAACCATTACTCTGTTTTTCATCGATAAAAAATACATCTTCTGGAAAACCATTCAATAAAGAATGTCAAGTTTAATTGTTGCGCAAAAACCCGATTCGAGTTGATCCCTCCAACGAACGACCGTTCCATCTCCCTCCTCTGCCTCCGTAAAAACCTCCAAACCTCCAATTGGCCGGATGGAAGAAAGTAATCTTGCGCGACTGGCCAATACTTTTATTCATTGTATCAAAGGATAATGAAAGCGTACAATTTTCAATACGTATACAATTAGGGATAATTTCGGTGCTTATGGGGCTCGCCAAATGAACAGAATAAACACAGACGCTCGAGGCCCTCGCGAAAAGTATTTTTTTAAAACGAGTACACAGTGTCGAGGAAGGTATAGGGCCAGTGCTTGCTTCGCTCGGATGCTTCGATCTTTGCTGCTGCTGCCGTTGTTGAACGTCAGCGCGCGCGAGATTGTTCGAGTAACGCAATCTTTTTCTTCTTCGTTCGAGACCCGCCGGCCTTCTCAAGTCTGCACGCGGCATTTACGGTCGGGGTAAGTGCGTAATTCGAGTAAATTCTCCCCCGTGCTACCGCGACTCGGCGGACGGACGGACGGATAGCCCCTCGCTCGACCCCGCAATCCCCATATCACAGCATTTTCCACAGGCTGCAGTGCAGCCTGTGCAGTCTGCTCTGCTGCCGCCAGCGGACTCGCTTCGCTTGGATCATCATCGAGGAATGCATTTCAATCTCGCGGAATCGAGACAATGGAAAAACTCGAGCGTGCGATCTTCGCAATTAGAAACATCAAAGTCAATTGCATCCGCTCTGCCTCTGTAACATCTTGCGACCTCTCGGCTGCTTTTTCTATAGAAAACGAATCCATCATCTATCGTCAGCGCGTTGCTCGCGAAACAGCCATAAAAACCTATGGAATATACCTATCTATATGCCAATCTCTGCGTCCATCATACAGCTTCGCGTCGTCTCTATGTATTCACCTGATGCCAATTGAACTTGATGAGTATACAATTATCATATTTATCCCAATGAAGATAACGTATATATATATATATATATACGTATACGAATAAATCGTTAACATTCGCAATGATTTGATTGCAACTAAATTACGTAGACATCGAAACTTTACTATTAGACTAAATCAATTATCAATGTTACGTCGACGCAATGCAAATAAGCTTCCATTAATTAATTACCAATTCAGTGATTGGTTTATTCAATGAACTAAACATGTAATAGAGTAATATTTTACTTTTCTTTCGTTGGAAAGAGCATAATGGCAATTCGATAACTTTGCTATTACTGCAGCTACAACGTATCGCAAGTTCTCTCCTGAACTTTGCAAAAAACTTGAGTATTCAGTAAAAACCAAAGTTTTCGCTGCGACTAAACACAGTTTGAGCGTTGAAACCGGTTGCGAGCATACTTATTATTGGAATAATCATCTGGTGGGAAAGCCAGACTTTTCAAACGTACTATTTCCATGTAAATGCTGCAAAGAAACTTATATGTATATATATATATATAGGATATATAATACTCTAAGCGGTAAGTGTTGTTGACAAAAAATATTACAAAGGGTTAGCTTCCTGATTTTATACTGATAAAGGTCCTACGCGGTTTTAGAGAAAAAGACCATTACGATTTGGTGAGCATAAACGGATGGAAAGCTGCGAAGAAGTCCCTGAACAGGTTTCGTTCTCGATGGGGCAAGCAGGGAGACTTTGTTGAAAAAATAAAAATAAGAGAGAGGTACGGGAGAGTTTATTATCCATGACGACGAGTGTTTGCTAGTAGAAAACATCGATATTCGGCGTTTCGGGTAAACGACTTTATTCCTAACACCCCCACCAGCCTCGGCCTTTCTCTCCTCGTGCTCCTCTATTTTTTAAACGCCATTACGCGTAATGGTGCAATTTGTGTAATGGCTCGGCTCGGCAGTTTCCGGTCACAGTCGGGGAAGCTCGGCCACGCGAGTAACACGCGATCGCCGACCTGGCTGGACCGAACAAACCGGTCCAGCTTTGTGCGCGCGAGGCGAAAGAAACGGTGGAGGATGGGAGGATGGTGGGATAGAGAGGGGGAGGGAAGGGGGTCGGAAAGAAGGCCTTGCACGATCCCATCTTGGCCGTGTATCTACTACGCCTGCCTGCCTGCCTGCCTACCTGCTTACCTCCTGCGCCTACCTGCCTATCTGCTTGTTTTTTTTGCCGCCGCGGTTTGCCGGTCGAGCGTGAGACGAGACCGAGGAGAGCAGGTTCAGGCCAAGGGCTCGAAGGGGCACGAGAGGAAAGAGAGATGCTGAGAGGGGCCTTCGGCCCTGGTAGAAGCGCTCCAAGGCTTGACCCCCCTCTCTAAAAGTCTCTCGCATCTGCTCGAGCCTCTTTCTCTCTCTCTCTCTCGTACATCCCCCCTCTCCCTCCATCCTTTCCTCTTGCGTATCCCCCAGCAACCTGGCAAGCGACTAATTTACCGACTCCTTCGCTCTCTCTCCCTATATACCTGCCACGTAAAATCCTCCCCGAGTAGCAGTCAACTTCCACGCCATTCCGTTTTCTCCGATATATATATATATATATATATATATATATATATATATATAAATAGATAGCAGCGCAGTTTCAGCTTCTGACCATTCCCGCAACAAAACTTTTCTCTTAATCCTTGTGTGCTGCATCCGCGATCGACTGCAAGACAATTCCTAAAGCCCCACCACGCGGCTCAGCGTCGAAGCTAATTACTATTTTGCCATCGAGAGCCTCCTCTTCTATTTTATCTACCTTACAAAAAAGCTCCGTGCACGTACCGTTCCCCAACTTGCATTAATCTCAAAAAAAAAAAAGGAGAAAGAGAGAACAGCTTCCCCCCCCCCCTTCATATCAACTTTTTATTTCAAATGGACACTGCATTTAATCCGATTGAATAATACGAGACGCTTAGTGATTCCGGCCAGCTGCGATGAACGATTTGCTTCGGCCAGTATCAATTTTAAGGCTAATTTAATGCGTGTCGATGAATAAAAATGTGACTCGCTGCTGCATGCCAGCTAAAAATTCATCCATTTCAAAGAGAGTTTATAGGTGCGCAGGATGTGTTAATGCTTGCAGTAATAGAGGCTAGCGACCCTCTCCGGTTTCTTCTTTTCTCCGCGGTCAGTTTTTTTAAGCCGCAGCTCCTTTTCGAGAGTGCGAGCCTATAGAGGCAAGTGTGGGGAAAACATCGTTTCTCACGTATAGAGCATACGGTAAATATCTGAAATCTAAATTAAAGTGCGTATATAATATCGGAATTGCTATAGTAATTATTCTCTCTCTCTCTCTCTTTTCTTTTAACTCGTCAAAAATATACTATATATAAATACGCGCAGAGATTAAAATTATTTTCAATTCGGATTGATTCGCTTTTATTTCCATGTTTGACTGATGGCTGATGACTGTAGTATCTACCATCGACCTTGGAAATCCGAGTGGCGCACCTGGATCCTGAACATCTCTCGTACCGTCGGAACGATCGATTCGTAACGTTTGCCAGCCGCTTGTGCGGCCTTCTCTCTTATTTCCCAGATTTAACTATATATGAAAATCACGTTTCATCCAGAAAACTATCAGTCCCGAAAAGCTCACATATTTGCGTGTAAAAGTTTATTCGCAATATCATTGGTATATGCGTAATATAATAAAATTTATACTCGCGTTACTCGATGAATTAATTCAAGTTTTGGCTGTAAATGAGCTGAAAAAAAGTGGCTTCTTTTTAATACGTATAATATATACCATATAGTATAATGTAAAAGAAAAAGTCTTTGAAAGTTGGTATAAAATGAGAGGTTGTCGATCGCCTGTGGCTGTAGTTAGCGATTCCCTTGGGATTGAGAAGAAATAAAAAAGAGAAGAAGGGTGCTCGCGTGGTTAGTTGGAAGAACAGATGCTGGTCGAGGATTTTCTAAACTAGATGAAACTAGAGTGACTGACCAAAGGAGCGATATTTGATTCGCTGAAACCGAGTCGACGTTGCGAAGGACGAACTACTTATTTCTCGTAACCTGCTGTTATGCCGATGCCGATGCCGATGCCGGTGCCGGGACTGCCGGGAACTTGGCCGGTTCTACAGGTTTAAATTAGCCAGCGACTATATTATGTTGTTATTATGCCGCTCGTTTGCCAAAGCTTTGAAATTTGAGCTACGATACGTTCACATGCGAGCATAATGAACTCTCACGAAAAGGAGCCATTTCCAATAATTATACGTTTGCACTTTTCTAACGTTAGAAACTTTTAATCCTCTAGCAATGGTCCAACTACGCTATATAGACAAAGTATACGCGCGAGGCACTAATGTACAATAGCCTTAGGTGTGATACCAGCGATTTTAATCGCCAAAATGCAAATCGCTCGGACCAGCTTAATTCCCTCCTCTACCTCGAAACGCCCACTTTAATTATAATTATATATAAACGCGCGCGAAAGGGCAAGAAATTTGGTCGCTTTTCGATCTCCTCGGAAAATTGATAGAGCAGTAATCACTCTTATTCGGCAATATTTTGTTAGTAAATATTTTACCAATTGAATAACATGCAAATATGCTAAATGGTACTAAATCTGATAACGACATATCAGCTGTTTTATTTGAGAGTAAATATAGATTCTGCTATATAGAATTACTTATAAATGAAATGATTGTTGTTTCATTGCGGGTGGCTTTAATATCGCATTACAAATTATTAATAACGCTATTGCGTTTCATTCGAGTATATTCCATACGTGCACGAGCGCACGCGCGTTTAATCAAAAGTATGCTTTTATGCTTAGTCCGGTAATTAGAGAAACAGGCTTTATTTTCAAACGCATAAGCTTGGCTAGAACATATGGATAGAGCAGTAGTGAGAGGGAGTGGAGACAGAGTAGGCGCATGCACAGGTGCGAATTACTATGATAATTACGAGCGATTGTTTGGTAGACTATACGTCACGCATTATTATCCGCCATTTGATTAGAGTTACTTCATCCTATTACCGTAAATTTAACTAATTGGCAGAATGCTCATATTATTATAGAATTTATGAATGTCGCGCAATATACTTAATTGCCAGTGAGTGTGGTTTGGATAGTGCGACTGTGTGTGTGAGAGAGAGAGAGAGAGAGAGAGAGAGAGTGCAAAAAAGGATAATAGAACGGAGAATCGAGTTTGTCGAGTTAATAGGAACAATTGGGAGTGAAGCGAGAAGGCGGCTTATCTTGGGGAGCAACGGTGACGTCTAGGCGCGCAGCCATTGTCGCTGTGAGTGTGTCAAGAAGGTTTCGTAAAGCACACGAAAGGGAACAATGTCCTTGGCACGCGTGGTTGAAAACTCGCTATTCTCTGTCGAAACAGCCTCATCCACCCAGGGAATGCCGACGTGTATTCAGACTAATCGGCCTAAAAGCATTTCGAGTGCGATTCGTCGCACCGCGCTAACTTCCGTAAACGTTCGCCGCTGTCCCTGCACCTTCACCCCTTCTTCGCCCGTCGACACCGTCTCGCCTCGGGGAAGAGGAGGAGGAGGAAGAAGAAGAAGAAGAAGAAGAAGAAGAAGAAAAAAACTAACAGCTACCGCATAAAGTCTAAGTGTACGAGTTTTTCCAAGTGCGCTCGTCACGGGAGCTTCAAGCCCCGCTTAAATCTAATCCTACCAACCCTCTCCCTACACACTTGTTCGCTCACTTTGCTAAATAAATTATACTTTTCCTCATTGCTTCCCTACTAATATCTTTTTGCACCTGTACGATTCGAAACATTTAACCATTCCTGCGCATGCACACTGCGTATATGTATATGCGTGGTTCATACGAGCGAGGAACACCAATCATCATTTGCATGCTAACAAATCATAATTGTACATAGTGATTTAAAAGACGACGAGAGAATGCTTTATTTCACTTTATAGCAAAATGCGTGCAACTTTTTCTAACGGACCGAATATATTAGCCAAACCCTGGGGAAGAGCTTTGAATAAAAATCTTAAATAAATATATTTCAGTGTTTGGACAAGTAACAAGGTTTCGTATCTCTGCGCGGTAGAAATTATTAAGTTCCTGGCGTGAAAGAGTGTGGAAGAGGTTGATGATAGTCGCTATAGAAAGATCTATGATGAGTATCAGGTGTAATTTGTTTGTAAAGACCGGGATTTGAAGGCATAAGGTGGTTACACGCGATCTGGAGTAACGTCGATGGCTCGAGGCAGGGAATGGCAGAGCGACTCTCCTCCGGTAGCACACGCACACGCACACACATATACGCAGAGTTAAGGTGGAATCGACGTTAGAAAAATAGCGGCGCCTGAGGGCAGAACTGCAGGAAGCGCGAAAAGGACAGAATCTGCCATTTTCTTTTAATCTCGTCATCTCGCAGTGGGACGTACGGCCGTCGCGTCGTGTCGCGTCGCGTCGCGTCGGTCGGTGCGCGCTGCTTGAAAAGAAATTCTTATTCCTGGCTAGTAGCCGTGCTGGGAAAGGTAAGTTCTCTTGGACGATGTCTCGCATACCGAATTGTATATACCACTATGCGCAGCATCGTACGTATAGTGGCATGGTATGGCACGGGATGGAATGGGAGAAGCAAAAGCTTGCTTATGTAGCGCCGCGCGCGCGGTTCTATACGATTATATGGAGAGCTAGAACTGAAGAAGGGGCTATATTGCTATTGGTACCTCGGTGGCTCGGTCGGTGCTCGATGGCCGTTGGTACGTATGTACTATACGTACGCGAGAGTTCGTACAATACATATACATATATATGCACCCTTTCCGGCTAACGTTGTAGTATGTCGAGTAGGTATATGTAGTATAGGTATTGCAGGTAGTTCTTGTTCGAAGCGAGCACACACACACACACACACACAGAGGTGCACGTGGCGTTATCTGTACATACGTATATATATATATATATAGCGTCGCCGTGTCGCGCGATACTGTTACTTCCTGAAAATACAGCTTTCCTTTCTCTCGGTCGTAACACGTTGAAAGTGGAGCTTCCTTCCTTTGACCATAAAGCGGCAAGCTATTAACGGCAGGTCCATTACGTCTTCTAGTGAAATCTATCTCGTTTAGCAAAATTTCTTTTTGTTCAAAGGCTCAACATTCAATTACCAGTGAAACGAGAAGGTATAAAAACTACTACCATCACACGTACGGGGAAAATGGACCTCCCTTAATGTACAAGCTACGAAAATATGCGGCCAAAAACAAAAGCTCCGCTGCTCTATTGATTTTTCTCAGGACATTTGCTTGGCTGCTCTCATCTCGAAACTTAAATTCCCACCTCTCATTATTCTATACATATTTTTCTTCTTTCAACCCTTTTCGCGCGCGTGCGCGCGCGATATATTTCTTATTATATAATTCCATTGATCAAATATTTAATTTCTCGTCGGTGCTACGCAAAGTTCAATCGCTTCATCGAGATACATTAAATTTTATCAGAAAAAGACCATGTATTTTTAATAAGAAGCTTAACCACGCGCACTCCTCCGATCCTTTCAACGATACTATGCTTACCTCATTACCCAGGCATTTGACAAATATCCTTTTTTACTCAAAGCTTTCTATAATATGTATGTACTATGAAAAATCTGATAGAGAGCCCAATATTCTCTCAGACTTGGCACGCGTGTCGAGCGTTTAACTCCTCGCTAATGAAGCAAATTTGGCAAACTAATTAACCAAGTTTCTATTTAATCCTTTGAACGGGCTCGACACGCGTTACGGATATGCACAGTGGAATGCGATATGAAACAGTTTAAGAGGTGATAATGAGGAGGATGCTAGGAGGGATACATATATGTATTTGGAAAGAGAGAGAGGATATAAGAAGAGACAATAAGGTTGAGAAGAGATTGAAGGAGAAGCGAAACTGTTAACGAATGTTACATACATAAAATTATAGGAATATTCATGAAACGAATGCTATCTGTTGGCAAGTTGGGGAGCCAGAGTTGGATTACTACTTTGGCAGCTGACAAGCAATAGACGAGCCACGGAGAATTAAGATCAAGAGACGCGATAATCAGCAGTAGTTATCTTAACATCGTTTGAATATTCATCATAGGATAAACTGCTTGTCTCTGAATACGTTCAATTTACGGATGGTTTCTTTAAGGATTCCTCGAATTAACCTTACATTTCCCTTCGGACCGTATACGTATATATATACAGGTATGGGAATCAATGGGAGAGAGAGAGAGAGAGAGAGAGAGAGAAAGAGCGAGCCTCGGCTCAGTCAGTGCAATGGATGAAAGAAAGCGGCAATTAATTTTTTATGAGCTTTTAATTCGCGGTAAGAAATCCTCGGGGATTTTGAAAAGTTTGCTAACGTAAACGAAGCTTGCAGGGAACGCGGCGGACTGATCCACACAGATCCGTATGCACGTTGCGGTGCATTTCATTAAGGTACTGCCTGACGAGAAACTGCGGTGGAGTCTGTGAGGATTTCTCAGAAAAGAAAATGTGCGAGTCAACCAGGACATGTCCAGCCCGGTCTAATTACTACGGCCCTAGGAAACTCTCGTCTCACCCTCGTTAACAGAGTCGGTGCCCACAGAGAATAACAAATTTCAATGTTACCCCGCTTTATTTAAATACATCAACTCTTTGGCCAGCCAACACCTGTCTCCTTCTCTCTCTCTCTCTCTCACACACACACACACACACACACATAAATCTCTTATTTGCACTCTCGTTAATTTAAACTTTACATCGCGCATTAATAAAGCAAAAGGAAAGAATATAGATCGGGCTTAATCTCGCTAGGTATTGGCCAGCGTTATTGCTGCATGCGCTTTTCATCGTAAAAGTGAAAGGCGACCCATACCATGCAGGATATAGAAAAGTCATTATTGCAGCATTCTCTCTGGCCGATTGAAATCACCGGAAATCTCATCTACTTTGGGTTAATAATCAATTCGCGAGGTTATCCTGTGGAATAGCGGTGCAGCATATCGAACAACAGTTTTTAGCGGCGAGGCAGCGTAAAAAATCTCAGCTCCTCTCTCTCTCTCTCCCTCTTCCCCGGTGCATGGATATTGCGGTGCAGTGGTAGTAATGCTGGAGCGGCGGCAGGATGAGTAGTAATTGAGCTCGCGTTTCGCGGGCTACTTGATAAACAGCGCTACTTCTCACGGTTTCCTGAGATTGTGCTTCTTGAATCTCGTGTACGTGCAACCTCCGCAACGGCCGCGTGCGTGAACCATGAAAAATGAGTTTTCCCGGCCGGCGTGAAGTTCTCTGATAGCTAGCAAAACCTGGATGATTGCGTAATGGACATTTATGCTCCGGCACAAATCACACGAAATGCTGGATAATTAGGCAGAGCGCGGAGTACGAACCGTTGGATTTTCGTGGGAGAAAATGCCGTGAAGGATTTAGCAGTCCGTTTCTAACGAAGACCAATGCTAACGAATTAAGCTTCATTCCTCTAATAAACTCCACGCGTGCGCACGATTTCTAAGCGTACACGTCTTTCGACCAAATAACGCATTCCTCCCCCCTTTTTGCCGAGCGCTAATTTACTTTTATCCAAATTTATTCAAAACATTCCTTCCATCTCGCTCCCTTATTCCCATAATTCAACTAAAATCACCAAGGAAAATAAAAGTTTATCCACCAGAATTCTGAATTCTTTAAAAATTTTTCCTTTTTGTAGTCTTATTAAAACAATGTAAACACGGCATAAATGTGGAGAACAAAGGGCCAAAGGAAGGTGCATGTGTAGGTACAATAGACATCGGAAGAAAGAGAAATGTTGAGAGAATTTTAAGCGAATGTCTAAATAAATTTTTGTTAGATTTCCATTCTATATGAATGAGTGTGCGGAGTATCCCTAGCGCTTGCCACCAAATCGATGAGGGAAAGTTATGCTTGGAATGTTTTCAAGTTCCCTTATCACTGAAAATTGAGGTTTGGAGGTCATGTTCCTGGGGATATCTAGGCGGAGGTTACCTTTAGGACATTCCAAAGGCTATATTCAGGCATGTAGCTTGGAGCGTTCAATTTACACTTGCACATTCGTAACGTACATGTATACTGCTGCATTTCACATTATCTGCGCTAATAATAGCAACTCAAACTGTCAAAAGATATCAGGTATCTCGTTATGCAATCGTTTCACGATAATCAATCATTTCTGTGCTTTCGTATTATAAGGAAACTATAAAACTATAAAAGTGTTATAGGATCGCCTACAGGAAAAGTTGTTCCCAATCGATATAGCTGCGTGTGCCTGAATTGAAATTTAAACGTTGATACTGCATATACACACACATATATATATATATATATATATATAGTTGAAAGAGAAATACTGTCAGTTTAATTTGAAAATTAGAAAGATGAGACGGTAGTTCCTCAATGGCGAATAGAGTTAAATTTATTTGTAGAAGCACGTAGGAAAATACGAAAAGTTGGAAACATTTAAGGTTCAAGAATGTGGTTGGAGGAAGCATTGCTGCTGAAAATTTCTCAAGTCAAAGCTTGTCTTTAAAGAAAACGAGGTTGAATAAGAATTTTGCCAAGTTTCCCAGAGGGGATTCCATTCTCCTCCACCTCTTTCTCTTCTGGAACTCTATCGCGAATTTTGATAATCTTTTTGGGGCGGAGGGTACCTAATTGAACGTAGCGAGCGAATGTCACAGGCATGGCCATGCAGTTTCGTTCTACCGGAAGAAAATTTGCGGAGGATTCGACTCACCGAAAGCGTGGAGTACGTGGAGGTAGCACCGGTGAAATTTTCAATGTCTTGGTAGCTAGCAATAAAAGTCTCATAAAACGTAAAGATCTATCGTCAAAAGCAGTCTCCGTTTTCCGCCGCCCTTTTACCTTACCCTCTATACCGTCCGGTTGCTTATGCTCTTAAGAAGCTTACTTTCAATACTAGAAACTGGAAACTCGCACGGTGGGAAGATTCGCCGACTGCCGAGCGTCCTTTCTCTTACTACTTCGCATCCCCATTCTCTCTCTCTCTCTCTCTCTCTCTCTATATATATATATATATATATATATCCGCGCGCAGCTCCTCCGTACGTACAGACTGGAGTAAGAGTGCGGTGCGACGCTATATTTCCCCTCTTTTAGCTTTGACTCTTCCCTTTTACCCTACTCCCGTTCTCCCAGTCCTTCCGACGCCACGCCACGCCACGCCGGTTATCTCAAGTACCTTTCCTTCTCTTCTATTTCTGCCTTTCCTTCTCGTTTGGCGACTCGTCGAAACTTTTGATGGATTTGTTTTTATCCCCCTGTCGCGTTCCCAGGTGAACCTTGTGATAAATCGTTCGTCTTGGATCCAGGATGATGCCGCTGCCTGCTACTTGCTACTGAGATGTTGCCTGTGTGCGAGTACAGTAATCTGCACACCCATCCAACCTCCCTCTCTCTCTCTCTCTCTCTCTCTCTCACCTCCACACAACCATTCTTCTTTTTCATCCCCTGCCCTCTCCCTTCCCTCGCCCCATCACTCAATCGTACTTCCCATTTATGGCATACCCTCATTTACAACGATTCGCAACCAACTGCTTGGCTAACAAATTCTGTGATTTCTTCTCCCCCTCTCCCCCTCCCTCTCTATCCATCTCTCGCACCCTCTTGTTACTCCCAAGATCGAACGATACTACGGTATTTAAATGCTCTCCTTGCTATCAATCGGAATCTCATCCATCAAAGTACTTGGCGCGCCATGATTTAACGTTCCAGTGCGGATAACTGATTTGTAAACTTTGATTCGATAAGAGGGTAATTGTCGAAATTTCGTGTACAGAATTGCCCTATTGAATCGTAATTGATTCCTCTATAGGTGCGTATATACATGCGTATATGTGAGTCGACGGTTTATATATATGTATATAATGAGAGATTTCTAAATAATCAGGCGGTGATTAAATTGTACTCGATTGAAAAGTTTATAAACGAGTAGGAGTACGATCTTTTCTTCCATCGAGTTTATTTTTATTTCTCTTAGGTGAACGCATCATTGATTCGGGGAGCGAGCGCTGCTGCGGTGCAAGCACGGTGAAGTAAATGCACGTAGTTTTCTGGCGTTTTGCTCCTCGATAGCTTTACCAGGATCTTGCCGCGAGCGAAATCAATAAGCACGATAATCACTTTCATCTGCGTCGGTACGTTAACTTCGGTACAACAGACGATTAACGATATCCGTTCGGGAAGTTGGCTCCCGACCGACGATCAGATAGCACAGGGCCAATTCTGCTTGCAAAGCGTTATCAAAATAATACGAATATTTTAGATATTATATAATTCATAATATTCATCATTAACGTGCTCTACGATAATATTGGCTCCTCTCAATGTGCAAAGCCAATATCTAAAAACAAAGCAAACGAGCTTTTCGCATTGGGGTTCCGCAAGCAAGCAAGCGCAAGCCTTTTCAATGTTGCTAATACAATTTCAGTCAAAGTAATGTAGCTCTCCGGTCTTCGCCCGCGGCACGATATTCCCCAATCCTGGAACAATATTGCATTCCGCTGTGCTGCCAGGTAATACATTTATATTATCGGCTCAAAGTATCTTATAGCTGAACGACGTCAAAGAATATGAGAATATGAGAAATGTTATACATCTATATATATATATATATATATATATATATATATATATATATATATATATAGTTTACAGCCAGTACACACACCCTCTGAAATCAGCATTAGCCGATTCCATTCAAAGCCCGATTACTAATTCCGTAATATTGATTTGATGAAAGCTCGAGTTATACTGTAGGTATATAGAGGGACGAAACCCGATTACTCGCGCGACAAAAAGAAGCAATCACCTGGCGCAAGCATGCACCGAGTAGCAGTAGTAGTGGTAGTAGTAGAGTTGTAGTAGTTAAGTACTTTTAATAAAATCGGTAATTTGCTGAGAAGTTCTTCAGTGCATCGAGTAACAAGAATCTTACTTCCAGATCATCCGACCCTCTCATTCCATTCCGCCCATTTCCAGCGAGTCCGGGAAAATCTCAATCGTTGATATCGAACGTATACCTATACCGTACATCGTCGTCGTTAATTTTAACGATCATTAAAATTCCATGAGCAAGACGAATGAGTCTGGTATTCGTAGAAACGTAGGAACGATTCTTCAAAGTTAGTAGAGACTCTTTAGAAAGATGCGAAACATGGGCAAAAGAGAAGGGCAGGAAAGCTACAAGTAGATTCTTCGCGAGGAACCAATTGTCTAACAATTTTAATTCAATTCGATGGTAATTTTATTGCAGGATCAATAGATACATATAACCATGCAATCAATGAGAGTTTCGTCAACGGACGATAAGTTTATTATTATTGCCAACTTATTTCATATTGACGAAAATATTAATATACTAGAGCTATTTTACTTATTCCAATGATACAAGGCAACGTATGCTTTTGTTATATATCTCCTAGTAAATGTTGCTAGAAAATTAACGAGGGTACGCATGCTATACGTAAATAGGCATTGAGTATATTTTTTATTCACTCGTAAGTCGGAGCGATTTGAAAGAGTAGTAATATATTAGCTTGGAGGTAGATGCAGCCACTTGTGCACATTAGTTGCATTTGGAAACTCATTCGTCAGAAGCGTTCGCACGATCGTTAGTGTCTACTTCGCAATGTTCTTGCTTGTCGTAACGCGGCTTCTATTAATGATCTTCGTGTCATTACCGCACCTCGAGCAGCTTCTGATGTTCATTAGTAATAAGATCACGCTAATACTCTGCCTTAACAATGCCACGCATGTACTACTTACTTAGAGAATGACAAAGGATTCGTGCGATTGAATCGTGCAGTGTACGAACGCATTCCGCAAACTAACGGAATTCTAATTTCAGCGACAATGCTGAGTTATTCATTTGCAGCTACACTCGGAGATTATATATAGACGATATTTTTATCCGGATGGACCTACGTGAAAAACTCGAGTGATTCCAAGCTCCTGTATATATATATATATATAAAATAGAAAAGAGTGGGAATTGGTGGATTAACGCGGTGCAGACATGGAAGAAGAAATTGAATTAAAGGGTGGTGCATGGGTGCGAATTGAATGGTCGGTTGGATGGCTGGTAGGAAAGCGGACGGTGAAACAAGACAGAGCGAGAGAGTAATTTTTGAGTGAGATTAAGAGAATTTATAGGGGAGGGATTAGTAGCTGGTTGTTGTTCCGTAGCTGCAACAATGTATCACGTTTTGCCAAGTGGTAACAAAAGGCACCGCGCGATTGAGCTACGCGCAGCAATTTCTCGGCTCTGCGAACACGCGTTCTGAGTAAGGAGACCAATTTCAAGAGTAACGCGCGCAGCCCCGTAGTTGAAATTGCGCCGTGGATACTTACCAAAGATTTAATGCTCCTGCTAACACGAATGCACGCTCGCGTATCATCAGGACGCCTCCTGCATAAGTGCGAAGGATCCGCGCGAATGAGACAGTAAATTATGTAGTTAGATACGCAAGTTCGGGATGATTCCAGCTAGATGCTGTTTATGTACGAACTTGGAGCTCCGAGATTCTCTCCTTTTTGACACGGCGCCATGCCAAGAATATAGATGAGCCAGTTAATTTATGTTAGTCTGGAGCGCTGACGCTCCGCTGATTGAATAAATCATTAAAAAGACATTGGTTTAGTCGCGCAGGGGCTTATCGACCTTGCATCGATAAAAATTATATATATACATTGCATATACCAGCCAAGTGCATGGTTCCATGCTTTCTTCTTTCTCTTATTTGCTATATATGTATAGGAATATCTCGAAAATAAATTAACTCTTATCATGCGAGATCTTATGGACTAATATATATATATATGTTATATGGTTCGGGCAACTTTTAAATTTCCGGACAATATTAGTGAGAGAAGTATTGAAAAACTTCTCTCTTCTCTCCGGTCAGACGGAAAACTCCTCGAGTGCTTGAGCTGTATTCGCGGCGCAATGATCGGGCGCTAGATATTTTCACTAACTTGCTATTGTATTTGTAGAGGGGAATGCAATTGTGCCTGGAGAACCGAACGATAAAACGCGACTTTTACTGGTCGGGGAATCGAGAATGGAGCAACTTGCGTCATCTTCTCTTAACGCATACGCCCTGCAAAACCTTTTCAATCGTTCCTGCTCCTGCTACTCTGCGCTATATAAATTCTTTCTTCATAAATATTCACCTTAAATATTTCTAGGAAAATTCACGGCGCGATATATAGATTTGCTTCTCTATCTCTCTCTTTCTCTCTCTCTCTATATATATATATATATATACTTACGTATATTACATCTCGGAGGGCGCACACTTTTTGTTCGCAGTAATCACATCTGTATTATCTATCGAATTTTTTTCGACACATCCATATAATAAGGGTAATAAATTAACAGGTTCGTAATAATATTACAGAGCCTATCGTAGTTGTGTAATAAGTAGGATATAGAATATCCTTGGACGATCTTCGATATAGCGAAAGCATGCATTATCCCTATTTTATATATGGTAACTGCATAAACCAAGTGATTTAATAATACTTTTGAATTGATATGAAAGGATGTTGTGGGTGCGACGGCATTTTCATGTCAAGGTTCGTAAGATATTAAAAATCAGCCAGATGTTAGATTGAAATTCGAACACTGGTGTGACGCGCTGGAATTCAAATCGTATTCGTGGAGAGATTGAGTGCAGGTGCACGAGAATACGGATGAAACTTGAGTTTACGTATAAAAAATTACAAGAAAAGCTCGTTTGGCATTTGCTGCGCAATCTCGAGCGGGGCTGACTTTGAGAAAAGTCTGAGAGTCATGTAAGATTTTCTTCCACGTGCTTCGAAGAAAAAAGGATAGAGTCACCAGTACCAGTTAAGAGCAAACCAATTATGGCATATGTGTGTATGTGTGAAACAGAGATGAGAAATTAGAGAGAGCATATATAGCATATAGTAAGCTCTGGAGCCACACACACACAGGTCGCGAGTTGCTTCCACGACTAATCTCGAGATAAGCCGATAGACACGCCACGTATTCTGTAAGTGAGCCTAATCAAAGAGTTTTAGTTGGTTTTAATCGATCGCTAGGCTAGCAAATGGACTGACTGTGAAATGAATTCCTCGATCGATGCGGTGTATCGTTAATCAGAGCATTTAAATTGATAATGTCTTCATTAACATAGGCGTGATTATATTTGTTTGATCGTATTTCCTTTTTACTGCCATCAGCCACGGTAAATTAAGTTTGGCTGCTGTCGCTTTACGGGCTTGGACAGATGCCAACTTTTTGCAGTGTGCAGAATGACGGAGAAAAGAAAGCAGTTAAACGCGGATTCCAGAACAACTCCAAGTATTTTCTCGCTTCGTATGGGTGGGAAGTAGATTATACAGGCGCTCGGTGCATAACGACATATCGTCAACGAAAGTTGAAAAACTTTCGTTAGATCCAGCGGGTGCATCTGCTGTCTACAATTATTATCGTAGCAGAGAGAATTTGCATCTTTACGAGGACATTGCTTGCTTATCTGCTCTTTAACGCGGAAGTAAAGCTGTCCGATTAGTGTAATAATTGCGATAAATTGACATTCGTGACTGTCGTTCCGCTCTCCTGTGAATATTTTATGTTAAGTATAAAATACATATAACGGTTGTCCTAGGGATAATGAGGTCACCGCACTCTTCCTATGTTTACGTTCCTCTCTCGCAAAACTATTCAAACTTATTAGTGTACAGACTTATCGATAGCTGCAGGGTGATTATAGCAATGAATTTCGAGTGAATCTTGAACGCGCGTGACAAATGACCGATATATAGGACCGTAACGCTGTACTGCAACGTAAGACAGACTGACAGTATGTTTCTGTAGTTTCGATATATATATATATATATATATATGTACGGATAGCTGGAGTCGGCGAAATCAATAGGACGAGCAAAATCATGAAAGAATAAATTAGCTTGGCACGATATCGAACGTAAGCAACATGAGCATAGATTTGAAGAATAATAAATTGGGGTATCTTTACGAGGAAACGTAAATCTAACGGATAACCGTTCAACAGAGAGTTTCGTCGAGGTCGTTGGCTCGTTTATTATTCCTCCGTATAGCTCTGTAGCTGTACACATTCGTGTCATCAGGTGGATATGCCATCGATGATTATCAAGGTTCGAAATGTTGCTTCCGAAGCGTCATTTCGACATCTCGTGTGGAGGGATATCGAAAGAAAGAGGGAGAGGTTGTCGAAAAGGATCGATCATCTCTCTTTTGCTCTCATATAGAGAAGAGTCCGACGATCCCTGAAGATGGAACATTCGACAGCGTACAAGAAATACAACATGGAGAACAGGCTGGGATCGTATTTCCTAGCGATAAGTCTTAGCCGGGTCTCCGCAAACTCCAATCTAACGACCATTGGCGTAGGAATCGTGCATGGACTCGATCGTTCTCCTCGGCTCCTCCTCGCTTACCCACCCGTCCATCCAGTTTCCAATCTACCAAGAACCTATCTGTTTGACAAAAAGATTCTTTACGACGTCTTCATACTAAAGGTATACGTGAACGACATGAAAATGTAACTAAAGTGACGTACTAATCTTAATCACCAGTCGAATGCAATTTATTCGTTATTTTGCTTTGTTTCTGGCGAATCCACGCGAGGCAGATTGTGCAAATAGACGAGAGGGAGAGAGAAGAAATCCCCAAGCCAAAGCCGGTTGATTGGAAGAATGCAAATTTCCAGCATATATATATAGGAAGATCCACAAGATCTCGCGCTCGTCGGTCGGAGCATGCGGTATAATTGTGGAAAGTTGATGTTGCGGAGAAATGATCGATAAAAATGGTGTTTGGGAAGGAAGCAATTTAGAGCATTAGAGGAGGGACGATCGAGCGGTGGATAAGAGCTTTCTCGTGGGACGAAATTGCTCGATCCTAAAGGTGCGTATTAAGAAGGCCGGGCGTTTCAGCGCTTGGACCGATTTACATTCTTCTCTATCGAGTTCTCGAGAGCCTCCTTCCTCGTCCTCGCTTGAGTTGCGCTGCTGCTAGCTGCGAGCTGGGGGGAGTGTTGTTAATCTCGGGCGAGTCGAGCAATCGTGGTGAGTCGATCGGCGTCGAGTGCGGTGCACGTGTAAGTATCGCAGGTGGAAAAGAGAGAATAGACTGCAGAATAGAGAGTGGGGCCGCTGATGCTAGCGAGAGTCGCGTGGACGCACGCGGCTCTACACTATATATATATATATATATAGCCGACTGGGATCGTGCTAAGATGTTGCAGAGAGAAGCTGCGGAGCAAGAGAGGAGCATGCAGCGGCTCTGTTGCGCACCTGCTTGGCCTCGAGCAACGCACGGTACTTCTTGTCTATGTGCAGGAGATTGACTCTCTTATACTACGTAGCAACCTGAACGCGCGTCCCTCTATGGACCTCCACACCGCGCCGCCGCTTACTCCCTTTGTCGTAATCTGCTTACGCGTATCCTCTAGAACGCGTCATAAAGGATATTATCGTCCGCCACCGTACGTCTAACCGTACGCCGTGTTCCTGTCTTGCTGTTGAAACGTCCGGTTCAACTGCGTTCTCTCTCTCTCTCTCTCTCTCTCTCTAGCTTCTATATATGCAGGAGAGAGAGAGAGGGAGAGGGAGAGGTACTCTCACATAGCCGTATTATTGCGAGTCAAAGCACCGTGTGCCAGGTTCATGGAAGGAGAGATGCATTGGTTGCATACACGGAACGACGGACCCGGAAGGAAAACAAGAAGAGGGTGGCCGAGCAAAGATTACTCCTCCACCCGTCGAGATGAACTTACTGTCAGCCTCTTGGATAGTCGTCCGCTCCAGGAAATCGGAATACAATAAAATCCAACGCATTCAATATTCTCCATTTCATTTGCTCAAGCGAACTACCTATACCTTCCATACTTTTTCTTTTAATCTTCTTAACTCTTGAAGAGTCTCCGGCAAATATCCCTGCACTATAAGATATTGCCGAATGGCCTCTATTAAATTTGAGGATTATTTTCAGCCGAGAGAGACCACTCTCCTATTATGTAGAGATACTCTATATATGTGCATGCGATATAAGAGAGAATTGAGTAGCTTAAAGAGAAAAATAAGTGGTAGGAAAAAAATGATAGCGGACACGAAGCGTCGGAGTGAAAACTAGCTGGAAGATAAATCGAAAGGAGGGAGAGTTAAACGGGATGATGTATCGAATGCTTTATTCCGAAGTTCTATTCTCTAGGATTGCGGATGTATCGCGAAGGGCTTTTTTTGTGGCTTGTTGAGCATCCGGTTGCGCGGCTTGCTCGCCCGTGGTATCCTGACAATGTGTCGTAAAACATATTGTCGGGAAGCTTCTCGTAAAACGTCGGACGTAACTCGCTAACCGCTCAGTTGATATCGCTCCAGCTATGTATCAGTTATTTCGAAGCGAGTCTCAAAATCGAGTTGTTAGAAAAATGAGAAAGCCATTTGTCTCTGATCGTGGCTGGCTTGCGAAAAAAATCCTTCCTCAAAACTTTTACCGCACACAAGGATAAGACCGGGCCGCAACGGAAAATTACTTTTCTCATCCCCACTAAAATAACAAGCATTTTTTCCTACAAATTATATTTCCAATTATTTACAATGGTATAAAGAGCAATAAAAAGCCAGTAAGTGCCGGCCGACATCCATTATTGAATATTTTTTAACATTACTATACATCGCAGCTATGACCGTTAACTATACGAATGAATTTTAAATCGAAAAGAGGCTTCTTTTTAGAGCACGTGTAATTTAACCTGATGCACGAAGCTTCGGAGCGACTTTAACTGCATTCTAACGAGGAATGGAAGTAAAAACTATCACGATACAACGGGTAATTAACTTTTATTTTTGCCAACGCGAAGCTTTAATACGCTCGCGAGTGTGTATCCTGACCCATGCATGCATAGGTACGAGTGACTTTTTAGCACCTGTGACATTATTTAGCTCTATCTGGCAAACTGTTCGAATAATTGTCCCGAGGTGTGCTTGTAATCCGATGAATTATCGATGCAGAAGCTAGAAGGACATCCGGCGACGCGACAAATAGCATAACTCGCGAACGCGTTAGAAATGTCCCTAGTCTCTCCACGTACTCTGCCTAGCTTCCATTATATATATATATATATATACATATGGGTACTATAGCTGGTACATATAACTATATGGAAAAACTAGAAAATGAGGCGAGAAAAAGGAAAGGATTGGAGATCCTCGACGCGGAAGTACCTCATCTTCCAAGTGGTATTCAAGCTGTGTGTACTACTTTCCGAGACTAGAATCAGTAGAATCTAACAAAACTCATTAAACAACTCGGCCGCGGCAATCCGACAAATTGCTCTATCGCCCATCAAATGGGATTTCTAACGAGTGCTCAATAATTTTCCTCAGTATTTGCGATATCGTGCGTGTAACATTGGACCCGCAGCATCCGTGCACTGTACTCTTCTGCTTTTTAATTAACCTTCATTGATAATTAGACACCTGCTCCTCAGTCACGCCATGCATCATCCATCCTTCCTATTTGCAGTAGCTTATCTATAACTATGCATCGATACTCGATTACAGTTATGAATTATGAGCTCCGCTTTCGAGAGGACTACACGGAATACAGTTTACAGCGGTTGCTTTTAATGTTTTTATAGAAAATCTCCAAGAGGGAGCAATAAACGCGTCGGAGCCTTGTTTTTTCTGGCTATAAAAATACTTCATTTATATAGATAAACTCATCGGTAGTTTGTATCGGTGCTTATAAAGTATAGATCGGTCGACTTGTCAAACTGCTCTACGGTTTATATATTTCCAATCTTGTCAACAAAATTTTACATGTTTGCCAAAGTCTTTTTCCAGAATGGACAATCTTTTATACTTTGGAGGGTATACGCTGCATTCGAGGCGATGAGTCGAGCGCACGGTCTCGTCGTTCGTGTGTGTGTGTGCGTGTATCAATGTATCAATATATGTATATGTGTGCACTTGGTCAAGTCCGTCGCGAAACCCTGGTGTGCTCCTACCACGCAAGAAGATGAGGTTCGTCCTGACCCTTGCGCCATATGCTCCATTCGAACTGCATTACTGCCGGATTTAATGTCATCCAGGCTCGAATCGCCAGATAGCTCGGTGTAATTCGAGCCTGAAAGCACCTTCGGAATACGAGATGCCGGAGACCTGCAAAGTGCAACCTCGATAGTCTAATGCCTTACCTCTCCCCCTCCCCCTACCTCTTTTTATTAACACAATCTCGACCGTGTCAACAATCTTGTGTATATTACTGATGTGTACTATACGCGAATTAGGGAATAAAGCTTTTCCCTGCTACATCAAAAATATTGTAGTACGCTAGTATGGTCTTTATTCGTGTGTAAATGTATAAGAGCAGTGTATAGGTATAGACTTGTTCCGCTCTTCTCTCGCTCTCGCGATCTTGAGAATGATACAAGATTTTTGTCAATTCATGCATAAACTGAGAAAGCTACCATGCGAAACAAGTGAATGAAGACATTGGCCTTCCATCTTCGTTAAATTATCTGTCTTATTTTTGCAGCGACAGTATAATTCCTGAGGTTTATTATTAAGATTTATGACAGTCTTTATCGCGTATATTATTCCGGTCTCTCCGCGATTCAATATGGTTCCATATGGCGAATCCCATATTTCTTTGCCGAATACTTGAGATACATCGCATTACAGATGTATGTTAATAAACGTCTCTTCTTCGCTCGCAGCCATTTATAATGTTCATAAATATACGATTGGTGCGTATATAATTTTATGTTTAATTGTCAAAATGCGAAGATTTCACGGTGCACTGGTTCCCGAGAGAGGGACTACGCGATGTATATATATATAGTGGAGAGTCGATATCCGCAGATCGTTCCTACAAAGCTATAAAACTTTGCTAACGACTCGCTAACGTTCTTAGATTCGGACTCCATGTGTCTCCTTTACACGATTTAGCTTGGTAGGAAGACTCTGATTTATTGGCTAATTATATATTTCTCCTGCCCGTGCTCTCATCCTTTCGCCCAAGCGAGTATATACCAACTCTCTAGTTAAATTGCCATTTCTGTTTTGTTTCGCAAAGTGCAGCTCGTGGAAAAGCTAGGCGCGTTGCGTTGGAGGTAAATTTGGAGGGCTGTCGTGCAGAGTTTCGCTTTAGCCGATGGCTGGGTCCAACGACAGAAGCCGATTGGAAGTTCTTCGGGAGTCTTTCTATGCGGTGGTGACCGCGCGGGCTCTGCCTAACTTTCTCCTAGGATGCTTTTGTTGTTGCCGTTGGCATCGGTGGTAGGTACATACGTACGTACTATATAACTAGAGTGATACCCTGACGGTGAAGGAACACGTGTTCGATCGTCACATATGGCCTTGTTTGAAGTCGGTTATAGGCGGATTTAATAATGTTCGTCGAAGCGAGAGGTCGACAAGTCAATTCTTCTAGAAATACTAGTGGTTCGAGAACGAGCGAAGACCAGAAAAATATTGTCAATGGTCTTGCACGAACGGTACTTTACTACTCCAACATTTTATCGAGTCCCTGGACAAAAGGCGGTGGATATCTTTCCAGTGCGGAGACTGAAAACTTTTTGCAGCCAACTAAAAAGCGGTGCTTTAAAAGCTGAGTAAGTACTGGAGCGTAATTCTCGTTAACAGGAGTAGATCGACCTAGCCAGTATATCCTTTGAGAGCAAAACGGTTTTAGCGCGTATTTCCTTAGACCACACATTGGCTGCATGAATTATAATGGGGGTAAAACTTTGTCACAGGGCGCGCGCCGCACGGCGTTGCTGGTGCACCCACACCGCTTGTACGACTGCAATAAGAAGAGGCCGCGCGAACGCAGGGACGTTTCACTGCCATATGCCGCGGCATTTGACGCAGGAGCGATATCAACGTACGGATTTGGTAACATATAGGCTCGAACCTGCCGGAGTTTGACGGTAACCCGATTCCTCAAAAAGTAGCTCCTGCCTCCTGCCTTCCGCACAACTTAAGCATCGGAAGACCTACAAGATGTTGGACAATCTCATCCGCTGAAATGAGACTTCCTCCCAATAGTTGCCAGGACTTTTCGCAAGATTCTTTCCGAAGCTTCAACGGCGACTTTACCCAAAAGTTCATTGCACTCGAAGCCGAAGGACTTATTGTCCCTGGCGATATGTCATATCTATAGATGTTATCCGCGTATCTATTATATTAATAATCCCGTTTTCACTTTAAGGACGGGAGAGATTGGCGTATCAGAAATTGGAATAGTTTATAAGTCGAGATGGAACGATTCGATGTCTGACATGGTAATTTTCGCTCTTGCTGCACGAATACTGGCTTAATAATTCGTTTCTTCGTTTAATCATTCACGACAGGTTGTCGCTAAAATATATATGTATATACGACACTACCTACCGAGTGCCCCCTCGAACCGACTATAGACGCCTTTCTCTTTATTTCCTTATTATTATCCCTTTGAACGGCAATAATGACGAAGGAACATTGCTCTAGAGATGTTTGTATATAGAAATGGTGCGTAGACTATACACAGCTATAGGTATTATATATATCTATAGCGTTAGCCGCGATAAAAGATATCGCGTCGACGCTGTTCGATCGCTATTGCCGCGAGTGAAATAATAATAGGATTTTTTAATAAACATAGAGCGAAAGGAAAATCGAAGCTGTGGGGCGGCGGGGCGGCGCGAGAGCACAGTACGGCGTACTGCGCTGCGAATGTGTTTATCTTTAAGCAGTAGTGGCTCGACACTTGTTCAGGGGAAATGGCAGGTCGTGCTTGCTACGAGTAAAGTCGTTCTGCCTATCGTGAATAGGTCCTTAGCATTCCTACGTGAGTCTCCGCTGCGAGCGACTTTGGCAAACATCTCACGCGCGACTAGTACCAATTTCACTGCTAAAGGTGCGCATTAACACAACGGCAATGAATTTTTATCGACTTACGCCAGTCATTCGTTCCTTCTTAAGCGGAGCAATGGTAATAAATAATCTCACCGGAACCAAGGATCATAAATCTGTTCACGTAGCAGGCTGACGCTCTGAAAAGATATTTAAAAATTTATTATAAGAAAGTATACCGAACGTTGAATCTGTTGAATCGTCTTTAGCATTCCTCGCTCGGAGAGTTATTACATCGCACTTTTATATTGCTCAGAGTAAAGCACTCGCATAGCTCGTCTTACCAAATGATGTTCGCTCCAAATATCGATTTCTTATTGAATTATTTTATAAATCGGACATTCGTGTTTCTCTCACGGATCGAGTTAATGGTTTTTTTTCTCTCAAGTTTGCATTGAACGTCTACGCGCGTATTGGCGGAGTATAATCGTAATACTCGTCGTCGTCGTCGTCGCGCACTCTAACAGTGAAATAGCTTCGGGAAGAAAAGGAGAGATCCGTCAGATTTTTCAGCCCGGGCGCAATATTGATTTCCTGAAAGCAAGCTACGGTATTCCGGCGGTGAGGATGAAATTTGTACTAGTCACGGGTTCTCCAGGACGTTTCCTCGCCCTCGACCCCTGCAACAACCCTGCTCGAGCTGGTGCTGGTGCTGCTGCTGCTGCTTTTCTCCGCGAGTAACACTTTATGGCCTCCGCCCCACTTCCCTTCGGCCTTCTTCCATCCACATCTTGCTCTTTCCTCTTTCCTCTTTCCTAACCTCAGCTTCCTCTCTCTCTCTCTCACCGACCTTTCCCGCTTTTTCCCCTTTTTTCTTTTACGTCAGAAGTACACTCGTTCACACAGAGTTTGCCCCCATTATCTTGCCTCGTATTGTATTGCTTTAGCGAACGTGTATCAAGTGAAACAAACGGGATGAGAGCCGCGTGTGTAAAACAGCAGATTCAACACGTGAGCTTTGCTAAAGATCGCTCTTACGTATATATATATATATACATATATATACCAGGGGGATAGGAAATTCGCGACGAGCTGAAATCTCCTAAGTCACCCTTCTAATTTAATTTCTGTCCTTGGGGCTCAAACCTGCCATACTCCGGATGAGGATGAAGATTCATTGGGATTCTCAAAGGACCATGATAGGTTTATGAAAACCCTGACCCTTGGATTCGTATATATATATACTATATATGGTACAGAGGTTCGCTGCTTAAGGCAGTAAATATATCAAACGCACCCTTCGTGACAGCTTGCTCTGGCGCGCGAAAATCCTTTTAATTCGTCGATAGCTTCCCGACACTTTTCCAAACAAAAATTTATTTGCTTGATGTATGGTTTTTTCTTCTTTTCCCCAATAAATTGTCGAATTTTCTGAAATTTATATCCTAGGCTCCGCTGCTCCTTCCTCCTCTTTACCGCGCGATTTGCGCCAAAAAATAGAGGAGCTCTTCATTTGGTCATTAACAATTAGTGGATCGATGCTCCCATTAATTAACAAGTCTATTGGATTTGGTTTTCCCTTGGATAATAATATGTTAATACTAATGATGTGCCGCAATCGAGTTATAAATTTAGCATTATATACGCAAATGGAAGCCAACGGGCTTAAATTATTCAGAAGGCAGGTTTAAGTAGCAAACATGCAAAAAGTACGCTTTCTTACGATCTATTGGATTTAACTAGATAAACACTTGCAAAGTTTCGATCCAGTATTCGATCCTTTCACCGTTTCCCTTATTTTCTGCATGCTTCAAAAGTACCTGGAACGAGTTTTAACAGCCATAACTGATGCACCTAATTTTTCAGTAAATTAGCGGTGTGTCCGAGTCTTATCTGCTCTTTTGTTGAAAAGTGTAAAGTGGAGAGTGAGCATGATGAAAAAGCAGGGAGTTTCACGAGCGGGAGGAAGTTTGATAAGAGGTAAAAAGTACAGGAGCAACTGCGGGGGGGGGGGGGCGAGTGTCTTAACGGTTATGTCAGGATTTGCAATGGTAGAGCCGACTGGATTAAGCAGCGTTTGTTTCCGGCTGAGGTAATTCGGACGAACGGTCGCGCGGAGAGATGGAGAATTGGAAGGGAAGGCTATAAGGATTAGCCTCGTAAAAAATTGCACCACTACGGTTAGGTATCGACTGCTCGTACACACACATATACATACATATATATATATATAGTTTTACGTAGAAGGAAAAAGGAAAGCTAGGAAGGCATCGATGCCAAGTGTCATTATTCAACAGCGCGTATCAAGCTTCATCAGAACGAGTGTCTAAATTATACAAGCATAAGCGTATAAACTACCTGTCTTTATCGTACAACTTTTTCCCTTCATTTTTCAGCGTTCAGCTTTATAGCATTCTTGCAAAGTGGTATTTTATCATTCGATAAATCATACGGCAGCCAGCTTTATCATACGTGGGATAGTGTGGGGAGGTGCTTGGCGGTCCAAGCATAATCTGAATTTCATTTTGTGGGACATTCCTGCAGAAGTTGCATAACACCTTGTAGCGGAGCTTGTGTGTGTGTGTGCGTGCGTGGCCCATTCGCTCGAGGTGGGAAGCTAGCACACACAGAGCAGCCTGCTGAGTGGGCCCTTCCACTACCACGTACGTAGCTTGTTGCGAGACCACCGCGACAAGCCGATTGGAATTGCAGAGGACGGATAATGAGAGGAGAGGTCACGTGGCTCTTCATAGTAGATAAGCGTACATATATATATATGGTCTACTGCATCTCTCGTCACTGCTGCCGTAGGAGCGGAGCTCTTCATAGTCTTTTTTCTTTCTTTTTTTTTTTTTTTACGCTTTGCTGTCAAAGTTTGCCAGGGAAAATTCTGCATCGCGTATCAATAACGTAAAACGTTCCACACAGTAATAATTTTTCAAACTGTCAAACTCGGAGTATCGACGAGAGCGTAAAAAAATCTTGGCCATGCAGTGTACGATGGATGATGGGTGGTGCGTGCGTAGGTAAAGCAGTTTAATTGTATTTGGAGTGGTTTGCTCCGTAATTCGGATAAAAGCTGTTTTCGGTATAAAGAAGCTACTTTATTTGAAGATAAAACAGATGCTGCTTCATTAAGCTGTCGAGGGTGAAAAAGGCTGTGAAAGCGGAAAACGTAACGCGAGAACGTGCGCGTTCGGAAGGATTTGGGGTCGAGAAAAGTCGAGCATCGCTCTGCAATTACATTATCGGCCGTGCGGGGATCCGGGGGTCCGCAAGTCCAAGTCGCGAAACCTTTGGCAGTATTAACATTTAAATTAAATTCAACCGTAATGCGCGAAGAATGCTCTTTTGAGCTTAATAACAAAGAGTACTTTAAAAGACAATTAATACTTTTCCTCATGAAAGTCCATAAATTATAAAATAATTAAGCGTTGGAAGGCGTTTATCGTCAACTATTAAAACTGCTTAATTGCAAAGCATTTTACCTATTGGAAGGCTGGCTCGAACCTTTCCCAAATGGGTATACAGAAGGCAAATAGAATGCTCGCGGGATTAAATGATTTCAAGATACTTTGGACCGGGAGTATTTGCAGCGTTAATGCGTGTAAATACAATGATGCGGAACGACAATGGCCACAGGTGCTGCTATGACCTACAATCTACAGCACATTTTGTTCAAAGAAGCACAGCACGACTCTCTGAACGAGGGATAGAAAATGAAAAACGAGGTCGCGCGGTTCAGCAGCTGCACACAAAGCTGTCCCTATTTTCCAATAAAACTGTCTCTTCTACCATTATATCTCCTTAAACGAATTCAAAAGCTATTTGTTACTGTTCATTCTATTAAACCATATATATATATATATATATATATATATATATATATACCAAATTGTTTCTAAAACGCTTTTCCGCAATAATCAAGGAAATTATAAAGCTGCAACATGCGTTCCCTCTTCCTCTCTTTCTTTCACTCTCTCTTATGAAATAACCTAGAATATATTTTTACGACCGATAGATTTATCCCTAAAATATTTCCTTTATACATAACGGGAAAGCCTCATTAAGGAATCCTCCCTCGGGAAAACTTCTATAGTCGATGTTGTATCATGAATATAGGATGGGAGGGAGGGGGAGGGGGTTGGCGGCGGCAATCAATGGTAAAAAATGAAGAGCCAACGATCATCAATTAGCATTTCTCTTCCATTAGCGAAACTTGTACAATGCGTCAAACAATCTCTCCAGAGAGGTTATATATATATATATATATGTGTGTATAGAGGGTTTTATTCGTAACTCCATTTTTCAATCGTTGCTTCGCAGGAGAGACCAATCTGCTACGTTTCATTGCTATAGCCGCACTTTTCTTCTGGCTCGTAACGAATGTACGGGACACACTCTCGGATAACAAAGCTGAGCGAAGAAGTAGAAAGAAAAAGAGGGAAAAGGGGTCATGACTGTCGAAGAGCCGTGCAATCGGTCTCCGCGTTTGCCCTTAGTATATCTTTGCTTTTACCATTATCTTAACATTTCCGATAGAGGGAGGGAGGTAAGGAGAGAGAGAGAGAGAGAGAGAGAGCAATTAGATAATGAGAGAAGATGTCGCGCTATCCTTTTTACCGAAGCCACACCCCCGGCCATCTCTCTACTCTTACACTTTTTATTCCTTCAACCACAAGCCCAAACCTATTCCCGTGAAAGTCGCCACCTGCGGAACTGTTCAGTCAAACTACAAAAAAAGAAGTTGCCAGCTGAGCTCTCCTCGTGTAAGCCAAGTTTTGTCGCACTATCGGCAAACTAACGCATCTATATATACCATCTTCTCCCACTAGTACCTTTTGCCTCCTTTAACCATCTCCTTTGCCTTTTCCCTTTTTCTCCCACCTTCAATTATCCACCGCTATACATAGGGCTGCTCAGTGCTCGGATATCCTTCCCATGTGCGAGCTTTAAAACTTTGCCATCTCGCTACTCGAATGTTTTAATTGCTACCCTAGAACTTTTATTTATATACCCTTACCAAAACATAATATTATTAAGATTTCTTGTTTTCTTCTACCCTGAATATACACGCAGTTCTTATTGTTAAAGGAACGTTACGTTCCAACTAAAATTATCATAAACATTTGAAAATTCATAGCATTTATTATCACTGCAACAGTCGAGCGTGATTAATATTTCGTTAATTAAATCAGGCGTGAAAAATTACTGTCAATTGTGTACTTTTTTAAAGTTGCATCAGACTTAAAGATTTGGTCAAATATGTAAGAGAATATTGCGCATTGTGCATTATGCCCTATTTTAAGCAGAATTTTTTGGTACATATAAGAAGATTTAGTTTTTGGACATCGTACGTCAGTTTGAGGTGGTTCTCGGAGGAAACCGCTTACGGTGAACTCTCGTGAGAGCAAGAGGGGAAAGTTCACGGGGTGGTTGAAATTGCGTTGTATTCTCACTTCGATTCGGTCTCCGCAACGTGGAAATTGCTGTGCATAGCGTGCATCCTAAATATTTACCCGCGTCTTGCCGTTACACCAGGCAAATATTCCATTTGCAGCTCTAAAAACACACACGCTTGCATTCTACAGCTTGCCGTCGTAGTACTTGACGCGAATTCAATCGACGGTACACAACTGCCGTGGAAATATTCTACCCTAAAAGAGCGTTAAATTCTCCATTCATGCTGAACGTTTATAGCGTACGGCAACCTAACAGGGCACTCGGAATAAGCAGTAAACCATCCAACTGTGAAGTAACAAAATATAGTTGATATACCGAATTTCTCCAAAAAGCTGCATACAAAATCCAAAAATACAACGACTCTTCAGGATTGGAAAGCGCCGACATTATTCAATGGATACAATTGTCAAATAGAATTTCGATTCACCAGGCTTTTTGCATTAGTGCATTACAGTTTGAGTTTTGTGGCTCTAAAGATACATTGAACGCCCGCTCTCTCGCCTTTGCTATTTGACTGGCACGCCGACCCTGTGGATACACAGAAGCGTAAAACTCTTGCAAACACCGAAAGGACGTCTCTCGTATTACGTTCGCGTAGCTTCTCATTCTCCGAGCGAGAGAGGGAGAGTAAAGTGGTCGAGAGGGTAAAAAAATCTCCTCCGGGCAAAAACAATTTAACACACTTACAGATCGGTCTAAAAGTTTCTCCAAGGATAGTAAAAAGGGAGAAAAAAAAGAAATATAACGGAGGAAAACACGGTGGAATCATATCGCCGGCCTTCGGACCATTATTAGACCTTTAATCCCTCAACGTCAACGAGTACCATTTTTCAATTTGATTACGAGGCCATTAATGGTGCGGGCACTGAAATTATCTTGAAAATCGCCAGGTCATCCGAAATTACGGACTAAACGTTTTCTCCTCCACATGGGAGCTGTGGAGCAATGGCAGCATTGAGCGAGTTAGCCAGGCGAGCAGCGGGGTCAACCGATTCTTGTTCAGTCGGACACCTTCAGCTCTTTTGCTTCTGCACCGCTGTCAGCACTATATATATATATATACGTACTCTGGCGCTGCTTCGCGCGCTTCTTACATTCTCCTCCTTCTCTCTCCTCTGCTGGAGAGTAGAAAGGGCCAGCACACAGCCAGGACGACGTAGCGCCGCGACGCGACGCGTCGCCAGCCGCAGCGATTCGCAAGTTGGAAAGTGCCTGCGTAATGAAAGCCTTTTAACGTCACGCTGTGACACTACGGGGTTGCAGGAAATTCGAACGGTTACTTTGAGGGATATCTCTGCAGACAAAGTTTGCCAAGCCAACGGCCGAATTAATGTGCAAACTTCAACATAATAGTTGCTCCTCTTAGGGGTCTTAACTATCGACTAGTTCTCCAAACTCCTTCGGCCGAGTTCATTAACCGCTGCCATACGTTATTCGCCTCCCTCTCTTCCTTATCCAACACCCCCACTCTCCTCCGCATAACTACCCCCCTCCCCCTCCCTTCCCTGCTCACTATCACTATCTTCGACAGTTTCTTTGTCAACGAATCCCTTCGGACATTGCTTAAAGTGGTGAAATTTCAAATGTATACCTACAGATGTAGAAATCTCTCGAAACGGCAACCTTCGCCCCTCACCATTCCACTCCTTTGTGTACTCCTGTATATGTATAGTATATATATATATATACCAGACTGTGCAACAACTTAACTAATCTTTCACTTCTTCATAACTATATAGGACCATGTCAATAGTTACCACCCTCGAGCCAGTGTACTCGTGAGTGCTTGCTCTAATCTTATTTCAACTTTGCCCATTTGCCCCTATACCAATATTTTTCTTTCAAATATTCTTTCATCTTTCTCAGCCATGATCGTAATAAGTTTCCCAGGTGAAACGTATCCAGCACGGACCGAAGCTTTAGCTAGATATAGTTTTAGCTTCGTGTAAAATCGCTCCGTAGCAAACGTACATTTTGAATCCCATGGTTAACCGAGTTTTCCCTATTAGTGCTCAACTTTCGAGCAATTTATAGCCTACTTTGGGCTTATGAAAGTTTTCTGATTAGCGGTTAGTCGAGCAATTATACTTGTGCGAGAGTTATTGCGAAATTAGTGCCAATTGTCTAGTAGGCGACGATTTATTCCGGATAGGCCGCGTGCGCGCGCTCACTGTTTCATTCTAATAAGATTGTCATTATACACGAGAGCAGAATATGCTACGTAGTATTGCAATTTCCCATAAGTAATTAGCGCTGCCTCGTGTTTTACAGTGCCGAGGTTAATTAAATAGTTTTGTTAATATACATATCCTACGGCTGATCATAATCGTTCAAGGGCAAAGTATAGCTTAATTTCCACGATGAAACGGGAGCTTAAATTATTTAAATCTGGATCTTCCTATGCTAAACTTTTATTCTTTGTACACACCGAGATTGCAGTATAAAATCCCCACTAAACCGTTTATTATATACCAATCATCTTTGCCTTGTAAAGAACTCAATGGTGAATATTAATTTAAGAAACTTGATAAGCGAACAAGTTTTCAAAATCGCACTGATTGCCGCATCAACGCTCTTTACAACTGCACAACTTTTAATTGGAGTACTAATTGAAATATTTCTTATAGCTCTTCAAAACTTCTTCTCATATAAAATAATTAAATTACTGTGAGCTTGCAATAGACATTGAATTATCTTTAATTGTTCCCTTAGCGTCACACTTATATATTTATTACGCACTATTAAACAAGTACCAATTGATATACTTTTTCTATTCACGTTTCTCGCTAGTTTCTTCTCTATAGAAGTTATATCCAATGAAATACTTATTTTCAGTATTTGCTTCATAAAGCTAATTGACAACAAAGTATAAATTCTTTCTTTATGAATGCCTCAAATAACTATATAGTTCGTGCCAATTTATTTGTACAAGAAGTGCAAGAGGACAGGAGAGCAAAATAACACTGGGCATTTTTTTGCTCAGCTGATATGCGCGTTACCACCGATGGTCAAAGATACAAAGTAAGATGGTAGGATATTACGCAATGTTTCGTTAAAAGTTGTAATTTATAAAATAGCATAGGAATAAGCAAATTCACAGCTGGAATCAATTCTCGTTGCAAAATGGCCAGTTGTACTGCGTCGGTGCTCTGGTCTCTCTAGCAAATTTAGTAATAATGTACTTAAGCAATCAATACTTAAGCGTTCTCATTAAAGCTCTCAACGCATTGGTAAATAGCGAAATTTACCGTTGGAATCCTGTTGGCAAATTAACGTAAATTTTCGCGAAATTAATTGACACTCTACATTAACGCGGATAATTCCTATTTATACCTGACCCTAAATTTCGTACTTACATCTGTTACCGTTAATACCTTCCAATACCTTCCAATCCCCAATTCTAGTATCAATGTCCGTTGGGCGGAGAGAAGTGGAGGAGAGCAACAAGAGCTTGCTGGCTGGTGGCACACTGCTATAGGAGCACAGCGCCAGCAGCCTCCGTCCTATATAAATTGACTCTGGTGATAATTACTTAGGCGTGATGGAGGTCACACACGGGGAAAATCTATATTTCCCTTTCTTCCGGCGTAAGCTTAACACTCGTAAATTATTTCTGCGAATTCCTTCCCAGTGAGCAGTAGAGTGAATTCGTGCAGAGGTGAGAAGAGTCCCGATCGAAGCAGGGTTTGAGAAATAAAGCAGTTTGTTGGTCGTGATAGGAAAAGCTGCCGGGAATCGTCTCCACTCTCCTCGCTCCCCGCTCCCCCTCGCCCCTTGTAAACTCTTCCAGCGCTCTCTTCGAGTTGGCTATATACAGATATATATATATATATATATCTACATACCTAACTAAACAATGGAGCCGTTTTTGACAGGAACAGAAGACACGTGGGGTAGATGCAGTATACTATGTACATGCATATATATGTTGTCGATGGTAGTGTCGACACGTTCCGCAGCGTAGTCCTAGTCTCGTAGCAGCCGAGTCAATTAATCGGAGCTCTCTCTTTGCTCCCTGCTTCCTCGTTTTTTTTTCGACTCCCCTCCTATCCCCCACTTGGCGCATCATGCGCGTACACGAATCTCGCACTTTGTTTTGATCGGCTGCTGCTGCATGCATGGTGTAGCGCCCGCGCCCACACCTTTCATCTCTCTTACTCACCCCCTCCTCCCCCTCATGCCCCTCCTCCCCAATTGAGAGGGACGCGAGCACGTACAATATAGGGGGGGGGGGGTGGTGGTGGTGACACAGGCCCGCTTTTAATTGCACTCCCAATTAGTGCACGCGCCCGATCAAGAACCACTCCACCTGTACCCTGGATCGCGAAACACGTGTCCAATTATCAATTCCGTGCTCCTCCAATCACTCTCACTCCAGGATACCGCGCGCTTAAAACACACATATCCTTCGGCTTCGTATTTTTCCACGAATCCGCCCTCTAATTAATGTTGCGATGACTGCTGCACGTACCCGCGGAGTACAATCTCTTCTCATCGGCCTGAATAGTCGATCTTGCTTCTCTTCGCTAACCGCGTATATGAAAAAACGGCGAAATCAGCACGGTAATTGCTCTTGGAAATGCGCTTGCTTCTTTCGTTCGTCCTTATACGCGCAGCTTCGCTCTTGCGACCGCGACGCTCCAGCCTGCACTGACATTCGATCTTACCATTTTCTCCACTTTCCAACATTTAATTTCTATATATCATTCTCATTGCTCCTTATATTCTTCCCTTCGAGCTACATAAATATTCAATATTTATAATATACAGGTATACGAGGCAGTTTATTGCATCGATAGAAGATTTTCCCGACGCGCGTCAGGCAAGATTATTCGCAAAATGATTTTTTAAATTAAGGATAAAAGTCTTTGCGTCGAAAAATGGGAAAGCCTTACTCTAATCTTCTCTATTGAAAAGCGAAATCACGAGATTGCCATGGCTGTGATAATAGAAAAATATTTTACTATGCAGCTTCAACGCTATAGCTGATATTCTTGGTACGGTGGAGTAGCATTCCTGGACGGGGAAAAATAACATTTTTTCACTCAACATGATAACCCGTGCTAAATAGCACAGTTTTTCACCTCGCAGTGAGGAAAAATCCATGCTTGGGAGTGGTCTCTTAAAAAAGGAGGAAAAATCATAAATAATTGAAGCACGGAGAAAATAGGTTAACGAATTCCGGCCAAACTATATTATCACCGAAATTCTGCCATGATTACAAGGCGGGTGGCTCTGTCAATAATTGAATAAAATATTCGCCAACGTCTTCCTCGTTGGCCATTCGAAGAATAATACGAGTTTGACATGCAATTCTTTAATTAGCATACATCACACGTACAGCGAGTAGCTTTAACAAAGTGTTACGTTGGCCAAAGAACAGTGCAAAGTTTCTCTCGAGTCAGATTACTTACAAATTACCTGGGTTCCGTGTCTCTGCATGGGTCCGCGCTCGGGTCCGCGCGCCAGTTCGAAACTGTTAGATTGTCGATTAATAATAGAGCTTAGGGCTCTTTCCGCGTCGACAGCATAATAAAACGTACTCCTGATAGAAGGAACGATATTTTTCTTCGGGAATAATACCGAGTGACCGGTATAGCTACACGAAACCGAAAGAGTATACTCTAACTGAATTTGCAAGTCCTCCCATCGCCGGTTCGTGTTCTTCATGCGCTGTTCTGCCCAGCAGTCATTTTTTCTCGTAAACGCCGGACACCTGCTTGCATATACATACATATATACTCTGTATAGTATATAATACGACCCCATATATGCAGTATATACATAAAGGTCTCTTCTCTATAACAGCAGGATATAGAATTTGGCTTATTTCACTACATAGCACTTGTACCATGAAGCTTTAATGAAACCTTAAAGCTTTCATTTTCCACCCTTTTGGTTTAACAACCTCCACTACTCGTTACAGGTGTCATTTTCTCTTAACTATTCGCAATCACTGTACTTGCTAAAAAATTAGAAGAAATGTAAAATATCACAGTGGCATGGATAAATAACGCCCGCTCTTTACCACCCGAAGTATGCGTCCGCGTTCTCTTCGAGTTTTAAAAGAGCGTACGTCATTGACTTTCGTGCAGCTTCGTCGTCCAATGTCGAGGAAAATGAATTGAAATTGTCTTACCAGCGTACAGTTCGAACATGGTTGTATAAAAGCGTCTCGGCTCAAGTTCTCCTTATTTACTCCGTGGAGACAGTCTCCTCGAGACTCGCTTGCATAGCAGAGTCGGTATACACCGTTGGACATATTTCCGCGGAAAGTATCTCGCGCGATTGGAGGGACGAACAGCTGAAACGAGTGCAAGGCTAAGCCTGAAATTCCAAGTTACGCCTATATCCATTGTGCGCATTGCGCCTCCTGTAGCAGAGCTGACGACTTTGCCATAACTAAGAGCATTACGCAGCAGTTGTATTGAATTTTCCGTAAGTCGAAAATACCAATAATACTTGAAGAAAAAATGCCAATGGAGCGTCTAATGGCATGCAAAATATTTGCGAGGTAAAATAAACCGAGAGACTGGAATATGTCGGTGTTTGCACGTACCGTTGTACATTGGCATTATTAGAAGGTAAATATTTCTGATGTTCGTGTGAAATATCGTCTACCCGAGAGTCGGCTAAGCTGCGTGACCTCACTGGTTAAGGGTGAAATACGCTACTTGTGGATGGGAGACGTTTCGAATTCCACGGCGTCTAGTTACGTAGGGTGCCACAGGCATTATTTTCGCGTGCTACTTTCCAGCATCCATTTTCGTTCCGCCTCAGTTCCCTTTATTCTTGTGCGACCGTGTGTGTGTGTGTGTGTGTGCGTGCGAGGATGTTTTGTTTTCTCTCTCTCTCCACTTTATGCTTTCTTTTTCTCTTTTTTCTTTCCTTTTTTTTCTTTCCTTTTTTTTTTCATTAAACATGCGTCGCTTCTAGTGTTCGCGTGCAACCGGCATTTGCGCAGGTAAGGTGCACTTTCGTACAGACGAGTGCCATAAAAAGCGTCGTTGTACTGGTTGGGTCGCCTCGCAACGGAACTAACTAGACCGCTTATTGTTCTGTTTCATGTGTTCTCCAGCCCTGATTTTACCCTTTACAACCGTGCACCACTATACTTTCCGTATCAGTTATGATCGAATTGCCGTTCCTATTGCTAGCCACCGTTATAAGTAGCGTGGAAATTTTGTAATCGTTAGCCAAGTTGATGAGAAAAGCTGCGGTCTTATCAAGCCCGTAATTGTTTTCCCGAGCGTCCTTTTAATAAGCCATTCTGGCTGAACGATGTACAGAAATACGAAGGAGCCACGGATAAATTGTGTTGAAAGAAGCATGAAGTATTAATCAAATACCGAGTGATATGGCTGCAGCTCGTAATAAAGCCTTTTATAAAGTTACATTAGTTCTTCTTTTCCTTCCAAGAACGTCACATCGTTATTTACTGCGAGTACCTACTGGCTGCACACTTTCTCCGTCGAGTGTACAAGGTGAATTTTCCACGGCCAGCTATATATATATATATATATATATATACACACATAGTGCGAAAGAAGCTACTTCAGCTTGACTTGGACACTAAGCTAGAAACAGCGAGCGTTGCTTTCCTTGCTCAAAAGTCAAGCGCTATAGAGGCTCCTGTAAATGTTAATTATTAAAAATCTTCAAAGAAGGCACGACTATGTATTAATCGGAGTGAAGCTATATAGCGAGTTGATAAAAAGCATTTTCCCTGTCCTCCGTTATATTTATGCCATGAAAAATGCTCGCGTGCAAAAAGTTCGTATTTATAACGAGTGTGTACACTTGGAGTTATTAATTATCCAGAAGACCGTTATTACGAAATAATAACTTTCTAAATAGCAGAAACTGACTGGTATCTTTGAAAGCTGAGAGTTATGGCAATGTTTAAGATAAATAAGCTCGACAGTGCGGCGGTTATTAAAAACGTCAAATATATAATGAAGTCGTTGACATTTTAACGAGTAGTCTCGATGATAGAGGTTTAAACGATGCTGTTGTTGGGGTTGCTTCCTGCCACGTTTGCTTTGGGTTGCTCGGTCGGTGTAGCACGTGCACTCGCGTGCAGCAGGGGAGCTTCCGAGTTTCGAGTTTGGCTACAACGAGACTGAACGACTGTGGTAAAAAGGTTTGTCGTCGGGACCGCCGTACTCGGCCGGACTGCTGCTTATTGGGATGCCAGTGTATTCATTTATTGCACACACGTGAGACGTCCGGCCTCCTACACTCTATTTCGGCTAACATCCTGACATTAACAAATGAATGTACATGCCATAGTATACGTATACACTGTGTGTACAGCGTCTCTCATCCGAGTTGACTGCTAGCTGCTTCAGCCCCGCTTTTCCGGATTTTCTCTATTAAGTCTGGCCCGTACATGACCGGAGCAGGCATGCACTCGAGAGCAGAACAGAATGCGAACGAGGACGGAACGAGAGAGGCTGCAGTGGGGCGCGGCGCGCTTTGCCGCTTTGCAAAATCTCACCAAACTTTTGTCATAAATAAAGGCTAAACAACACTGTCCGGGTCCCCGGGACCGTGACTACACAGCTCGCTCGCTTTCTTATGCCTCGGCACGATCTATATCTACATAAAGCTAAGAGATATAACACTGGCCATACTATTGCTTCTTCCTCGATCCTCTCCTCCCCCTATATCCGGGGTGACCAGGGATTATCTTGTCCGCTGCAGAATCATCCTCGATACGTCGATCCAAGTTTATCACCCCTTATACCGTCTTTCCCAAGGCTTTCTCGGAAAAACTTTCATTTCGTACCGCGCGCGCCTTGTTGATTGAACAATTTCGAGGTATTCGGTTAAATGGTTTGTTTGTGCCGTTTCAACTATTTTCAAAGACATAAAAACCATCGTAAATTTCCTTAATGGTTATCTTTTCGGGTAGACTATTTTTCTGTCTAACGAATATGCTCTTTCCGTCTTGGATGTCACGTAATGCAAACGTCGAGATTGTTGCGGCTATTTCTGTTTTCGGAGTAATCGAACACGACGCTCCTCCGAAGCTTTGTCGACGCATCGTCGAGGTAGCTGGCTGGTGTTGCTGCTGTGTCTTGCCCGAGGGTAAAAAGAGGGCTCGCTGCTTCTGATGAGCGAGACAGATGAGGAGAACTAATGGAGAGGGATCGAATGCGTGGGAATAATGCTATAGAAATAGGTCCTTTTACTCGTACAAGCCACTTACTCGACGCTTCGCATCGCTAATTAATGTAATTTCATCAAAGGTGCGAATATTCAACTATACTTCTTTACTATCCTATCGTTATACCATAACCGCGATAAATTCCTGCAAATCCCACAAGCGCCATTATCCGCAAACAATCAAGGGAGTTTCGTTCGTAAATTTTCGGAGGAAGAAACTTAATCTCTTGGATCGTAATCATTTTTTTACGAGTGATTCCATCGCATAGAATGGTCGAGTGCAGCTAAGCGAGCGTATCGTTTCGAGAGAGTAAATAACCCAATAGGCGTATAATACAATTGACTAGGAAAAATTAGTGACGTGCTTGGAATTTAGTTGGATTAAGAATTCCGTCTTATCCTATCTGGGACGCGCGCGTCACGTATTTTTTATACTTTGAGGAGAAAAAAGAGACGAGGGATGTCGTTCCAAGACGTATATGTAGGGATGCAGGGGTATAGGAGCAGCTGAGGGATACGTGTGCGTCGTTGACGGCGAGTTAGCGTCGAGTGGGTGGGCCAGCTCTTCAACTATTGAAAGGAAGTTCTTTTAAGCTACGCACTAGGCACTAGGCACCATGGCACCCAGGCACCAGGCATCGTAAAGTTGGATTTTAGGACGAGCTCGATAAGAAAGCTTTCGCTGGAATCAGCAAGAAAAGAGGATCACGGGCTTTGGAGAAAGAGCAATTCAAATGACCGATAGGTCGCTCGATAGCACTTCCCATTCGTTTAATTTCAGATCGTGCCGGTTCGATCACTTTTAGCCTCGCTCGCACGTATACATTCCCGATTGCACGCCTACGATGATGCGTTTACGTGCTCCAATCGACGCTAAAAAAGAGAACAAAAAATAACTCTGAAAATTCAGCGACTACGGGTGATTCGACTGGAGGCCCGGGATCATTGGATCTTTGAAGAGAAAATCTAATAGAGACTGATTTTTAGTCTAGCTATATAGTATACGCATATATAGATACCGGTTTTCGTGCTCGCGAGTCGCGACCAAATTTTCTAGTTGCCAATGTTGCCATTTCCATAGAGGGAGCTATAGTCTATTTTGCCCGTATACGCGTATCGCGCGCGCAGTTAATATTCGCTGCAGAGATATGCGCCAAGTATTTGCGTATTCGATATAGGCCGGAAATTCTCCCTGACCACTCTCGAGCTATACGAGCTTATTATATACACACAGAGTATAGGGGCATACGTTCGAGTAGCTGGGAAAAATTTCACAGTCGATTAAAGGATTTTTAGTGGAGGAGGAATAGAGGGAGCTGTCGATCAAGATCGCTTATCGTGTGGGCAGAGGGCAGAAATTTTAATTCGTGTATTATTTATAACGATTTTGAAATAACAGCCGTGAAGAGTGCAGGCGAGGAGAGAAAATTAATAGGCGGGGGCCCCGGCCGGCCGCCCGACCGGCCACGTCCTGGCGTGACGCTCGTCTTCTTTTGGAATAATCACCGTTGTTTGATCGCGATGATCACGATGATCCTCATTTTTATCGCACGTGCCTCGGGCTCTTGCCCGCTCCACTCATTTATTTCTATTTCTTTCGTACCTACCTATATATGCACCCGGATTTACCGGTGGATTTATGCGGTCAGGTTTTTGCCATATGGTAAAAGCACGGACGAAAAGAAGAAAAAAAGGAAAGTAAAAAAAAAACAAAAAAAAAAAAGGAAAAAACAGCGTAGCGGGGAAAAAGAGAGGAACACAATCTAGCAGCTTATACCCGGAATTACGTTAATGCAAGGCAAATATTAAATTTTCATATCTCACCAAATTACAGCATTAATTTCACGATCTCTCTTTAGAAGCACGGTAAATCACCGAGGTGGCTAATTTATTCATTAATTTACACGCGCTTCACCCTACTTTGCGTTATTCGCATAATGAGCAACGAACAATATTAAACAATCGTAAATTCTTGCAGTGACGTTTCTATGGCTGATGAGACTTTATTTTCTTATCAATGATACGTCAGAGTTAAACTGTTATTTATTTGTGGTTTTGTGCGCTGCAGTGATTGTGTGATCAGCCTATACTTTTGCAGTGGCAGCTTTAGAAATTCATAACGCTTTTCCAATATCCGTAGAATGTCGCGTAGTACAGTGAAGAGAATGGCCCTTTGGACAGTAACAGCATTGATTCCCTCGTGAATACCGCTGGAAAGGATCTCGTGGCAAAAATTAGGAGACAGTTTGAAAGTGTCCCGGTCCTCCCCCGTCCCGTCCATCCTCCAATAACGTCATCCTCCACTATTCTCGCATATATACATATAATATAAGATCCACTTTCAATGACGTCGAATAATGTGTGCTACATAAAATCGATTCGCTTGATATCTTTATGATTTTCAATAGATACAAATTTCAGCTTGTCGCGTCCTGCCGAAAGTGACTACGTTATTTTTATGACCGAGGGGTCTTGCCTCGGCTGCCTCCACGATAAAGAAATCTCATTTTTCCTAAATTTGACAAGCGTTAGGAGGAATCTGTTAACGATAACTTCTATATGGAGTAGAGAGGGAAGGAAGGAGAGATAAAAGAAGGGGAGTGTTATTTTGATCGGGAGTTAGCGCTGTGGTAGTTTGCACCCTCGCCTCGCTGGAAAGTATGGTATGTACGTGTTTACGCGTGAGCGGGACCGGCCGAAGCTCTAAAAAGGGCGATCCTGTGGTGAAAAATGAAGCTTCCGCTGGCTAATGCCCAACAGATCATTCACTCGAGTGACGAGGCCTGCTGACGAGACTCTTCTGCTATTTGTTACTACGCTATATGTATACTATCTCTCTCTCTCTCTCTCTCGAAACCTGCTTTTCTCGCGAAAAGCACATAACCAGAAAACCTACGAAAGCAATAACGATGTTCATTTAAACTCCCCAAACACTTTTTATTCCACGCCAGAAATTCAAGCAAAAACTTGAACAAATCTACGTTGAAAATTGTTTTTGCAAAGTGACGCTGATGATTCGAGGTAGCATATGTAGCATTGCTTTATGTACCCACATATACATATATAAGTACGCGTATGGTGGTGAATATCTGCTGAATATCTAATGGGTATCCAAAAGGGTTCATTACGTATTCATTTGATATCCGCGACTAGGCTATATCACTTGGCTATGAGAGACCGTATGGTCGAGTGGTATTTAATTCCTATGAATCGACTTGTATGAATAATATGTCAGACGCGACTTGATTTCGAATTGAAATTTGACAGTGATCGTTCGATTTTATGAAGTGTCGTAGTGGAATGATAGCGATTCATACTTTAACATGCATTCTCTTGTATTATTAAGAGAACTGTGGTCCATTCTTCATACAAGGCTCCTGCATGTCAATAAACCCATGTTCAGATAAGTGCTTGTAGCTGTTTATACGTACATGCGCAGAAAAATTGTCAAAAAATACAAAATTGACTTGTACATCGCGTTGATAGAATACTGCACCTGTGCAATACTTGACACACCCTTACCTTACTTTCATTATATTGATATATGTAGATGGTTCCAATATACTGCACACTTATAAAACAATATATATATATATAGGGATTAAAGGTTATTCCGTATCGATACGCAGAGAGAAGTTGCAGGCGAGCACATTAGTGCCGAAGCTGCGATATAATTGAGCTAGGAGCGATGAATATTGCATATGCAATTATTACGAATACGACAGTTAATATTACGCAGCGGATGATTAAACAGGGCAAGATAAAGCGACATTGCGGAGCGTGAAATATATCGTGGATTGCGCGGTGGTTCTCTTGGCTCGCGTGGCTCGATAGATAATAACATTGTGTGTACGAATATAACCGATTATCCGTCGTGTGTAATGATTTTATTTGCCGAGCTTATTATGCCAATCTAGCAGTAGTGTTGCGCGAAACGACACTCGGCTTCGTGTAAATATTGGCCGTCTGCAATAACGTCATGGTACTAGATATTAGCCGTATGTAGCAAAGTCATATAATACCGTTATCTAGTGTTATCGCGTGTTACACTATCATGGCAGGAATAGCGCAATTTTGGTCACGCGTACAATTATACTCGCATGCTGCCTTCTAGGTTTGTTCGATAACGGAAGTCTGATGGCTAATGACGAAAACACGAAATCCTTTATAGATCTCGATATCGAGGCTACATGCATGTATAGTAAATGTATAGGTGTATACGCTAGCTGCGTTCTCGGAGATCCGATAAGTGCGGTGATTACCGGCACAACTCGTGTTCCATTATATCCCCTTGTATCTCTCAAGGCTGAAGAGCGGGAGAGCGCGAGCGGGAGCGCAAACATCCGATCTGAAATTTTTCTTCGCGTCTAGCGTGAGCGCTGCTTTTGACATTATCGTTAATTTTAGCTCGCTCGGTCGGAGGGTGGCAAGGGGGCTTGGGGGCTTGGGGGCTCCGGGGCTGTCTTGTGGGTCCGATTCATCAACGGCTGCTGCGAAGAGATATTATATAGCCGTGGAGCGCGCAACCGATCTTCAAACTTGGCAAAGGTTATGCCTGAAAATACGAAATATACTTTCTGCTCGCTGAGATCACCGACGAAACTTGGGGAAAAGGCCAGCTGTGCGCTTGGAATTGGAGGAAAAAGAAGAGAGAGAGAGCTGGATAAAACTTTCCGAGATTAATTTACGGCCGAGATTGGATTCTTTTAGCGATATGTATCATCGCGATCAATTAATCGAATCAAGTTGGCTCTCTCCAAGTTCGATACACGTATCGGACATTTCTTTCTTCCTTCAGCCTTTTCACAGGCAGCAGCTGTTACGACAATCGCTTGATTTTTAGCAATAACTCCAAGCGAGGGCTTCGCTCATATCGCAAAGCACCCACGTGATTCAAAACGCGCAGCGAGCTGTAACCGGCAGGAGTCCAGCGAGATATCCAATCATACCGATTCAGAGTTTCCCATTGAGAGCCCTGCGGGAGGAAAGAGGTTATCAGGATGATAAAGTTCGAAGGGTCAGAGAAATGTCGAACCGTTTGTCCCCCTGCCCTAGCTACACCGTTCGCGTATATATATACCGTCCGCCCGCTCGTGCTCCACGGAAAAATAGACCATGCCATGCGTTCGCTTCGAGATATTACGTCTGCAATGCAATAAGAAATTCCCGGATAATCCTAGACCCCTCCCACTCCTATCCACTCTCTATTTATAGACTCGAAAATCTCTCCTAAAGGACTCTCCATCGCAGCTTTCACTTTCTTACATCCTATATATCCCTTAAGATTGCTTACCCCGCAAATATTATTTCTTTGCCAATGCTATATATATATATATATATTACGGCTAGTTATTCCCGCATAAATACGTCCACGCTTTCAAACTCATGCAGCTATACGATTATTATTCTATCGTACTATGAATTGTCGTAGCTCATATTGATTGCATGCACCGTAAACTCGATCGTGTCGGTTCTTTCTTTTTTCCTTAATAAGTCAAATGTTCCCGTTGCGTCGCGTTGGTTGAAAAAAAATGTATTCCAATGTCGGTGGAAGGATCTCTCCACGAGACAGCTGCAAATAAATACGCGTCTGAGAGGCTGACTTGCGTATTGTTATGATTTCTTTCTCTCTCTCTCTCTCTCTCTCTCTCTCTCTCGCATTTTAGGCTATCCGGCAGAGAGAAACTCGTTTCTTCTCGTCAAACGTGTTCACAGTTTTTGCTTTTCGCGCGCTTTTAGGAAAAACCTCCGCGTAAAAAGCATTTTCTGGGTATTTGGGTTAGCTGCTTCTCTCAGTTTTACTCCATTCTGTCAGATTCTCTTTTTAGCTCGCTGCTTGCTTTTCTCGATTACGCGAGCGAAAGAAAAATATTTAACGGCGCGTCGCCAATTGGTATGACGACGACGCAATCGATCGATATATCGAAGGAGAAAAGTATTTCAAACAATGGAGGCAATCTAGAGGCGCTATTCGATACGTCCATTGGACTGCGATAAATAACGGAGCGCGGAAATATGATAAGAATTTTTAGAACAATAACGATAAAAATGATTTTATAATAATCAGCGGACGTGGCTTGTTGTGAGACGTTGGCCAAATTGAAAATCGATATTCTAATTCCTCTCTCGGTATTCCCGATTTCATCGATTATTCCACAACAGGATCCTATTGTTCTTTTATTCCCATTATTAAAACGAGATATTCGTATAAATTGAGGAATACGCAGCCTGCAGGGCATATTCGACTTTTACTCCCCATTCCCCTTCCCCTTCCCCATCCCCATCCATTGGCCAGACTTTTCCATCCCTCGACATCAATCGTAGATTTTTATTAGCGGATCACGCCCCTTGAATATGCTTTCGTTATTTCTTCGTGTACATATATCGGCTGATGCGTCGCAACGTAGTTTTCTTCCTGTGTCTTCTTCGCAGCTCGTAAACCGAACCGAAGAGAGGAGTTGCATCGATAAGGCCACTATATATACCGATGCACCTTCGGTGTCTCGCTTGCACCTTCCTATATATACATACACCCACGGATTACGTACACTGGGTGTTTAGTGCTACAGCTATCATAAAATGCCTATCTTTCATTTACACCTGTCGGAGAAAAATATTTATGTCTGCTTATAACGTATTGCAAATCGCGATGTGCGAGCTTCGAATAGGGAGACAGCATCGCGCGACTGATCAAAGCATGCACGTACACACAAAGTGTAATACTTTCTTCGGAAGCTCATGCGGGGCCGCTTTCGATGGAGCGATTCGTTAGTGTATATTGCCATGCGACTATATATGTTTATAATTAGCTCTCTGGGCTCGGTTTCGCCCGTAAGATCGACGCGCTACGGTTAATGGTGAGTTATGGGCAGTGAATTCGAGTAGTATAACCAGAACCTTATGGGTTCCAATGTATCACGATGCTCCGTAGGATGGCCCGGCTTAACGATAGAGAGTAAGGTTTGCGGAAAATTGTGTCTGTTAGTTGCACAACTCTCACACTCATTTGGGGTCAAGCTTTTAAGCCAGGGGAGATTATAAAAGGAGCTTATATACGCATCCTCGGCCAAGAGATTTTAAGCGACTGCGCGCGGGCGCAAGGAACCTCGATTTATGTCCGTGGGATGTAATTTGCAACCGCTATCCCCCCCCCCCCCCCCTGTCCCTCTCCCCACTATCACCCTTTCTTCCACCCTAGACCAATGCATGGACTCCTGCGCTCGCGCGTACCATGCTGCGGCCAATTTCAACCGAAACTTTCGCAACTTTTGCCTGCTTCAATTTAACGCGGTTAACGAGATTTCCAGCAACATGTATCGAAAGAAGGAGCAGCTTACTGCCAGCGAGGCAGCTTCAATCAATTTTCATGCTGCGCGCGCGCGCACGAGCGAGCGCAGTTCTCACGTTTCCGAGCGCGGTGCACCATATACTATGCCAGCAGATAATAGCATATTAAATGCAGGATGAAAGGAACATTGCACCTTAATTTTTCCATGAATTAATTCAACCTAGATTCACTCGGATTCATTGAATGTGTCAATATTAGAGTTACAAGTCCGAAGTCATCGATCCGTTGCAGGAAACTTTGGCAAAATTCTAATAAAACTCGCGATTCCCCTAGCTTCCCGGGCAGCACTAAAATTTGCTCCTCCAAGCTGAAACTTTATGGATCGCATTAGGCTGGGATACGGTCGCTTCAACGCGTGCAGAAATTTGAAAAATAATTCTCTACGCATTTTCTTTAAACAATTCATCCTTTGAAACGATAAAGCTGAATATAAGCTATGTAGGCAAACGCGTGAGCCATATATGACGGGGACGTAAATTTGAAGAATTTCAGAAAATTTCGTAGAATTTTTGCCATTCGAATTCCATTGGATAGGTATACACTCCTTGTTAATCGTTCGAAACGATTATTGAAGATTGATCGTAATAGGACGGTATACGGTCTCTGATTACACATATAGAGAGGTCAAGTTCTCGTTAATGGCATCGATGGGACGTTACGAGAAGAGATGGGTTTAACGATTGGGAGCTGCGCGAGCTCTCTTGCTTTAATAAGAGTATTGCCGAGCGAGAGAAAGCGAGCTAGGGTATATTGGTTGAAATCGTTGGGGTTCTCAAACGTATTTACCTAGTTGCAGTCAACATCCTGGTCCTATAGGAGCGTCCTGGCAATAATAAGAAATTGATAGTAAAGGAGGCATAATTCCAACTATAGCGGCACTCGACCCCATGAATTTTTCATGAATTCCAAAGCTGTATATATGCAAATTAGGCTATTTTCACGATTCGGAATGCCTTAAACGCTTTAAATATACGGCCGGGAATAGACGCAAAGTATAACGTAACATGGTTTGCCCCTACAGCCCATTAAGGTTTCATTGGAAATATAGCATGTTATTGTTCAATCATAAAACTTCTCCTCAAACATGACAATTGTCTCTCCAAAACTCATTTCAACCTTTAAAAATCTATTGAAACTTTTCGCAGGAGCAGTGAGAAAGTTGCCAACTTTCCTCGAGTTACTCGTCGTCTCTATTGGTAGAAACTAAAACAATCTTTATACGTTGTTGCAGTTTTATGCCATTGACTAAAAGCGCGTTGAAAAAGGACTTTGGTGTAGTCGGAGATTCCCGAAGATGCGAGTTTGCGGGAGAGTGAATTTTTCAAGCTAGCGAGAAATCGTTGGAAATATTATTATAGCGCGAGACGTATAGCGACAAGAAATTGTCCGACTTATCTCAGGGAAAGTGGTATAAGAGGATCGAAAGCGTTGCATCGCATCGGTCGCATCGGCCAGCTGTAAGGAGCCCTCGGTGGCCTCGCACACGGTACACTGCCACACTGCCAATGCACCGGAGTGGAGTGCATGGATGTTAACGGCTCTGCAAGGGCTTGCATAAAGCATAAAATACCTACGTACGCCTGGCTGGACAGGTCGGCTGATGCGAGTACGCCTTAAACGTCAACAGCTTCATAAGAATACACGAGAGCTGCCGACTTTTCCGCGCGCGTTTACCACACCTCTATACTGTCCTTCTAGATATCTATATAAATATACGCGCGTATATATACTACGTAAAAAAAAAAAAAAAAAAAAAAAAAAAAAGTCCATTTCACAAGGGAAAAGAACCAGCTGGAAACATCAGTGGACTCTCCGCATTTAACCCCTTGAAATTGGATACAACCGTATAGCTTATGATTTTCAGCATATATGACTGAAGTATTAAGCATATTACACTTATACTTTTATAACCCAGTAGTAAAGATAACGTAAAACTGCCTACATCATAAAAGGCTTTTTCATTGTCGCTCAGTCCCACCGCAAACCTGCAGTTACAGAGATCATTAGTTTGCTCTTTCTTTATCAACAATAGACGCACGTTGAGAATCGAGCTATAGCTATTTAATAGTTAAAGTCCTTTATTTTTTCTTTCTTTTTTTCCCCGCGCACGGATATTCCGCTGCGCAATGCAAAGCAAGTGGAAATGGTATAATTATCGAAAGCCAAGGGCACGTAGCGAGGTAATCACCGAGGTAATCAGACAAATCGGACTGTTGCAAATGGAGATTTAATCAGCGTATGATCGCTTGATCAATCACGTCTGGAATCCCCGCCAGTCGGACCATCATGATCAGCAAGGGGAATTCTTTGCATTTATGAAAAATCGATTAAATCCGGATAAAAGTTCTGGCAGAGCCTGTTTTCCCATTCAATTCTCAATATGGAAGAGCCGTCAGGTTGCCGGGCTGAGCTTCTTAGCTCGATCGTTGTGCAAAGCAAGAGAACTGTTAGGGTATAATATATATATCTATGCGAGTGAGAGCGAGAGAATGGTATAGATACGTTGATAAGGGGGCACGGGAGGGGGGTGGTGGAGAGGCAAAGGCGCGAGCGATTAGGGTAAGCGATCCCTCAGGGAAAGCAACCCTTAGCGAGAAGGTTCAATCTTGTTCGCAACCCAACATTAAAACTTTCTCAAAGCTCGGCCGCACATCTTCCCACTCCTGTGACAAACCGAATCCCGATTTTGATCCCCCGTCCTGGCAGCTACCTCCTCTATATACGTATATATATATACACGTATTTTTACGGATTACTATTCGATTTAAGGAGCAGACCGGAAACTGCCTCCTTCCTCCCTCGAAAACCCCTTTTTGACTTTCACCCTCCTAACCAGAGCTCTCTCTCTCTCTATCTCTCTCTCTCCCCCCCAAACTTTCTATACCACCCCATAGCTCCCTCTAACCGGCTTTCAGAATTTATCGTCCCCTTTTTGCGATCTCTGGCTGATTTAACTTTTGTCGCGCGTTCTCAGTCGATACTCGCCCGGCACCGCGTATCAACCAAAGTGGCAGAAAAAAATTGCCTAACTAGGTAATTACCCTGATAACTTTATTCGCAAGCTAATTTCCCTCCTACGCTAACTTTGACAAAACTTCAGTAATTATCTTTTGATTTCGCTGTTTATCTTCCCACGTGATAAATTAACCTTTTCTCCTTTGAAAGATTGCTCTTGAAATTCCATTATTTGCTTTTATCCCTCGCCTTTGACTATCAAACAATAAATCTATCCCATTTAACTGGCTGTGGAGGATGGCGGGGCGCGACAAGAAGGTTGGTAAAAATAAAAAAAAAAGAAAAGACAAGTGAAAATAGAAGAAAAAAACTTTTAAAATTACTAAGTTTAACGTAAATCTGATTTGAGTTTGGAGCTAAACAGAACTGTGTAGATTCGTACCTATAGAGCTCTCGTTCACTTTGAAGGCGAGTAAACTACGTGTTGTGCGTTGTATTGTCTCCTCCCCGTTTCCTCCCTCCATGTCTCATACTTCTTCGTCGAACGAAACCGCCAGACTCCAGAGCTTTTGTAGCCGATGAAGTAGCAGGTAGGTAGATAGGTATATGAAGGTAGAATCCGCGTCTCTCGCTTTCGAAAGCAAAACAAACGTTTTCACAATCACGGCCTTTGTGCGGCGCAGCAAGCATTTTCGAGAAAAACTGGGCCAAGCGGGGAATTCGTTTATTCGATAAAAAACAAAACAAAAAAAAAAAGGAAAAAAGAAGACGGTGCAAGTTGAAGAAAAGCCAGACAGGACTGGTGGAATAGATGCAAGGGACAATCTGCGCTACTGTTGCTGCTGCTGCAGATTTCAACTCCACGCGTTTCGATGCACCCCACTTCTCGACCCCAGTGACAAAACTTTCCAACCATTTCATGCAATCTTTCCCAACTTTTCCGATCGAATAAAATGGACTTTATAATCATTTTTGTCCGAATAAGGCCACTCTGATCCAACTTGCTTAAAACCGATGAATTTACATCAACGCGATTATTTGAGCATGTGAAAATCATTTTTTCCTAGTCAATGTTCTTCTTTTTCGTTGGCACTTTGTAATTGATGAAACATTCTACGTTGTTGCGCATAATTCCCAGAAGTTTCAAAGTTCTTCGCGCCATGCGAGATTATATTAAATTATCGTAAAATTAATTATCTCGAATTTATTTCTCGCTTCAAAAGTTTGTATTGTTCTGATTATTAATAGTGAAAGCGGATGTAGGGTCAATTATTCAGGAGTGCGCTAAATGGTCATTCAATTAGGATTTTTATTCACATTTTATTGCAATAGGTTATTCTCTCCCGTCTAATAACATTTTATTACATTAAGATTCATTCTTTATTTAAAGTGTAATTAATTACGACTGATTAAGAAACACTCCCTTAGTCCTAGTACTATAAAAATTTACATTGTAAAGCTAATAAATCTAACTAAATTCATCAAATGTCCGTTGCCCAATTATTTAGTCAAAGAGGACCATTTATTTATTCATTTTGCCTTTATACGTATAAGTATGGTTAGACTATAGTGACTGTAATAAAATACCAAACTCTGACATTATTATTCCTATCAAACATGGACCAAATAAGAGTACATTTTCAGTTATCTCTCTAATTAACTTTTTGAATTCCTTTGCTATTCGTGGAATTCTGTATGTAAAATTTTAAACATAAATTTCATATGTAGACACTGAGTCGAACCAATTTTAGAACTTACAGAAATGTTTTTGATCACTGGCTAATGTATTCCACCTACCTCTGCATGCTTGTGCAAAAATACCAAATTTCAATACGAGAGAATAAATTGTATCACATCTCCAATAGATTTGTGCATAATTATGCATAGAATAAAAAATAAATCATACAGAGTAAATTCGCGCAAATGTCTGTAAACATCAATATTTCTTTTCACATGCAGTAACGTACAATTATCAAACATATTTTTAAGGAAGCCTTAATTAAGGCCACGATCGGTTTAAAGCTGCGTAATGAAAAAAGGGCTTTTGGCAAGTCTTAAGTGGCAGGTTGCGAAATCCGTGAAGGTTTTTAATGTGCGAGCTCGTCCATCGCGATGTAGACGCTAATTGTTTTAAAACCGTAGCAAAAGGGACTTTCTCACATCTGTTTCCTCACGGCGAGCCCATCGCACGGTATGACGGTAGAATAGGTTATGGAGAGGGGGGGGGGGGGGGGGGCAGGAGGTGCAGTATGGGGCAAACGAGGCTCGAACACGGGTGGGAATGACCGAGCCCCGTTTGAGCAGTTCCCGCAAGTAGCGGGCTTTGCGGTTATCCGAACAGGCTTTATAATTAATTCCATTGTTCGGGCAAGCCGACGATATATAGGGCAATGCCAACAATTACGAAGGACGATCGTTGAAACACCTCGGCGTTTCCTTTACGTGCCGCAACATCGTTAATAACCTAACCCGTTAAGACGAACGCGCATTCTTGGCCTATGAAGACCTATGAGGAATGACGCGTACGTAACACGTACGCGGTGACGCGAATCCTCACCCTCGAGCGATCGATCCTTCAACTTTTTTTCTATAAATTTCCAATTGGTCATTTTACTCGATGCAAGAATTGGACGGCCGAGGGAGATGCTTCGCGCTAATATTATACTTGCGCAGCGCACAATACCTAAATAGGCTATATTCCCTCTAGCATGCACCTCTCCGCGAGCTTGGCGAAGCTCCTCCTTATTGAATTTGAAAAGCTGCCATTTTAGCATTGTTTCCAGAACTCGCACTATAGTCTTCGTTTCTCGCTGGTTCAATGGAAACACAACTCTGCCGCGCGCGACCTACGATTCTTCAGCTGGCAACTGGATTTTCGCAGGAGTCGCAGAGCTTTCGCACTCACGTAGCAGATAATGAGAGTGTACCGGCTAACGAATCCTTGACTCAAAGTTCCTGTTTGTTTCCTCGCGACAAACACTCGCGTTTACGACAGTTTTCGATTGCTTCGCGAGGCCAGGCTGCATGGCTGTATAGAACCGCATCGGTACCGTTTACCCATTTTCTCCTTTATCCTGCTGCTGCTGGGAAACAATATGCATATATACATATACATATATCTACATACCACCGTATAGCCACTGTAGGAAGCCTCCTTCTCTCGAACATCTGCTAGGTCGACTTTCTTACAATTTTCGATAATACAAAGTTGCCAGAATTCAGCACTTTCCAACGCTTCCAGCTTTGCATATCGGCCCAACTAATATATACAACTTAGAAATAGTACATATATAGCAACACTCTCTACAGTGAGCTCATCTCTGCTGTACACTCGAGTTTAATTGTGATTCTGCTGGGTACATGCAAACTTGGCTCAATGGCAAATTTAACGGGAAAACGATAATGCGATTGTAGTTCCGTGTATTTTACGTCGAAACAATGAGTCTTATGCGCTTACCTGTTGGTGCTGGCAAAAACTTTAATAGTCGATAACGGGCTTTTAAATACTCTTCTTACAAATGCGCCTTTCTTCGGCTTAAAATCGCGTAGATTAATTGTTAATTGTTACTTATACTGTTCGACAGCACTCATCTCACTATAAATAGTCGGAAATTCATTTCGTACGTATAGTCATCAACGGAAACATTTTGTGCGGCACGAATAAAGTAATCAGGTCAAATAAAAAATATTCTTTAGTGGTCATTTTATAGTTATATTCACGACGAAAAATGGGAGAGAATTTTAGACAGGATTTTATTTGAGCAGGCTCTCGTTATTGTTTGTTTTAGATTGCAGTACAAAAGAAGTCGTAGCAGCGTGATGCAATTATTGTGCGAATATCATTAGCCGAGTTTCTGACTGTCCAAAAAAAGAAATCAGAGTTTTTGGAGCACGGAAGAAGTATGCACGTAGCATTAGTACATATACTATATATATGTATGTATGTATGAGAAACTGGATGGTGTAGAGGCGAGAGGGTTGGGTAGGATAAAATAGAGAGAGGAAGAGAGAGGTGGAGATGGGTTGAAGAATGGTATGTTGCTGGAAAGTTGGGGATGCTCCAAAGGGTAAATGGACGACGTGGAAGGTCGGACGGATGAGCAGGGTAAGGAAAGGCTGGTCTGGTAGGTGTGCGTTAGGCAGCAGGCAGCAAGAGGACACGGAGGCTTCGTTCGCAAAGGAATGATGTATGATCTATCCGTGCCACGCTCTGCGGCGTCGAGATTTTCCACCCCTTCATCTTCGCGGCCTCCGTCCCTGCGGCTTCCGCGTGCCGTGACCAGCTCTACTCCTCGAATTGATGGTGACGCTTTTCATAAAAATGCCCATAATGCATTTCCATGGCTAAAACGTTACCCGCGCTATCTTGCCTGTCGAATCATTTTTTTTTTTTTTTTTTCAACAAACGATCACTCGCAGACAACTCGTCTCGAGTACCGCTACATAAGATCGAATACTCTACACAGTTCCATCTGTACTAACCGCGAAACCTAAAATAGCGAAAGAGCTAGGAAGAAGATGCGGTGATGCACACTGTGCGCCTCGTCAAAGATTCATGTTTCGCTCTCACAAGCTCCAATTCACGCATGACAGGAATAAATAAACCCTGTACCGCGCGCTACGTTACCCAATGACCATTCCTCTGATTTATTCCTGCTGAAATTCTGATTGATTCGTAACCACTGACCAAATGGTAAATGTATACGGTGCAACCTACCTGAATTCTAGTAAATTTCTTCGTTTATCCCCTCTGGATTTACGTTGATAATAAAACGCTTTAAAACTCAATTATCTCATTCACTGTACCAATAATTCGCTCAAGTGTATGATTCAATTTTTATTGTAAATTAAGAATTTATATATACGTTTTATTGCTCGAGCGTGTATCAAATCAATTTGAGACAATAATGTTCGTAGAATACAATATGTTTACGTGCTACTACGCTGGATGCAGGATTTAACTATATTCAAATTAAGTTTTTTTTTATCAATTATGTGCAGTAGCGCAATATAAAAAAAAACAACGAGCTTATCCGTCCTATCTATATTCTAGCTTTAGATATAGTATAGTTAATTCAGGCTTCAAATTAATAGAGAATACTACTCAATTTAGTTACGATCGTTGGTTCTATCGATTTACTGAAAAATTGAGGGCATTGAGAAAATAGATCCTTATAATGATATTAAATGGTTTAAACATTCAGATTTGTAGACGACTGACAATCTATATCAGTATCTAACGAACGGTCTGACAATCATGTCTTAAAAAAAAAGCATAAATATTATCTTGATTAGGATAAAAACAAATGGATAATGAAAAATAGCAGTAGGGACTTTTACTCGAAAGAAGAGGCAATGGCTTTAAATGGGCTATGCAGCTCTTTTGTATAAATAATATATATATATATTCGTATACTGCATGAAAGAATGCGGAAATCAGAGCTCAGTCGACGAAGAAAGACAGTAGAAATTTTTAAAGAGGGGGCGCTATTGAAGCTTCGTTGTAGGGGATTGTTAAGAAAACTCGCCTTGAGTACGATGAGATGCAATAGATAAGAGAGAGAGAGAGAGAGAGAGGGAGAGGGAGGAAAAAGGGTCAGCTGTAAAATCTACAAAGCAGCGACAAATCTTGAAACCGCTGGGAATGAGTCTTTGGAGGGATGAGAAAATAGAGTGTAACCCTTTGTGGAACATGGCAATCAGTGCTGCAGTTCGCATGAGATTTGCGCGCCTCGCGCATACACATAATATAATAGAGAAGTAGCGTACGTGCAAGCTACTATAGGCTCATCCGCTAGCTGTATTCCATTCTGCTTTATTTTGCTGTGTTGATGCATTGTTGCAGCGATAGTTGTAGTAAAAGAGAGAATCTGATAGGAGGCAAAGGACGAAGCTAGTGGCGGAACACCGGGCTCTGCCTCTAATGGAATCAGCTCTTCCGCGTGCTGTGAATCGTATATTCACGCGAAAGGGATTCTCAATTGTCGCCCCTCCTTTATCGCGCTTCTCTTGACCAATCAGGGCTTATCTAACAACGTAATACGATCAATCCATAATTCAGAAAAGTTGGACCTCGTGACTCCTGGCTCGCTCGCTCGCTCTACGTCTCTACCTATATCACTATGTGCATCTACCAATGACAATTTTCTTCCTTTCTTCCTCAACCCTTTTTTCACCAGTAAATTAAAAGTAACGAGATTCTTCGGAAAATGCTCAATTGCAAGGAGAGGTTAATTAAACAAAATGTGAGCTATGTAAATTTATTGCGAAACGACACCAGCAGTACACTGTACAGAGTGTAGAAGGGGAGAGAGTCGGGGTCTAATTAGCGTCCCGCACAGACGGAACAAGATCGTTTATACTTGTGCCTGTAATATCGCGAGGTTTTTTCAATTTCTAAAGTGCCATTTTAGCCAGCTTTTTCATCCGTAATATATTTACACTATTAATATAGATTTAATGAAAAGTAGTCTATAAGCTGCACGTATACAATCATTCACTTATTGAGGGAACGGATTAGCTACTTTGCAAACAAAAAAATAATGGCAACGAGATTTAAGCGCTATCTGAAGTTCAGCCTTACGTGCATACATGCATGTAATAACGATTTGCATGATCTACATGCGTGTGTGTGTGTGTGTGATCTATGATTAATTATTTTATTTATCAAAACCTTGTATACTTAGACCAAGCTCTTCGGCGGATTAATATTGCATGTTTAGAATTATTGTATTTTGTAATTTGAAACACTTGAAATTATTAATGAAACCACAATGAATAGTTATTTGTCAAATGAGGCAGATATATTTGATTTCAAATAATTTAAATCGGCGGCCGCAGAGCTACATCGTTCGTAATATAACATTCGTAGCAGAGGTATAGATTTCCTAAAATATATAAATTTAACCACGCGTTAAATTTAACGTTTCATAAGTTTTATGATAATGTTGGTCCAGAGAATTAAATGCCAGCATTTGCAATTTTCTGACGGACGCTTGAAAATTTTCATTTGTTACAAAGTTTCCCGCCTTTTTCTTTCAAGAATCAGAAGCTTCTCAAAACTTTACTGACCTCGCGCTCTTTCTAGATTTTCTTTTGTTTTTCTAAATGTTTTAGTAGGTTGAGTGCAACTTTAAATCATTTATTTCGCAGTGATTACTATCAATCATTGTTTTTGTATTTAACAATAATAGAGATTTGGTAAAAATTTTTGGTTTAATTAATGTTTATGTCACATTTTGTCTTGTCATTAATAAAAGAGGATAGTGAATTATATGAAAATCCTCCCCCCAGTAGAATGAAAACAGTTTAAAAAATAGGAAAAAAATCAAATTTAATTTTGAGAAGTAGTTAAATTATTATTAGTAGAAATGACTGTCATTATTTGTGCGACGTAGCTTCTGATTCAATAAATTATAGACTGGAAGACAATTAGACCGAGGCTTGAGAAATTCAGTGGGCAGACAAGGTTTTCTTTGCTTTTCGACAGTTTGCTTATTTATTCAACAGCTCTGCTTCTTGGTTACTAATTTAAAAAACTCTCTTATTTTTCCCTTTACAAGAAAACCTCATTATCGCTATTCTAATTTTCTTCACAGGTAAATTAAAAGCAAGCCATGCTTGTAAGAAGCATCTGAGGTAAACTCGATTTAGAATTGTTTATAAGAGGTATATAGTCTATTTTGGAAAATTTCATAGCTCGAGTTTAAGAAATTTACATTGCTCGATGTTATACATGATAAATATTTAACGCATTACTATTTGTTTTGCTGTACTATTAATTATATTGAAGCGCGTGCTATGTAATAATTAATCACCACTTTATTTAATAGCTCGTTAATTTGATATCGATAAAACTACATCGTCAATTTATGCTACGCAGCAGCTTAAAAAATAACTTTGAATTGGATCTTAAGGAGGATGAATTTAATAATGAAATTAGTTAGTTAGCGAGGCTAAGGGAGAAAGTAATAATAAGTAAAGCGGATCCAATTAGTTACATTATTACAGTACTCGGCGAAGTAAAGAAAGGATAATTTTTTGAAGAAATTAATAGAAATTAAGAAAGAAAAGCATAATTAAAATACTGTGCTCTCTTGATGCAAGCCTTCGATATTTTTTCATTAAAACATGAAAGAACGTGATATATACAATTTCACCTCTAATCTTATATACGTATAGTAAGAAGAATCACATGTTAATCGAGATTTGAAGGATAGACAATAGTATTTGACACTTAAATTGTCTATTTATGAAAATGAAAATTGTATATGACAGAGTAAAGGGTCAAAGGAAGTTATTTCATTTTTCTTACCAACACACTATAAAGTGATATTTTGCTCGAAGCACGGAACTAGCGTTCTCTGCGACGATATAAGCTTTAAGAAACAAACAGCGTGCTCTGCAACAGGGGTATTAAGCTGAAGCGAATTTTGTACCTGCTATAGCTGCAACGCATTCTACATAAAACATGTTTCAGTAAAGTATATTGTTCTTACGAAGTTGCGTCTTGAAAAGCACGCGAAAGGATTGACGAAAAACTGAATGACGATGATAATTTAATTTAGAGACGAAGCCAAGCACTGGCAGGATACATTACTACTATACGTTTCTTGAATTTTTAATGTAAGAGGAGGGTGGAGGAGGAGGAGGAGGAGCAGGAGGAGGAAGAGCTTGCGAGCACAAATAAAAATTTAATAACGAATTAATTTTAGTCGGCATTAAAATAATTTTGACTCGCAAATTGTGCCAGGGAGGTTTTTAAAAGGCAAAAGTTTGTGCGTTTCTCGTCTAATTATTCCCAGTTGGCATTTCAAGCAAAGATAAGTATTTCCACATTTATTAAAATCCATCTTACGCCCTTGGAATAAAGTAGGATATTAAAGGGAGAGGCGAACAAACAAATAGCGTGAGAGCTGCTAGGCTTCTCATTGATGTCGAGCGTTTGATTAAGTAATACTTGGTCGTAGTCTTTTCATCTCTCTTCGGTAATCCGGCTGGCTCCTTACCCTCGAGACCCCAAGCAAACCACCATTACGAACACTATCACCCCCTATACTGCCCCCGCCACCGCACTTTGAATTCCTCCGTTACCGCCGTAACCGCCATTCTATATTGCTTCTATACCGCCACACACTTTTACCCTTTCCCCGCGTTTCTTTCCTCTATATACTATACACACATATCTATATAGTAGAGGTTATCACCGCCCTTCTCTACTTTTTTCTCACTTTCATCTCTACATGTATAATAATATACGTCGAGTTAATTGGATGAGACCGACGTCTTCTCCCGACTATTCCCGTCACTCATCCCCTTACGCCGCGACTGCGAAACGCTAAACTTGTGCCTGCTATACGCCTTCTACGATTCCAAAACGGCGACGCCCAAGAATTCCTCTTGCTCTGCTGGGGGGCTTTCAGCTTCTAAAATAACATGGCGTTCTGCGAAATAACACGCTGCCTTGTGTCTCCCCACGAGACTTTATTTAAAGCGTCATATCCAAATAATTTAGTCAAATTTAATTTTACACTCGCCTCTTTACCTCGAAATCATCAAAGGCCATTTTAATATAACAATATAGACGTCTCGCGCTATACGGATTATTCTTTCAACTATATAAATCCGTACATGTGAATAATAATTAATGACACTCGTGGAATATATATCTAATAACAGCAATGATAAAACGAGTTTTCGACCATCTCTTCTCACGATATATATATATATATGTATATATTTTCGTAGCTACGAAGCATACCTTTCAAAACGTTAGCTGGATTCGAGATGCGGTAGGGATCGATATCTTGGTGATGTAATCGGTGAAATTTCTTTAAGCGAAAAATTGCGATGACAAGCGAGAGCGCGCGAGTAACAAATCCGCGTTGATCCTTGCTTGAATCGAGAAACGTCGGTTGTTACAATCTCTGGATTCTGACTGAGATTTGTTATCCGCGAACGATAACTGCCCTCCTTCGCCTCCCCCTTCCTGTATTTCAACCCTCAACCATTCGTGCATAAACTACATACGATTTCTTTTCACCATGGTTATATACAGTTTATTAAGCCTATCTACAACAATATTTAACGATTGATCCCGCCCACAGTAAAAAAGCTTCCTTTTTAAATAATTCACAATTCTCGCATCACTGAATTTTTAAGCTGAAAGGATTCCATATACCTGTCAATACGAATTTAAATTGTCTACTGAGACACAATTGAAAGCACCTTAAAATGCATCCTCTCGAAAGATGCTTTTCCTGTTTTCGATATATAAGCAAATAATACAGTAATAAGCTTTCTATAAAATTTTAAGCAAAGCCTCTTGTTCGTACAAATAAAAATATAAATAAGAAGACTTTTTATCGAATTTATTCATACATGAAAGGGAAAGATTTTGCAGAATAATAATTATAGCGCGATAAAGCCTGTGGGGAAAAGATGGATACGCCAACTAGTTCACTTCATCAAGAGAAATGTCAACGTCAAAGGTCATGACGTAGTCGTGGTGAGTACAGATCGCGAGATCACGGATGGTTTCCGGGTTCTGACGTGTGGCTTTCTGGTTGATAGGTCAGTGCCACAAAACCGATACCCATCCGCTATATTTCCAGCGCAATACTCTACTTTTCATGATTTGTAATATTCACAAAATTTGGACCATCCAAATTCAGCTTTCTATAACACACAGCCGTCGGTGCAGGTTATTGCATCAGTAAATATTTTAGCTTCCAAATCAAAATAGTACCATGGCCTACCACACGTATAGCGTATATTTACCTCTTATTCAAACAGGTTTTGGTAAGACTAATATATCATCGTAAAAAGTATTAGATTTATTAAAATAACCTACGATATAAAAAATTGGTGAATCTCGATTATTCTAGCTACTATATAATACTGAAAAATCTCCCGCAGTGTACGAAATAGGAATAAAAGAATCTTTGAAGACACAAGTGGAATTTCATGAATATATTCTTGCGAATACTTCTTAATTTCTTATTGAGAGGAAGAAGGAAAATTTGAAAAGAATATTTAGCGATAATGCGGAATAGACGATATGGGAAAGTAATGCTATTGCGAAGATTACTCTTGTGAAGGGTGCATGGTGAGGCATCGGAGTAAGAGGAGGGACTGGGACTGGGGAAGAAGAAAGGGTCGACGGGATATTACGCGAATGGCGAAATAGCAATATGAAATACCAAAATTGATTTCCATGGGCGCGCGTAACGTTTTACAACTCTGTTCTCGTATATGATGTAAAAAAAAAGAGAAAAAAGAAATTCTAGACTCGAATACTGCAGCTAGTAAAAGATTAAATTTCATCGTTGAAGCCGCTTGAAGCAAAAGAATGGATCGGTCATTGGGCTGTATACTGGCTAAAGAATAATACTTGTATAGGGTATATAATACAGCGGAATGGGACGGGCTTAATAGCAGGAATGGTAACGAAGCTATGTCAGCAGTTGTGGCCATTTGCGACAATAAGAAAGGCTATTTGCACATGTGGATGCATGCGCGTACGCACCGCGCCGTGCTCTAGCGGTGTTTGTATTTAGATGCACCTGCGGTATATATCTACGGCCGTGTTTGATCGCGATAGACCACTAGAATTTCACAGACACGTAGGAAAATGTAGGTAGCAGAGAGGATCGTCTACCTCGCGCTCCTTTGACCCGAACGGCGGCGCGGCGCCCCCCTTGACTCCTGTTCGTTGTGACAATTACTAACTAATTGATGCATCTCAAAACAGGAAAACTCGCGCGAAATTGCAACATCACCGCACGTGGACTTCTGATAAAACATAACGCGAAAAGTCTCGTTTCGCCATTTACGTCGGAAAAGCCATGCCGATGAATTACTATTATACGCACTAAAAACTCTTCTGTATATATATACGCCGCGGATATATGCGTAGAGACGTAAATGTTCATTTACATTTTATAAAGCCAGCGTTGAATTAGTTTAAATAAATAGATTGGCGATAAAAATAAGGGACGTGACTGCGGTTACGAATGAAGCACAAAAAAATCCAACGGAAAAATCTCAAATTTGTCATAAATTAAGATGTGAAAAATGTAAATGCGTGACACCGCTGCACACGGGCTTTAACATTCTACTGTGCAGAGAGGTGGCTGGCTCGTTTGGTCGCGCGATGCGAGTTGCGGAATACATTATAAGCAGGAAGAAAAAATATTTGCATTTTAAGCAGCAGTACGTACCGCGAGATTAGTAAAATTTCATAATCAAAGTGGACGCAATGATCACGGACTAGCTCTTGCCGAGAGGAACGATAATCTACCGAGAAGGTGAGAAAAGATGGGAGCTGAGGAAGAAGAAGAGGAAGACGAAGAAGAAGAAGAAGAAGAGAGAAGACTCTGAAGAGGTGGACTCTTTGCTCTTGAGAAGTCCGACCAAGTTTCAAACTAAGTTAGTAACGTAGATCCTATTAACTAGTAGGGTAATACGGGACAAGAGTCTTATCGTGAAATTATCTTCGCCTTATACGATTCTTTTTAAACTCGCCTAAGAATATAAGTTTCTTTCGCCCGCCGACGTATACAGCCTGAAATTCGTCTTTTCTCTGCAAGAAAATTGAATATACGCTGCCCGCCATGCTTCGCAGCATCATTCAAAGACCTCGATGTAAAAAAAAATATGGCGTTATATTCCTTCAAAGTTACAAGAAACTCCTCCAATATGTATATATATTCCTGCGATTAACATCATCTTTATTCAAAAGTACGTATAATTATTTGCGCAGCGCGAATGAAGAAAAAAAAGAAATATCCCAAGTGGAAAAGGTTGAGAAGCTGATGTTACCATCGTAATTTCATCAGCTGTCGGAAAGGATTATACTTGACGCTGCAGGTAGTGGATGAAAAAAAGTGAATTTTATGCGTGACATCGGTTATAGCAACGAGACTTTCGAGACATGAATCATAAGCTGTCGAGCGTGCAGCTCTGGCAATCAATACATCCGTCGTAGGAGATGCCGAGGAAAGGGATGAAGGGAGATGGGGTTATATATATATATATATATAAGACAGGGATACCGAGTAAGGACTCTAGGTCCATGGGCCGGCCAGAAGGGACAACTGCATGACATTGAAATCTAGTCTTGTCCGTGGTTTTTGGTCAAAACCACCAACTATATAGGTAGCACCTCGGTGTACGTATATATATACACTTCCGAGAGAGCTACCTGCAGAAAGCAGACTGAAAAACCACGTCAGTCTGAGGTTGAACAGAAGCAAAATGAAATTAGCGCGGATTGGATTAGCGCCGACGTTTCGGGTTACGGATACGCCATGTTTGCTGATTTGACACCCTTTCATTATTTTTAGAGGCTTTCTCATCGCTCGGAGGATTCGCACGTTCGTTCGCCTCTGGCGCGGGCGCCATCACCATCGCCATCGCCATCGCCACAACGCCCATTCATTTCAGCTTTTGCTGAAAATCCTCGTCCCCTCGGATTTATCTCTTATAGGCAAAATTGTCCCCGATTAAATCCAAAGCTCGTTAGTTAGCATGATGGATATTACGGTTTTATAGAGAAGCGCTAAAGTAGCGAATGGGGTAAAGGGTATATAAAAATTCTTTTCACTCTGTGATAATAACCGTTCCGTAGCGTATCCCATGTCGTTACAGGTTGACTCAGGCGAATGCAGCCTCTTCCAGACGCAGGATATACCAAGGGAAATGGGGAGAGAGCGGAAAGAGTTGGTTTCATAGTCACACAAATTTTCGATAAGTTCTCCACTGGTAAAGGCGGGTGGTGATGGTGGTGGTGGCGACGAAAAACTTTATAGCCATTCTATTCTGATATCCTCTTTTAACTAAGTTTTTATGAAATCATTTGGTATCAAGAGTGGTATATGATAATTGAAATTCTGACTATAGAAGCCTAGGATGGGCTTAAAGTTGAGAGAAAAACGATACGTCAGCTGGATCAGAACGGGAATTTCCGAGAGTGCAGGCGGTTTGCAGCAATCGAGAAGATGTGGCAAGCTAAGGGTCGAAGAAACTTTAACAAAGAAACTGTATCCTGATGCAATTGCTATTAGGGGGTGTGCGTACGAGTGCATGGATAGGGTGTACGGTTACAATGGCATTCAGACGCGATTGTTTCGTGTCGAGACGCTGGGGTCTAGCTCGTAGCGCAGTTATTGGGTGATTGCGGGGGTGGTCTGGATTCGTCCAAGTCATACTTCTCGAAGAAATCGTCAAAAGGCTTCACTCTTCTCCGCATCCGTCGGTGTCGACACTCGAAGAGAAACGCTGCCGCGGCACTCGACACCCTTGCGAGCGAGCACCACCCTTTCGAGCCCTTCAAACCTTCTAGCAGCCACCGAGGCCCTTCACCTTTGCCCTCCTCCCCACCCACCACCGTTACCTCCTTCAAGTTTCGCAGTCATCACTACTCATTTCACGGAGGACCATTCTCACCCCTCTCCTTTATCCGCTCTCCCATCCCAACCTGCTCTCACATTCTCACTCTTTCTCTCTCTTTCTTTCACTCGCGTTCCCCGCACACCCCTACACACACACACACACACACACACACACAGAAGAGAATGAGCTTCTTCGCCTCGAAATCGTGCAGTTGCTGCAGTAGCTCTTTAAATTGGTGCTCGCCGTCTCTCAGAATAGTCTCGAGCCCCCTGAAAAAAGCCTCGTAAGCGTTCTTGGGAGCACCGGCCATTTTTGCAGGGACATTTGCTCTCTTACGTCGACGATCTCTCATGCAGAAATAAGATGCAGATGAGACTCGTTGGTTGGAGCTCTTCGCCAACCGATATTTAGTAATCTGTAAGGTGAAGTACTATCGAAGAATTCTCTAAGAGATTAAAAATTGTTTTAGAAAGTATGTTTTCTGCGAAGGAAAAGCGTATAGCTAACTTTGAGAAATATTCAAGACATTGCTTCGTCAGATTTTGAGACTCGCCGACTTTGTTTTACGACGCTCGCTATGTATATACGTATCGCGAAAGGCACGCCGCGTGTCCCGGTGGAAAGCTCGAAACGCCAATGTTGCATCATGTTACCTATATATATTTGCATATAAATCGCTATTTTTTGCGCCTGACAAAGTGTCGGGCAAGCGGTTACGCGCGTAGAAATTATACGCATATAATTATATCCTCTGCAATGACGTTAATCAATCGGTGCTTCCTCCCGAACACGAATGAAGCAAGAGAGCTTATACATGTATATATATATATACTCGAGGCGATTGCGATGATTGAAAAATGTTGGCCGATGATTCGTATGAATTTGTAGCCGTGGCTCAGGATTTAACGCAAGTAGAGAAGTGCGAGGCCCGAACGAGATATCGATATAGCATTTGCAATTTGCATGTAGATTGCAGTTTTTTTTTTACGATTACTTTAGTCAGTGAAATTGCAGGTGTTCGAGTTAACTATGTAGACTGTACAATCGATGCGTACTGGGTTGAGCTTATCGCGCAGGAAGGTAATCTCGACTTTGTTGATCGAACGGGTATTGTAGAATAAAGTATGTGCCTACGGTCTATATTGGGAGTATTTATGGCGACGCTCCTCGTAAACACGATAAAGCCGCTCATAAAACATCGGAATATGCGATTGCGGCGACACTGTGTTCGTTTCTCTAGCCATAGCCTCTCCTCCTCCTCCCGACCTACCCTCTCCGTACTCGCGCAGAACCTTAAAACTACCCCCCAATGATACACGTTTTTGCACTTGGATATTCTATAAGTAGAATAGGAAGATGAAATTGGAAAACGGAGTTACTCCACGTGTAAAATAAAAGCAAAAATCCTTTAAATAGGATTTAATATGATGCTACTGGCAATTTTTCTAATGCGAAGAGTTTGCTAAGAGGTATTGGATTATCGATCTTAATGCGCTCTTCTTTTCACCGCAATAATTGCAAAAATACTTTATACATATACTGTGTATACGTATATATCTCAAAAGATTATATTGATCCAATGTTTTGAGAAACTATGCGTAAGGAAGAAAACGAAATTGTTTTTGTTAAAAATCAGGGCTTGTATATATTATAGAGGGAGAGGGAGAGAGGGAGAGAGAGAGAGAGAGAGAGAGTATTATATGCATAGTTGTCAGTTTTTACATTTAAAGGATAGTTATTGAATAAGCATATTTGTATACGCGAAGCTGCGAGGTCGTAGAGATTAGAGTTCTCGGGAGTTTGACGTTTTGCACTAGCGAGATGAAAATCCCATTGGCGGGGCACGATCAATAACAGGTGCTGGCGTCTAGACCGAGCGTAGGGGTCGAGTTTTCAACGATGACTGTGTAGAGCCCGTGGCTGACATTGCGAGTCAAAGGTCTTCCCGGTGAATTTATTAAAGGGTCTTATGCTTCTCCATATAGAGAAGAGAAAAGCGAGGCGGAGTTAATCGTTCGCTCCGCTAGGCTGCTGCTGCCTTCCTGCCTTGCTGCCTACACCCTTCGCTAACTTTCCTCCCTGTTGACTAGTCGCAGGCCAGGGCAAGCCGCATCTTTTTGCCCCTTTACGTCGAACAGATGCTCTCCCGAACCACTTGCATTCACACAGCGATATAATATGTAAGTATATATATAGCATATCTCGCGCGACGCGCTCTCTCTCTCTCTCTTCCTCTCCCTCTCCCTCTCACCCTACTGCCTATATATACATTTTAAACTCTTATCGATCTCTCCTTTCGTCAAAATCAAACACTTGGCCCGATCCTATGTACTGCAGCAGAGGTTATCGGGATCCTTCGGGCCAAGCAAACCACGCATTCAATATCCTCTCCTCGCGTTTCTCCTCTCACGTTTCTCGCTTCTTTATTCTTTCCTCTTTTAATCGTGCAATAACCATGTAACTCAATTTGCTCATTTTATTACCCAACAGATTGTGGCAATATTTGTACTGGAGAAAACTCTCGGTATTTGACGTGCGCTTTTTTTGTTCTCCCAGTACTTGGGTATCTCTTTCTGTTGAATTTTCCTGTAACTGCAAAACTCCATAGCAAATGCGACGAAAGGTTTCCTTATACGCGTCACGGAAATATTTACTCGCGCAAATTCAGTGCTAGAGGGAAGCTTGTTTAGGAGCTGGCAGATTTTAGACTGCGCGTGGTCATCTTCCTGGGAGGGAGATCAACATTCGCTTGTTTGTGGAAGAGAGGATGCACGTAGCACACGTATATACATATATATATATATATATATAGGGTTGCGAGCGCGACGCTCAACTTGCTTCCCATCAACATCTATCTACCGTACGAGCGATTGTTTCATCAGAAATCGGCCGTTCGTTGGTTGATATTCCCGCGAAACTGTGCGTACAATTAGATTTGTTTCCAAGTCCCGTCAGACAGAGCCGCGGACCGATGGGAAATGGGATCTCGATTGAATGGAAATGACGTTGAAAGGCATATACGCGTGTGGCCAACAGAATGCACATGAATAGTATTAATCGGTATCTCTAGCAAATGTTCCTACCTACCATTCCTATTAACGCAGTATTAATTTTCAATTGAAAATTACGCTTGGTATATAGCCTTAAGCTCTTACTCTCCAATAATTTTTGGGTTATCACTTCTTTTTTTTTTCTTTTCCATACACTTGTACGTATATAAGAGATATTGGAAATATTCGATTTAGCCGATAAATAGAAAGAGATGTATCTTATTGGGAATTTAAGCGAGACTTGTGTTGGAGATTTGAGGGAGAGGGAGAGGGGGTGGGGTTAGGGATAGACAGATATATAGAGATATGACGAAGCGAGCGAGAGAGAGAGAGAGAGAGAATAGAAGCTGTGCTGGGCCAGCCTTAATGAATTGGCCGAAGTTACAAACGCGATTAGTTTCTCGGGAAGCAGTAATCTTCCAACAGTCGCGGCTTCAACCTGCGGTATCCCGTTTACCCAGCAATAGTCCAGATTCATCGTTAATATTCATAGACAATAATAGGGTTAGTAACGTCAATATTCATTTGTACTAACGCAATTAGCAATGCTCCTTATCTACAGGTACGGGGCTATAATAATAGCAACATTCTGACTTGCGATGAGCTTTGTGCATGCCGGTAATAATATTATAGGTCTGAGAGTACCATGCAACGGCAGGCAATGGCCGTCTTCTCTCTACGCGGCCCAAAGCACGCGCGCGCGATTCCTTTAAGCTCCTTTTTGATTAGCACGGAAACTCGAATCGTGCTATCTTCTCCCAATCTCCACGAGTGATTTCGCAATGAACAATTATTTGACCATTCCAATTACTTGATCAACCATTTAGCGATCTAACCTGACAGTCGATAATAAAAAGTCTCATGCGCCATTAACTTCATGCACAGCCTGAAATTCTATTTACGCAGTATTCACTTTGATCATAGGATTATGTGCAATCAAAAAATTCATTAAACGCCAATTACCGGCCGCTTTAATTTCGCTGACCAAGTCCGCGGCTTGTGTACATTTCGTTAACGGGCAAAATGTAGCCACTGCACGTCTGAATAGCGTATCGGAAATATAACAGTTTCCCGACCACGATCTGTTGATTTTTACCGTGAAAATTTCTCTCCTGTGTCTAAATAAACAGAGTACGCGTTACAGGAGAGCTGTGCGGGACACCGACTATACCGCCGAGTCCAGATGGCCATGGGTGTCGTGTTTCCAACATCTTCTCCTTCTTTTATCCTGATCGATAAGGCATGAGTTCCAAAAAAAAAAAAAAAAAAAAAATGAAAAGGAAGAAGAAGAAAAAGAGAAAAATCTTCTTAAATGTGTCGGCTCTACTTTATACAACTGTAAAATAAACTTCTGTTCTACATAAAATTTTCCTATCAAAACATACCCTACTACCCCCCACCCCCTCCCCACTCCCCCTCTAACTTTTCACATAAAATCTCAAATCTCCTATAATTCTTCGCAATTTCGAGTTTCTGGGAAAGATCGTAATTCCGCGGCGTTATTGTAACGGGTGATATGGAAAAATTGAAAGAATTTGCAAATTAGAGATTCATCCGTAAAATTATTATAGTTTTATAAAGGCATGTTTTTCCGAAGTACAAAGCTAGGAGCGGAGGTTAAACGGATTGTAAATCACCAAGCTGTCAAACAGTGTGACTTTTACGATGTTCTCGCTACCTCGTTTGGCTAGGTGTCGCTGTATATATTTCTTTAAATTCCTCAGGCTGTAATTTCGAGTCATTTACGACTTTTGGCAAGGTAATCCTGGCGTAGGGATGTGAGCCGCATGCAAAGCCAAGTTCCGGTGCTCTGTCATCGTCGTATCGGTGGGTGGAAGAAGGATTATATGTTTCGTGGAGTTTATCGCCTCGTATAATTTTCCTCGACAGTTCTGTCAGTAGCTTAACTGTAATTAGGGAGGTTCGAGACTGAGATAAGCTGTAAAAAGAAGAGGGGAAAAATATCTTATCAGTAGAGATTTTTTTGGCACCGTAACTCTCGGAGCCCTCGGAGCCCTCGGAGCCTGCAGAGCCTGCGGAGCCCGGACGAGACGAAGAGAACTATAATACTTCCAACGAGTTTTACTCCTCTTTCACTTTACCAAGTATACTATAATATAGGTATATCCCATATTTTCTCGAGACTCGGTTAATTCTACACGGATTTGTTTCGAGCGAATTATAGTATTGTTCCGAGTAACTCGTTTTGCGTTTCCTCGACAGATTCTCCAGGGTAAATACACCTACCTGATTATAAGCTGATTGACTAAGGCATTATTGACATAGCTGTTAAATATTATCAATGCAAATATTTGTATCATTTCGTACGTTTATTTAATAACGAGTATATGGTGATAAATTAATATCAGAATAAAAAATATCGGGGTTGAAATGGCAAATTTACCCAAGGAACGGTTGGCTCGTCCAATTCTGTGTAGCAGTGGTTTCGAATGAAATAATTAGAAAGAGCAATCCGGCAGGCCGGGGGATTCTCTTGGGTAAGAAGGGAAAAAACAAAGCGGCAAGTAGGAGCCGTAGGTGGGGAAAAAGAAGAAACTAGAAATAAGGTATGGGAAGTACTTTTGAAAGAGAAATAGAGGCATAGTACAAAACTTGGTCTGCGATTATTAATATTCCAAGTCTGGAGAAATCCTGGATCTCGGGGCATAAGACGCAAAGTATTCGGAGCTTTGCCGTAGTTTCTCCGTGAAAATTACAACAGGGTTCAAGGTAGAATGTTCTGTGGCAGAGTTATCCCTATGCAAAGCTAGTATGGTCGTTTTTAACTTTAAAGCCAGCTATATGCATCGTGTAGTATGGTAAGAGAGAGGAAGAGAGCGCGCAAGCTTATACACTGGGCGGAATCCATCCACTCAGGAGCATCGTCACATCCGTCGCATCTGTGCATCAACATTCGCTTTTTTTCGGTGTCTTCCCCATGCAGCCTAGCTCGTCGTTCGCTGACGCTGACTCGCTTCCCTGGCTTCAGCCCCTTCCGTTTCCCCCCGCGCACAGCAGCAGGCACCGCGCGCGTCTCCCTATATATGTATCTATATCTATACGTATACCGTGTTGGCCTGCACCGCCGACACCGCGCCAACACCCTTCTAACGCTCAACTACGCTCCTGTTGCCCTGCCCCCTGCCTCCTACGCCACATGACACCCTCCCCGTTCTACGTAGTGCACCACTCTTCTCTACACGCGTTACCCTAAAAGCCACACACCCCTCGCCGCTCCTCCACGGATCCTCTCTCTCTCTCTCTCTCTCTATATATATATATATATATATATGTATACCGCGTCTTGGCCAGTGCCACTGCAAATTTTTACAAAAGAGCTAGCGCACTCAAAAATTCAAAGGACGCCCCATCGTTAAAGGCAAAAAAGGATTCTCTTTGCTGCTGCGCTGCTGCTCTCAATGACAAAATGGTTTTGTCAACGACTCCACACGACCCTGCGTGTACCCTAGCTCTTCTGATAAATGGAATACTTCCTAGATACCGTGCGTCTAAAAGAAAATATGCTTCAAAATATATATACCTATATGTATTAGTTTGAGCCACACTTTTAGGGAAATTTTTGTAGAAAAAGATTAATGTTCGAAAATGACATTTTAAAGGTAAAAATGTTTAGACTAGCGCGTTGAAAGTGTATAATTGGAACAATGTTGAGAAGAATATTTCAGAGTTTCGAAATGTGAAGCTGCATGTAGAAACGAGGAACTTTAAAATGGATACAGCTGCGTGTCGTAAAAGAGAGCGGGCGGTCAGCTTACAAAAGACAATCGTCCGGTAATTCGAGCGAAGCTCGTTGGGCTCCGTAAAATAAAAATGTAGCGTAGTATAGAGAGAGCTGGTATCTCTAGTTTTGCAGAGGCGAATGGAGAAGGATCTTTTTCAGAGCATTATATACTCGGATATTCGTTGCTTCTCGGGATTGTCTCCAAGCTATTACCAAATTGTCGGTCCATCCCGTCGAGCGGGGCTCCCATTGTTGACGCGCGCGCGAGCGAGCGCTCGGCCGGAGTACCTTTTCCTCGAAAGCCCAAAAGCCCGAAAGGAAGACGGAAAAAGAAAGGAAAAATCTCCAATGTCGAAGGCAAATCGGACATTAATCTGCGCCCTAATGAAACCGGTAATTTATAATTGGCCCGGAGCGCAGCGTCACAGTCTTTTGTCGGAAAGAAACTTTCTCCACAAAACCCGTCACCCCCTTCTTTCATCTCGGCCCCCTTTTCTCCTTTTTCTCCCCATCACCTTCCCTTCGTCTTGCCAAGACGAAAATAACCAAGGAACTAGCTCCTGCAATACGCTGAAACGTCGAACGACAACCGCAGATTTTCCCGGTAGTCCCGATTCACTCCAACTTTGAGAAACGTCCGTCTTAAATTGTTTTGGCCTCGAAACTCTCCCAGGAGATCGATTGCTATCGATAATACGAGAATCGCTGTATTGTCTGTAAGCCCTACGACTCGATCCCCTTCCCAGTACGATATAGCACTTTAACGGCTTTCCGGTAATTATTTTATGCCACGGGATCCTTTCGCGTGATTCAGCATAGAGCCAGACATTTTTCACAATCAACCTGACTCTTTTTTCTCCCATGCACACACACACTATATATATATATATATATATATTTATGTACAATTCTACAAAACTAATTCAATCGTCAAAAGATGTGCGAAATGTCTCTTTCGCTTTATTTAAATTCATACGACTGCTCGCGTTCGAATTTTTTTCTCCTGGAGAAACATGACAATTTCTCCTCGCGTTTCCTTTGCTTGGAGTATACTATATATATATATATATATAATGCATGTAGTAGTATTCGTATGCTGCATATCGTTAACCCCTTGAGCGGAAACGAAGAGATTTGCCCCCCATGGGCTTTTTTCGTCACACTCAAGTTTAATGAGACACACCCGCTATGCTCTGCTTTAACTTTACTTGTATCAACAGTGTAAAAAAAAGGGCCAATGAGATTTACTAGTTTGAGCAGGCACGTTTCTCTGGAGAAAAAAAAATCATCAAACAAATACATAAAGACGGGCTTAGAAATATTTATTGACGGCTTTTTCTTCTCTCTCTCTCTCTCTGTGATGAAACGATAAAACCTGTAGGGATAAAAAAAGCGAAGGATCTCGTGCCGGCCAAGGAAATATAATACTGCAGCCTCGGCACAGCATCGTCGGGCATAGCCTCGATACAGAAATAAGAAACAACTTTATCGATAAATCTAATGTTGCAAGAGGATGAATTAAATTTGCCAAGTTATTGATTTTTAAGGCAAAAAAGAATTTGCCCGAGTGTCTATTGTGGCGGAAGGAACTCCTTATCCTCGCCAGTCTGCCTCGAGGAAAGGAAGTAGCAGCTGGATCAGCAACGAATGCGAACGCAGCACGATAAAACGTAAATCCGACCGGTAGTTTACAGGAACTTGTCTGTCTTTCCTGGCCATCCACCACCGTTTCAAAAGCTTCTCTTATATAGGACTTTGGTGCGAAGATCGGCCCAGTGCAGGACGTGTCAAGAAACCAAAAAAAAAAGATGGCTTCGCGATCAAACGAAAGAGTTTTCGCGTTTGAAAAATAGTTGATAAGCGAACAAGGAGATTGGACCAAGCATATTATTTCTCTTCTCAGCGTTAAATTCTAATTAAAGAGTAAGAATAAATATGAAAGAAGAGGAATGTGAAATATAAGAAGCGTGCACGCGTAATACGGCTACGTGATAGAAGAGAGCAAGAAACGGAGAGGCGTGAATTAAAAAGCTAGCTTGAAATTTTGTCGAGCGAGGTGTGCCTGTTATAGTAATCAGTAGCTTACAGGCAGAAGAGCTTTGCCACGCCTCGAGTCTTTTGTTATATTGAAATGATAATAAAAAGAGGTAACGGTCTGCATGTCTGTGGGGTAAACCGCGCGTCTTGGTGCTTGGCTCCTCTATAGAGATATATATATATATATATATATATATGTATACCGTATACGGGTACAAACAAACAGCAGAGTATCATCGTATGCATCTAGCCAAGGCGCAAGGCTCGAGTGTCGGCTGTCAGTCCGTCAGTCCTATGCTGGTGAGCTGGTCTCTTTACCGAGGAATCTCGCCTCCTTTATCTACTTGGCACCATCCCGCACACTTTTCTCACCTCATCCAAACGGATATTACTGGACCGCGGCCTACTTTGCTCAATGAAACCTACCAGCGCTGGGCTACCAACGCCTTTATTATTTTTGCTTGAATGCTGTGGCGTGCCCGTCGGGCGGTTAAGAAATCCAGTGAAAAACCAACCAGTCAAACAGACCAGAAAGCTTTTAACCTCTCAGTATTTTCATAAAAGAAATTTACATGGTGCTCCTGTCGATCGAACTTTCCAATGGCTTTGGTCTGACGTTGCAGAATAGAATAGACTAGACTAGAATAGAATAGAATAGAATAGAATCGATCAGTTGGTGAAACATGGGTAGCCGGTAATAAAACACGTGGTCTAATATGTCGTCGTCGGGGGTCGGGGGCTGGGGGGATGCAGAACGGAGACTGTGCGCAGAGCGAGTAGTGGAGTACTTTGAAGCGTCGCGTCGGACGATCGCGTGGATTGATTTAATGCAGCGATCGCTTGGTAAAACTTTATTGAAAAGGGAAAAGGATGAAGCAGCACATGCACCTGCATCCACGAGACTTTCAAAGTGGTCTCTTTATTTGCGATGCAAGGTGGATTAGCCAAGAGCGATGGTAGGGTTGAAGCTCTCATCAGGAATTCAGGTCGCTTCTCTTTTTACGATGTAGCAGCAGTAAAAATAACGCTAAGTTAAAAGCTCCCTAAACACTGCTAGCCCGAGTAACTCGGGCAAATTAGCAGCGTTTCGCTGGCATATGAGATGCATGTAAATATATATATATATATATATATATATATATATATATATATATGTATAGGAACGAGTATACTTCCGGAGAGAGCAAGAGCGCGCCGCGAACCCTTCCGGTAATTATATCGAGGCGCGCGGTCATTTTATCGCTTTCCGAAATTCGTAAAAAGAGTGTTATTATTTGCATGGTCGCGGAGAAGCAAGGTTGCTCTCGAGTCGAGCCTCGATAGGCCAGCGGCAATTCTCGCAGGCGTCCCTCATTAATTTCGACGAGGAGAACTCTGAGAGAGAAGTGTGTTTTGCTTCCGGTCACGCTACGATTTACTCGATTCTCCTGGTACATATACGAACATACATACACTGCTATGGGACAAAGCAACTTGACTCGTTCATTTGAGGTGTAACGACCCTACGTTAAGTTAGTTTCCAGCGTGAACACGTCGCGATTGGTCAGTTCTGGCAAACTTGACTATCTGATAAACTTGCAGCTGTAACTGGATCGTCGGCCTTATAGCGAGACTTCATATGCGCGTTCACGCGTGATACTCGCGTGGAATTATTCATCGGTCTGATCAACAATAGAGCTGTAAGCTAACACCATTTTCGTTAGGGATGTCATTGCCTGCTCCCATCGTGTGCTTTCTGCCGCTTGATTGGCTCTCTTGCTCCCTGTCCTATAGCTCTCTCACCGTTACACGTATACAAATACCTATTAAACCGCTGTATCTGTATATATATATATATATATATATATATATTTATGGCATGCTTGCACCGCCAAAGTCGCACCACGTGTCGCGTCGATTCAGCAGTAAGAAATATCGTATATACCCCGCGGTGCCAATTCGAGGCGCTCGACTTTTAGAAATATTAGCAAACACCGTGTCGATTGACCTATAAAAGGACAAAGCTGAAATAGGATTTTCAAGGAGTTGGACTGTTTTCGACGATCAATCTCAACGTCGCGTCGCGTCGTTAAATGGATTTCCGATAATCATTATTATCGAAAGCCGCATCCCTCTACGTGTCCCTGATATAACTGCTCTATTGAATTGCGGTCTGCATCCCTTTTTATTGCGATTCCATTTAGGATTCTGCCAGCAATGCCAGCTGCTTCAAAAAACTGCTTGGTGAGTGCACGACTGCTCGTAATTTCGAGATTGTAGTCGTTTAAAGAGCTATAATCGAAATGTGATAGAATCATGCGCACGGGATGAGCGATCGTGTCCGTCGAGTGATTCGTTCGAATTTAGCAAATTTGCAGCTGAATTTAACCAATTTATACGTCTCGCTCGAAAGTCATATTTTAGTAACAATAACCTCTGCGATCCTGTACCTTGATCAAAACTTGTAGGTTCCTATATAAAAACCTCGTCTACAAGTTATTTTTACATTATTGCTGCATGCGAGGCAGCTCTTTTCAAAATACAGCAATAATTTGTCGTAAAATGTTGTTATGCGAGCCGTCAAAAATTAACATCCACTAAAAGCTTTCAAAACCGTAAAATATTGTAACAAATGTGTTTGAGATTTTTGGCTTTTATTTCCTATGTTATTGAGTTATTGTAGCTTAAAATCGAGAAGCAGAATAAAAAGGAAAAATTTGTGGTATGTCGAAAATGTCATTGAGGGAAATTTGCAGTTGCATGAAAATACGAATGCCGAATAACCTGGATTTCGTTCTTTCATTCCTTTCAGGATTACGTGAATGACATAATTGTAATACCGCGACTGTAATCGGCACCCATCAGAGTCCTCAGGCGAAAAATGCTTGAAAAGAATTCTAGATAAAAGGTTGGATAAAGCAATAATGTAATGCGGGAGTATGTTGACGAGTGTATTAAAAGATAAATAGAAATCACTTTAACGTGTAATACATTCTCTACCAAAAACTTACTTTGTTAAGGCTAATTAATTTATCAATAATCTTTACGTACTAATGTGAGAGGAAGCTCGGGTTCAACAGCATCTTCATCCTTTCCATTGATGTTTTCAGAGTTGCTTGTCAGCATTTAACATCTTAATTAGTAGTGCATTGGTTTTATCCTTTGGCCTAGCTTCTCTACGCGTGTGATTCGATTTATTAATCTCTCTCTCTCTCTCTCTTGGCCGAGCACTTGGCAACGATGACTCACATTTGCTTTGCAGTACGTGGATCGATCGAAAATTGAAAAGTGTGAGTCATACCTGATCTATCACAAAACACTCTGCACCTAGGTAAGTAATTCTCGATAACTCGTGTTTTTCTACTCGCTCCCTACTTTACGATCTTTGCGTTAAGTCACCATGGAGATGTGAAAAAGTCTTACTCTACTTTTTCTTCGTGACTAGCAATAACGCTATACAGTTGTTTTCTTTTTGTTGGTATTTTAATTTTTCAGATTAATAGCTACGCAATGAAAGCTTGCTGGTTATGTCATTTATAAATGAAATTGCGTTTATCCTTGTATAGTAATGAATTCTCGAGAGAGCCAGTTGTGTATTGTAAAATAAGAGGTTTATCGATACCGTATAAATGAGAAATAATTAAGCGCTCTAAATTAAAGTTGGCTCGTGCAAAGTGACTATGTTTAGATAGGTTAAAAGTCCATTGGAAGCATGCAGCGGCTTTAATAAATTGCCAGAGAGAGTCCAGGTAGGAGATGGAGCGAAGCAGCTAGGTTGAGACACACGAGGTGCATGGTCTTATCAGCTGAAATAGGACTTTCGACCTAGGGAGACCATCAATGACCCCGTAACACCTCTACGATTAAAGTGTAGTTAAATAAGACGGATTAATGGCGTAAGACGGTGCATCGAGTCTAAATGTTTAAGCGGTGTTGAGATGTTCCGGGCGTGCTACACCGCCTATGTCCTATAGCTGTATACGTGTATAGTGCCTGCCCTACACCAAAGAATAGAATACGTTTAAACAGGAAGCGAAAGACGAGAGACGGAGAGAGAGAGAGAGAGAGAGAGAGAGAGAGCCTAAATAAGTAAGAAAGGAAGACTTTTCTCCAAGCAGCCCTGCAGAGTCAGAGTAAAATTAAACGAAAGAGAGAAATTTGATGATTAGACGATGAGGATGGAATAAGGGTAAAGGGTCGTGCTATCGCATTCACGGATTTTGCTGCATTTTAGCTCGGCTGCATTATCCGAGGAACGACAGGATCTGGGACGGCTTAATTCGTTCAATTACCCTCATTATCCATTTTAGCTTTGCTTAATTCGAGCTCGATCCAACCACCTTCCCCCTCCCCCCTCTCTGCAAACCTTACAATTCGCTCTCCTTCCGTGCCGTCATTATTCCTTTACATGTAACTTCATCCCATACTCCAGCTACCTCCTACGCACGCTTCTCATCCTTACAAAAGACCTACATTTCAACTTACACGAATACTTGAGATACTTGCAAATTTTTCGCCATTCTTACGATATATCTATACATTTATTCCCAATTTAATTCAAACTTTCGAAAATAATAGTTCCGAAAGTTTCGCAATCTTTGGGATTCTCTGGATAAGGGATATTAAGGCGCGGCGTTCCTCCCAGTGAGCGAAATTTTCCCTTAAAGTAGCTGGCTTTATCGGTTGATAGTCCAAGTATGATTCGAAGCTGCGCATGGGAGAATGAATATTTATAGAAAGTTTCTTAAGGGCCAGTCTCGATTTTGGGGAGATATCGAATATTCGTCTATATATATGGTGGTGGTGGTGCGAGGCCGGCTCTTCCAGGAGTTTCCATGGAACTACTGCAGGGACTGGTGGGGAGTAGTAGAGAGGGTTTCGGACGGATCGACAGCATGTTGGTCGGGTGACTCATTACTCGACGGGCGCGCATTAATAAATGTAGCGGGTGGGCCGTGCCGTGCCGGTCACGCATAATCACTTGTGTCTACACGCTGCCGATGAAACTATGGGGACAGACACCGAATGACGCGTAGAGCCACAGAATTGGTTGGAGGTGTGTGGGGAGGGAGGGATATAGCTGACTCACACACGATATATACGCATATACCATAGCTACTATCGTGATGTCACGCACCATGGCCATTTGCACCGCTCGCACCAAACGCAAGAAAACTATGGAGCAACAGCATTGCGCCTCAGCTATGAAACATTTTGAGCTTCCACCGAGCGAGGCCGCAAAATACGGGACGCGCTCTCAAACCCGTAATACACGCGCGAACACTCTAGCAATTTTCAATGCTTTTCCGTACGCCCCTCCAAACACGAATCTAAACTCTGATCAGCCAGATTGAAATCGACCGTCCCGTGTAAGCGAGCAAAATTCCTGTCACACGTGCCATTGCTTCCTAGCTATCTTTCCATTATGTATACTTTTCTATCCTTTATCGTATACATGTGGATGAAAGCATTGGTTTTTCACACACATTGCACGAGACCAATCGGATATGTTTAATCTATATACGATTTAGCATAGCGTTATGCATTAATTTACACGCATGCCCAAAATTGCATCCAAGTATTTCGTTATGTGGGCTCCGATGGCAAATACATTATGGAGGGAGAAACGCGACAACTGTTTGGTAAATATTAATAATATGTAAAGCGAGCAAAGTTCCAAACTGTTAGACATGAGAAGCCGAATGTGCACATGGGCGGACGGTATTTAGCAGTCGTCACACTAGTCAAACGTGTAAACATCGTTAAACCGAGCGGCTGCTGCACATTGCATAGTTACGCTCGTTCGAATTATACGGGTGTAACTATTAATTAAAATGAGATTTCTTTCATTAATATTTCATCATTTTGGATGAACGCTTTTATAAATAGCATAAACGCGTATCATCTCGTTAAACTACAGGTAACGCGCAGAGTCGAGCGCGAGGCATCCCGCGTTTTCTATACTTTATTTAAATGGTAAAAAAAAAAAAAAAAAAAAACTCATGGAACTCTAGGGGAATTAATCGAACTATGCGTGTATACATGCGCTGGCTAGTATCAGAGCCGCGTTACTTAAACGTGAAATAGATTCTATTGAATTGACGCGAAGCTTCGATTCATCGCGATACATGCTACATTTTTTTGGTTAAACCTTCGGCTTGTAGTGATAGGCGTTTGAAATCGTTTTTATTTGACCATTTCGTGACACGCAATGAAATTTAATGAACTGATCAAATGATTTCTCTTCGATATTTCCAAGAGTTTCCTCCACTGTTTTCAGCGCAACCTAGCGGACCATGAATTGTACAATTTATTGAATTTTTGGCCAAAATATGAGTTTCAAGGGCTGAATATAAAAAATTCTACATAAACCAATATCGATTAAATTGCTCGGTTACGGTTATTTCGTTTGTGCAGTAAAACTATGCATAAGTATACAGCACATTCGAGTAACGAAATTTGTAAGCCCCCTGTCCTTTGAGCTACATGTCGAGAGAGAGAGAGAGAGAGAGAGAGATGCGGACTACTCTTGAAAGAACAAATATTTTCCACGTTTGATATGTGAAAATATGACGCGTTTGTATCCCTTTTTTCTCATATTTTTGCCCTACCAATCGGACATACTCAAATCAATATTCAGGCTGCACGTCGAGGAGGCACTCTGGCCGTAAATCAGCATCTACACGGTATACCGAATTGAATACGGCCTTGGAAATCGGTTAACCGCACGTTACTTTGAAAACGGGACCCGTTTGGAATGGTCTCGCATCTCTTCCTATTGGTTTTCATATCGGATTCCATATCTTGCAGGAATACGCTTATAAATAACGTCTATTCGAAATATATCCAAAAATTCTTGATTTTCTTTGCCACTGCGGTCCCCCTCGTGCAAATTATTCGAATCCATCGACATATTATATACTTTTTTTCTTTCTGTAAATGACGCCGATTTTTACTTCGCGTTTCACTCGATCATTGCAGTCAAGAGCTTCAGTTATTTTGTTTTTCTCAATATATACTATATTAATACGATAATTGAATTTCTCGTTATAAAATGTTCATACGATAAGCTTGTAGTGCAGTGGAACGAACGTATAGCGAAAATCAATCTATTTCCAATTTAGCCGCTATCATTCGATTTAATAAATCCTCAAATATTGACAAGCGCGCATCTCAGCAGTTAGATTTTTGCGAATCATTCTGCAATTTTATCGAATGTATTTAATTTTACGTTTTTACTCACTCGTTATTGCATTTTTGTTTGTTTGAAAAATGGGGTGTAACTAAATTTATTTACACATTGCTCGAGGTTTTTTTTTTTAACAAACAAGAGTAGAGAATAACTTTCTTCATTCGACACAGCAAATTAAATAAGCTCGTATAAATTGGTTTACCCGTTCCATTCGATAAATAATCCTTGAAATTAAAGTTGAACGAGTTCCGCGGTATGTATTCGGTCAAATTTTCTCTTATTGTTTCAAGTCATTTTTCTTTCTCCATAGCAATTGTTATTATTTTATTACACGTATATATATATATATATATATATATATACTAGACGCGCGGTCGAGGTATTGCTCGAACCAGAAGCCATGCGTAATTAAAACTTTTAGTTAATTTAGCCATGAAAAGGATAATGGAAAATTTTCAGACGGCGTACCTGAAGGCATTAAGACTTTAGAGGTATATAAAACCAGATTAAAACTGAAGGTACTCAAGGGTCCGGAAAAAGCTAGAAAGGGGTTGTATTATGACTTGCACGAGAGCAAAGTACTCGCATATAATGTCATACCGAGAAAAATGCGATAAAGAATTGAAAATTCGGATTACAGTGGTAGCTCGACGTGTTTTCGGGAGTCTGCGAATGAGGTGATAAAATATTCTCCGCTTTGCCACCAGGCGCATATTTATTTGCCCATTCAATCGCAGAAGGAAATCACGATGGTGGCTGTCGCTCAAGTGTATTTCCAGAAACAATTGCACGGAGGTCGATTTTGTAGAAATGCTGCTCTGCTCTTTGCCACGGTAAAACCTTCCTTGCCATTACACTCTGCGACAAATCCTATTGAAAAATATCGAAATATGCATGCATAAGATTCCAGCTTGACAGATTGCTCCGTTATGTTTCGCAAAAGTCAAATTAAATTCCTATTCCAAGATATTATACATCTCCCTGATCATATTGTCATTGCGTTAGTTGTGAGAAACGAACATGGAATAATGAGGATGCTTATATATAAGAGAAGAATTTCGCCAATGCGCGGCACGGAATGCACGACATTGCGGGTGAGATCGACTTAGCTGCACTTTTCTTGCTTCATCGTTTGGCGTTGCAGGACATTAGCGAGGACCCGAGGACCGATAATAGATGCCATATAGTGCGCAAGTGCGTCCTCCGCTCCATTATTAAGCTGCCGTTGGCACTGTGTCCCGGCACGCTGCAATTTCGAGCGAGCCGCGGGATTGAACGTGAACTAATTGCACAGCCGTGACGAGCAGTCAATCTTCCCGGCCGTGCGCCACGGTGTGACGCTATTTCCACAACTTCCAAACCGGTCCCCGATCGCAAATACCGCGCCGAGATCCCACGCATTCGCCACTCGCATGAAATTTAACTCGAATCTCTATATTAATTTGTCTTCCTCCTATACTCTTACACTATATACTTGCGGATGCTAGTTCATTTCAAATGAAATTCAGCAGGGACTGCAACAATTTCTCCAATAATAAGCTTATACTTACATTTATTAATAAATGTGAACTGTGTAACTACATATAAATCCTACCGGTTAACAAACTCTACTACATATATAAGGAGAGACGATACATGCACGTTGGTTAAGGACTAGTGTGGATCGGGGTAAGAGCTGAATACGTATATTAAAATGCGCATGGGGCAACCTCACTGGTGGTAAACGCATCAAGTTCTCGTACAAATGTAAGCGATACTGCAATCTTTTCTCAATCATTACATGCCTGCAAATTGAAGAAGTGCAACTGATCGATGTTAAAAGAGCAAATTCCTTTTGGCAAAATCCAGTTTATTAAATTTAATATCTTTGAAACAATAAAGGGGCCTTAAAGCTGTAATAATTTTTGGACAATAACACGGGAGAAACTCCGGAGTTTTGGGATATGAAACCGCGTTTGATAGGATGTGTATAATTATATGTAGGTATATACTTTGGTTGTAATGGGAGGGACGGTAGGAGAGAGCAGCTTGTTCGGTAATTAATTTAATTTTATATTTTAGAAGCAAAAGCATGCACGAAAGAGAGCTTCGCGTGTGTATCATTATTGGCCAGTGATAATAAGAGAAAAATAAAGCGGTTCGTAAGGAAATGTTAATATTAGGTAGGGGTAGTAAAGAAAGATATTCCTCTGTATGGAAGGTCGAGTATAGGAGCTAGTCCCGTATAATTTTGTAGTACGCTCTCGTTGGGGAGAGGAGCGAGGGGTACGGGGCTGTATTCATTGTGCAGCGAGAAATTGGGGGTGGACTAATTGCAGTCGTGACGAGTGCATTTAGTTCTCGCGACAGAAATTCCGAACGGCGCCTCGACTGGAGCTGCTATGCTTGCGGCTTGAATCGCAAACAGCCATGCACGTACGATTGAGGCCCCTTCCAAACTTATCTGATTGTTTTTGTGGTCATTGTTGCGCCATTAGCATCGAACGATTTTCCCGACAAACTTTCCTTTTCACAAATTGCCAGAGTTTTGCTTGCAATGGATGACTCGTAGCGGTCGCCATTCAACTGCGTCGAGAGAGAGAGAGAGAGAGAGGTAGAGAGTCTTCCGCATACCAAAAATCTCTCCATCCCTCTACCCTTTCATTCTTCTTTTATCCTTTACTCTTTGCCTTTTATTCTCTTTGCAATTCGACTAACTTCTGAAAGCAACGAGCCATGAATTAATCCTACAAAACTCATCTCTTCCCAAATCAAGAATATCACTATATTTTTTTTTCATTTAACCTGACGAAATTTATTCCATTTTCTATATTTTCTTTAGATTCTTTGTTTTTCTTCCCACGTAAATAAACTGTCAGTTTTCCGGACAAAAGCTTAACGGAATGCCAGCATAGCAATTTTGTGTATTTTTGTTCTTCTTTAAAATGGACAATTTACGAATAGAAAGGATGAAACCAGTAAGCCATGAGACTATGTTGTAGCATACGTTTTCATAATTCTTTTTCTCTCTCGGTCTATTTTTTTTTTGTCGAGTTTTGATCTCGAAACACCCACTATGTGCAATGCTCTTTAGACATTTCCTGCTTTTCCCTCTCCAAGCAAACCTTCAAATCTCTTTGCCTGAAACATTTCCCCTATGTTTTTACTTTAAGTTTTATCTGTATAAGTACCACCGGAGATTTTCACCATCTTCTCTACATAATAAGTCTACCAAAAGAAAGTATATTCGTATATAAAAATATCAAAATGTTGCTTTGGTGAACCGTAGGCCCAATGACTGCAGTATTCGTCATCTCTTAAATTATTTTCCTTAAAAAGAAAGAAGATCGAAATTAATATAGAGGCATCCTATATATATATATATATATATATATATATATATACGATTTGCTTTCGACGTGTCGGAGAAACTGCGTTTCGTATAGATGCTTGTACTCTTCTTATAGTTATAAGCAAACTTGGGTTAAATTAAACTCGGGGCGTTACTTACCCAAATATAGCGATAATTACGGGGTGTCAAGGGTAATTTGAATCTATTTCTTTGGCAGAGAGTACAGAGACCGAGCTTTGCTCTATGCGGCGAAATAAAAGTGTGTATATATACACTCCTTGTCAGAGAAAATGAGGGAGAATTAATAATCACTTAAATCCCAGTAGAAGCTCATTTCCGAGCTTCCTTTGCTTTATCTCCGTATCTCTCTTTACCCATGGCTTTGTAAAAATGCCCTACCATTTTCTCTCTGGTGTCGACTCTGATGCTCTCTCTAACAATTCATTTCTAATTCTGATTTTCATTTTATGCAAAATTTCACTCGCTCTTTTATTTTCCCGTAATATCGCAGTGAAGAAATAAAACTATTAGAGAAAGCAGCTGAGAGAGCCGAGGTAAAAGGAGCCTAGGCAGAGAGACAGTACTGTGTTATTTCGTCGCGTTTAATTCGGCAAGTTTTCTTCCTACAAGGGTCGTCTTCCTTCCGGCGCTTTAATCGAGCCGGAAGAGTGGAAAAGGTGTCGACTCGTGGATCGCTGCAAGCGACGAGATTCGGAAGCAGCCGATTCATTTGAACTTGGGAGGTCAGGCTAGACTGTCTGGCAAGGTTATTTTTGGCTGCTGCCCTCGCGGTGTGGTTGGAGGGAGTCTGAGGCGAACGGAGATGACTCGTAAGAAAAGAGGAAAAGGCGGAACGTCGAGGAACGTCGAGGAACGACGAGAAGTACGCCGAGGGTACAAAAGAGGAAACAGAGCCGGAAAGGAAAGACCCCCCCCTAGGCAGAGCCGGGAAGAACGGGCGGCCTGGTTCACTCGTGCCACCACTCTCTGCTACGTGCCCTATACGTGCAGCCGTGTAGGAGCTTCGTGGAGGGGTGGGAGCGTACGAACCAAACGTCTCACGGATATCCGGACACGGAGTCGCGTTTGCACCACTCACACAGAAAAACCGGGGGGACCTTTCTTGAAATAAACGACTTTTCACAGACCCGTCTCTCTCTCTCTCTCTCTCTCTCTCTCTCTCTCTCTCTCTGGGCGCGCGTTTAAAATAGTAAATTGCGCCATTCCAGTCTATACCAATGCATTTTGATGAATCACCAGAGAAGCTCGCAAAGAGCTAAATTCCTCAATAATACTAATTGCTCTTTTAATCGTACCTTCGTCTTTAGACTGTAGTTACTGTGCCGACGAATAATATCGACTGATCACTGCTGTTACATCGCTTGCAATAATACGAGAAAAATTCTACTCAAATATTTTGGCAGTATTTCCAGTGGAATCCGAATAAAAAGATAACTCTATGCAAATTTTATGAGTTATAATATTCCGGTACCGTCCCACGCTTATTCCTCGCCCACTGATCGATAATTGGCAAAATTTTATAATATAACACGGTCCATCCCGTCTGTTATTCTACAGCACAGTATTCGTCCTTCAATGAAATTTATAAATTTATCCAGCGCGAAGAACAGGATCAATTCGACAAATTTATTCGATGCTACGTGCCACTGGATCCTGAATTTGTTTAATCGTATCAATAAAAGTTTAGCAAAAAAGCAGTGCTCGTGTTGTAAAATAACAGAAATACATATAGAATAAAGTTTGTCGAAAAAGTTGACATTATTTTATGACAATAAAGTCATTAGATTTATTTAACTCTCCTATATAATAAGCACATAAACTGTGATTACTATATAGTTGGTAAGAGATTCGAGGGGTTCAACGTTGAAAATTGATTGCGAGTGGTATCGCGGTGGAGGATTTTTTGTTCGGTTTAGTGACGCTTTGAAAGGCAGGCATATAATGTCGGTGGTTCTGACAGTGATCCGAGCAGCAGAGGTTTTTGAAATTTGAGCGGCCTTACATGTAATCGCGAACAAACGAGCAAGCTAGTCAATCAGGCGGCGTTTGCAATTGTCACGATAACCTATCGGCCCATGTAATGTTAGTGGGCGTATGTACCCGTTGGATCATATTCTGGCTCTTTCTCTCTCATACGCGCGTACGCATCTCCTCTCACTCTCCATTTCTCATATTCACGATATCACCGATTATCGGATATTCCGACTGCGCGTGCCTCCGAAATTCTCTCTCTGTCAATGACAGCTCGCGTAACGATCGATCGATCGATTCCCAATTAAGCTACTCACAGCCCAACACAATCATTGTACTAGGAGCACTTTCATTTACTTAAAAGCCAGCTGCAGTCGATACATTTTTAGAAAAAAAATAAATAAAAAAAAAGACGGATAATGAGAAAGTCTCGCCTCACTCTCTCCAGGGCCATTTAATATCAACGCGTAAATCGTGCGGGGCCATTAATCGTAAATTGTGCTCGCTGCTTATCCGAATAATTAGAATTTTTAGGAAAATTGCAGCAGCGTTCGAAGAATAGCAAAAATAAAAAAATCAATGTACAAGAGCAGAGTCGCATCTTGAAAATCACAAGATTTCTGCTGTCTTATACTTATCGTGCCATATATAGTATAAGAGAACCGAAGAACGATTCTTCATTCCAGAGTGTGCTGCAAGTCGGTCTAGGAACTCTTAACAATAAATCATGGAATTTGAAAGACCGAATAGCATTGGAAGATTTTACACGGTAGAATAATGTCGGTTTGAAAAAAGTTTAATAATAAATCCATCGGCGGCTTATAATTTGGTAGATTTCGCCACATGCATCGGCCGGGGTGCTAATATTAGTGGAAGTATGGGAATGAACAAGTGCTAGAAGCTGGGCTAAATATAAAGCATGCTGGGGGTCAAGGGCACGTGCATCGAGCTACGTGATATCGGATTTCCGTGAAGCGCGCGCAGAATCCACGTCTTCCGGTTGGAGGATGCTGAAAATATATCGTGGTGCACGAGTATGCAGGCAGCTAGGGTAGAAGAGCGAGGCGACGCGACGCGACGCGGCGCGGTGCGGGCGCCGCACCGTGCCGCGCCGTGTGGCGTGGCACGACGGCGATGCAATTTCGTAAATTTATCGAGGTCTGGATGAGAAGAGAGGGGGAAGCATCCGCACCGGCTGGCTACGTCTCTCCAAGTCAGCACTGACAATTATTCCACTCCTCGCGCTAGCTTATTCCGATTTACTGCTCGAAGGTACGCGACGGTGGCATCAGAGATAGCCTCACGCGACTCCTCGAGAAATGGATTATTATATTCTGCAACTAAGTCTCTCCCTCTCTCTCTCGGAACACTTTCCCATTATGAGATGAATACGTTTAGCACGTGATAAGATCTCAAGGGCGTCGAATTAAAGATGACTCTTTTGAAATGTTCCATTGCATATCTAATGTAATAAATGCATGGCCGAATTATAACCACAAATGCAGAGAAACTTATTGTGTTTTATGCTTCTCGATGATAAGAGCTATCGATATGCACCGAGCCAGCACTTAATTAGAGGCTCAACGAACCAGTAGAATACAGCGAGAGTATATCAGAAATTCAACGTACGGATGGAAGCTGGAAATTAATTCCATCGTTGTTTCCTGGAGCGAAGATAGTATACTTGACAGGTCTCTGTATTTTCGAGTTAGTCACCTCTGGCTATAAAGCATCTCGCTGTAATATAAGGGCAAATCAGTCGTTGGTAGTATTCCAGGGCACAGCTAGGACAACAAGCCAACGAGGAATCTCCTGCCATAAAGGAGAACGTAACGAAATAAGGAAAGCTTATGAGCGGTTGGAAAAGCTGATTTTATAGAGGTCGGAAGGTTGTATCTCGAGAAAGGGAGGAGCTGCAAGAAGAAGCAGGTGGTGCTTATCGTTAGGCAAATGATGCTTTCTTCATTCCGCAACAAAGATCCTTCCGAACCAGAATATTTGCTTCGCCCCTGAGAAGCTCTTCGAAAATTTACCAAGCAAAATATTTCTACTGAAAAAATCTCAATCCCGTTTTGCACTCAACTAATTGAATTCATTAAAGTAAATAGAAGTGACTTATACCGAGTAAATACTGTTAGAGAGTAATTCTAAAGTGACTTTTCAAGTTTCTGCAGGAAAGAAGCAGGAAATTAAACCGAGGGGAAAATTGGAGGAAGACGAGGAGGAAGAGGAAGAGGAAGAAGAAGAAGAAGAAGAAGAGGGGCGAAAGTATAAAGAGAGAGAAAAGTGAGAAAGAACTCGAGAGAAGAGAGAGGTTATTTTGTTTCGGGTCAATCACGATGAGGACTCGCTTACGCTGTGTGACAAAAGCTATGTAGGATATACATCGAAAGGAATATGAATCGAGCGCGAGGAGGCGCGAAGAAGTTGGCCGAGTTGGGTTTGTTGTAATTTTAGGCTACCCTTCTTCTTTTCGATGGGATTCCCCTAGGCTCGCGTTTCTTTTTCCAATCCTCACATCCGGCGGGCTGCACGCGCGCGCGGAGACTCTGACTCTACTCTGTGACCAGCCGTCGCGACGCATCGCGACGCGTCCAACTTCTCCTTTAGCATTCTCACCCTGCTGATGCCACCGCTATTCTTAGACACAACGGTACATAATGACACGAGACAGACTCCGACAGCCGTTCGCCCCTTTCAGATGCAACTGCTCTGCAATTGTTTATCGCTTCTCCTCGATCTCTGCCCATTTAGTCTCTATAAGGCCCTGAGGCTGCGACTGGCCGCCAGCTATCCAGACTCATCCTGTTGCTTGCTCTACGCACGCGCGACCATAGATTTATATCACCCATCACGAAATATATACTCGCATGCATAATCCGTCGCTCCTCCGCCTCCCCCCCCCCCCCCTCCTATACCTATTATTTACCACACGACTTACATATAGGTAATATATACATGTATATATCCTCTCTTTTTCTTCCTTTAATAAATTTTAAAGCGTTATAAGACGAGCTATCATTTTCACATGCATTTACTCCGTTAAACTATATATCCAGCTTAGGAGGGAGAAGTCATTATATCTAGCTTCGAATAAGCTTAAGCGATCTTCTTATAGCAGCGTTGAGAAGCTTAGCGAGTTTTACTTTTATTAACAATTACGCGGTGACGTAAACTCGCGACAGCGGCACAAACAAACCTTCTAGTTTGATTGACCGCGATAATATTAGCCAGCATCAGCGGACACGATGTTTCGCGTGGAATCGATACTCGCGAAAAACCAGTGAAAAGCTTTAATCCACGCTTACAATTTAAAAGAGCTCTTAAAGCTGGTTTCGATATAGTGCGCTAACTTTTTCAAGCGTGCTTCCGCTAGAGCTATAATTGAACGATTTTTAAACTCGTACACCATTTTCCGCTATCCCAATAGATAGATAAAATCAAACCGTCATTTTCTTCCCATTATTCCCGTTAATTGTGCGAAAGTTTGTTACTCCTCGAAGATCCCTCGTAAAATTATTACTTACGATGCTTTTACATGAAAGTTTACTGGTCTCATAAATACCCATGATAAACACTACTATTATAAACAACGAACGAATTGCATGGTTATTTAATCAAATAATAATGATGTTGAGGCTAATTCTATCATCACTGGAACGTTTAAGCTTACCTTTAGAAGGATGATCTCGTTTATTCACAGGCAGTAATGCAATCTGACAAGAATTGCCGGGTTAAAGACGCTATTACTGTGCTGTATTACTAGGGTTTTCCGCGATGCTACTATTTATCCGGCAAGACGTGTGTCAGTGTTAATCAATAAAATTGGCAAAGGGGTGGGCTGGGGTTTTCCCAGTGATTCTACTTTTACCAAATCGTGCTGACTAATCAGTCTCGCCGATGGAGTACACGTTCTTTTCAGGAGATTCGATCGGGACACGACAAGCTCCGACCAATGGACAAGGGGATAAGAAATGATGGCGCATTAACGCTAATGATTCACGGAGCTTCTTACGCGATCGACCCTTCTTATTTACACAAGTTGACGCATCCGGGGTGAACGTGACGGTGGACGCCGGGGACGCTGGGGACGCGGTCGAGTCGTCCAGGTTTTACGGTCGATCGCTCCTGCGAAGACCTGCAAATGCTTCCGCCAAAGCCCCGATAGTTCGTCGTTTGATAAACGCTCTCAGCGCGAGCAGGCGTTTCTGCTTCCACACACGCTCACGCGCTTCATCCTCTACCTCACCCCCCTACTGACCTCGCCCCTCCATCCTCGCTCCATCTCTATTAGTCAACCAACCTCCCTCCCGCGGTCCCCCCCAGGCCAGAGAATCTCTGATCCACATGAACGATTGACAAACGAGCCATCTGCGTGCACCTGCAGCCAGCCAGCCAACATCAGAGATAGCTCAAAACCGAGGAATGAATTAGATTCGCTAATAAGTCCCGACGCACGATAACTTATTGGCTCCCAGCGCGTAAACGCTCTTCGCAGTTCGCACTGTTGGCCTCTGCCTACCTGCCTGCACAAACCTGTTGCTTCTTTTTCGTGAAATTCGATGAATCTTCCATGGCGATCGACACGCTATACCCACCATTAATCGATCGCCTACATCTTACCAACAGTCACCTCTATATACATATATGTATGTATATGTACCGTACGCTCTTCGATCGATCCGCGTATAGCTGGCAAAAATCCAATTGCTCGGTAACCTTAGATGACCACTTATTACCGTATAATCGATGCTTTATCAACCACGCATCATATCCATTAATGAACTACCAGATCACCATTGCTTAGTGGTAATTAGCGATAATTACGTTAAGAGTCATTGATATAATTGGAAGGTCCGACAGGGGTCCAATCATTTCGCGATCCCCTTGGCCCATTATCAAGGAAGAAAAATTAATTGGCTTAAAATAAACACTGCACAGGTATAGTAAGCTTATTGAATAGTTTATATCGATTTAACGCGTTTTGTGTTAATTGTTCCCTACGCAGCAGAATAATTAACGAAAAAGCATGATGATTGATTGAATTATATTTAAGCAAAGCCAATTATTTGCACGGCGCATAAAATTTATTGGGACAAGCATTCGATAACTTGCTATTATATACGAACTTTATATTAAATTAATTGTACGCTGTTACCAACGGCTACTGATGTTTGCGTTATTTTATTACCATTGCGTGTATGAATAATTATAAGTAGGTGTGGATAAGTGTATCATATTAAATTATCATATTATTGTAATATTCGCGCACAATGTATGCGAGAAAAAAGAGGCTGTTAAAATAATAGATTATTCGAAGATGGATCAAGTAATCATCGGCAGAGACGAAAAGGAGAAAGACTTTGGCAGAGCGAGGAAGGCTACCCGCAGACCCGCTACCGTTCTTGGAAACAGTTGAGAATCACTGGCAGGGCTTGTTCGTCTGTTTCTACAGAGTGCTGTGCAGCTCGAAGCAGAGACGCAGCAGTCAATGACTCCTCTCTCTCTCTCTCTTCCCCCTGCGTCTCTCTCCACCTTTCTCCCCCTTCCCCCACTACTCCTGCTACTTCACTCTCGGATGCTGCCAAGTAAAAAACGCTGAGAAATCGAAATGGATGGATCGACTTGTGTTGTTTGATAAACAGCACCGAGTACGACTATCGGTGAAAAGTATGCAAACGCGCAACGCTCTACGAGATTAAACGAAATGGGGGAAATATTCAATCAGCTTGTTTACAATATCCAAGTGTAATTTTAGTCCATTTTCATCATTCGACTCGACAAATTTCCCTCCGAAGATGATTCCAAGGCTCCCACAGCCTTTGCTTGTCAAAATTGTTCCACTTCTTGCGATCGAGGGAGGAGCAGAGCTTTCTTTGCGCCCCTCCCTCACCTTTTTTTTTCCTTACTGCATTACTCCTTTCCACGAGCCTCTCTCTATATCAATCAAACGATCCAAATATGCGACAATATTGTCATGCTACATTGGGCATGGGCTTTCAATAATGAAGCAGACCGCTAATTGCTTTATTTTACGTGACGCGAGAGAATGGGCTAAATGAGCCGAAGACAATCGATTTTTGCCAGTCGTCGAGCTATAGCGCAGGGCGTAATCTTTAATGAAGCGTTCCATACACTTCCCTGCAAAGTCCTTTGTAGAGCTTCGGATGGGACACGAGTTTCACTCGTGTTCTCTTGCTACTCGTGTCCTTTCAAAGCCATACATGTATATATGTAAAATATATATAATGTAGTAAAAGCAACGGGGGCTATATGCTCTCACTGTTAAAAATGCAACTGCTATATATATATCTATATATACGCGCGTTAACGTTGCCTCCGCCACGGGAGCAAGGCAATTGCAAAAAATATATACCATTGTATAAATGGAAAAATAATCTGGTCGATATACGAACTATTTCTAAGCGAGCAGAAGACCAGCTGTTGCTGGAAAAGTACCGAGCGACTGTAAGCTACATAATTTAAAGCGCGATGTACGGTGAATAAGTGGCGCTTTACGTCACACTCAAAATTAATTCATTATACACCAGAGAACGAAGCGCAGAGTTTCGATTTAAACTGGTCCGTGCCCGAGACCCGAGATTTTATTAAATGTCTGCACAGTATGGCTCATAGTTTGTTCTCCCGCGGTCGTTTGAATGAGAAAGTTTTTTTTCGTCTGATAATTGCTACTCGCGCGACTGCTGGTGTACCGAGCGCGCTGCTTAAAAAAAACACCACAACCAATTGAGGCTACGAAGAACTCCTTTGGGAATAGGTATATTCTAATCTACTTTGAATCTGCCGTGTTTTCGGTGAGATAAAATCGAGATAGCTGCAGCGATATGTAGATATGTATGTATATAAAATCGTATAGAGAATATAGAGAGGTCGAGACAATAAGCGTGTATTTATATAACTGGTACTTGGTGTAGACGTACATGCATTAAAGTGGGATACCAGATGTATTTTGAGAAGAAGCTCGAAGAGAGAGAGAGAGAGAGAGAGAGAGAGAATTGAAAGTTTCAGAGACGAAACAAAAAGCTGTTTGTCTTTGGCAACATCGCGAAGCATCGCTCGGAGGCGTGAAAACGTAGCGCATGAATATTTAAGCTGATTATTTTGCAGTTATTCATCGGTTAAGTTCGAAACGAGATCGTGGCAACTAAGTTACAGCGAGCCGCAGTTAAGAAGTTTGCCTGGACCCGCTTCCATTTTAACGCGGCGCGCTTCAGCTTAATTTATTGCGAGCGATCTAATTTCACGACAACATTCTAGCAGTTGGCATTAAGCATTGGACGATCGTTAGCCGCGACGAGGCTTTGCTCTAACCGACCGACGGACCGACCATACTTGCCGTCCTTTTCAAATTATATCGCAAATAATGGCCGAGCTCGTCTAATTTCCGCTATGATAATGCTTCGCGATGCAGATGTTTACTCTGGAAATATGTATCCATTTAATCATCTAACAGGATTTTATTACCATTGGATGCCACTATTTACCGTATCCGCCGAATGGAACACGAACGACTTCATTAAAATTTATTAAAGTTGATTGTAGAAGAAAGGAAATAGACGGGGAAGAGTATCCTTTATGTACTTGGATGAAACGCCAGCTCGTTCTGACTTTGTAAAAACATGTGACAATTTTACTTTACAAGAGAACAAATACGGTTTTACACACGAAGGAGAGATTGTATAATTAAACACGTGTTGCAGAATTCTGCGCGAGGTAAGAAGAAAAAAGAACAACTAATTACAGCACTTTTCTTAGGAAAGCAGAGTAAAGTTTTTATGCACTCTTCGAGGTAGATCAGTTTCCGTAGATAGAACAGTTTTAATGGGTTACGTTTAATTGGTGCTTTCGTGATGCCATTGCATAATCACTTTTTAATTACCAATTAGAAACAAGGTGTGCCGGGGACTAGTCAACGCCCATCGCATAATCCTCTACAATTAATCGAATGAAATTTATGAACGAGCCCTGGATCATTCCGTATGCGGAATCAATAGCGCTGCAGCTAAAAAACAAGTAAAAACAGCTGAAATGCACGCACGCAATCATTTTTCTCGAGTTATATAAGGTATTTAGAGTTGCAGGAGGCGTTAGTTTGAATCAATCCAAATGAAATGCTAAGGAGAATCTGCGAGAGTCGAGTGACTAGTTGGCATTCAGAAGGTAGGGTAGCCATACACAGAAAGGTGGCAGTGCGAAAAGCAAAAGTTTCTAGTCGCCCGCCTTAGAGCGCTGTATCGCGCCGCGCGCGCGTTACCTCTTTACTTTGAGGCAAAATCTACGTGGATCGCAGTGACTCGTTTGAACGGGTAGCTTGGAATTTTCGGAATATACTATGCACGTACTACTACGCTAGCTAGCTCGCACAAACCACCATGTAAAGTTATGCTCCAACCTCTTCTCTAGTATATGCGCGTATATACCTATATATATAAGGATAATTATAAAGAAGGAAGAGCCGAGTAGTTCTAGCATATTTTAAACTTTCAGCCGATCAACCCACATTCGTCTCTCCTCCTCGTCCATCTATTTATTATATATATATATATATATATATATTAATGTATACCTAATAAAGAGTATAGACACGTTAATCTAATCGATATACTTTTCCTTCTTTTAGGCATGTACCGCATATACTTCTTGGAAATCCGATGATACTAATTATGCGAAAGCTTTCAAGCTGTATCTTTGTCGAATGTAAACCTGCAAATTTCCACTAAGTATCGGTGTAGCTAATTCCATAACCGGATAAATTACGATGGTTATGGTAATTAGCGGAAGTTTCCATTACCGATTCGCGTAGTTCGCGTGGGGGGGGGTCGAGCGATTCGTCCCTTTATTCCGAATGCCGTTCGGATTTCAATAGGAGTAAAGTGAATTACTGACCGTTCGCGCTTTTGTTCTTTTTTGGTTTATGTCCTTTTGTTCACAGTCTGATAATACCATTCGAGGGATGGTGAGCATGACTGACAATTCAGTGTTAAATACATGAATCAATATAATAGCTCCGCTATTATCACCAAGTGAAATGCAACGGTGGATTAAACAATTCTCTCTCTCTCTCTCTCTCTCTGTCTCCCTCCCCAAGTCTTCATATTTTATTGTTACAAAACTGAATAGAGGAAACCTATTAAATAATCCTTCAACGTCCAGTCGGTTCAACCATGCTCGTAATTTTATTTGGAGTATTTCGCTTGAACGGACTTGGAGAGTAAGCTATCTCTACTTTTTTTCCCTCGATTGAAACTTTTTCCTCAAAACTTTACACCTTTCCTCTTCGGCCGTCTATTCTGCTCTCAATCTGGCACGCCGAGATCTTTCTATCTTTCAGCCAAAAATAGCTCGTGTACCGGAATAGCAGCGCGGAAGAATAGTTGGAGGAGAAGATTGGGGGGTGAGGGGGAGAGAGGGAAGAGTGATTCGTGGTTTGGAAAAGTCACATTTTGTCATATGTATATCCTGTACGCCACACACACACACACACACACACACACGATACTATATATTCATCCAACGGTCTCTGCTTGCCGCAGTCCACTTTTTGTTAGCTGCCCCGTTGCCTTTGTCTCTACTTTTCCTTCTTTTTTCATAATTAAAACTTCATCCCGCACCTCTTAATTATTCCATCTGTAAATCGCTATGGCCGATCCCCTCAGTTTCCCTCCGATTTTCACGTATTTTTGGATACTGCATCCGCCGCGAACGGTTCAACGACCCTTAAACTGAAGCATTTGTCGCCAAGGACACGTTGGCGATTGATCCCTCGGCAGATGTGACATTGATTTTTTTTTAAAAACATCTTTAACGGAGGAGCTCCGGGTGTTGAGAGTTCCGGTATACAGAAAAAAGCCAACGCGCTTCAGGATGACGTGTCTCGGTCAGAAATCAACTCATTACGTAAAGTTTGCCATGGAGGGTATATAGGCGTCGTGCCATGGAAAAGTGGACCGCATCCTGCACATTAGATATACCTCGAAATCACTTTCAACGTCCTTCGATCCTTGCATATTTCAGACATATATTCCCAAATGAGATCCGATAGTACCTATACATATATATATATATATACCTATTGGTCTAGCGCTTATAATGTACTCTGATTCTTTTATACACACCACGCGAATGGAACATATTTGAAGGTGAGGCACGTATACAATCCCAAAGTCCAAGTTTACGTTAGTTTCACGAAGCTCGTTAAAATGTACATGCGTGAGAAAATTCTTTTCAGTAATAACTTCCTGTAATTTGGCCAATTTTCCGTAAATCTAGTATGCACCCGGGCATACCACTTCTTATCCGAATGAAACTCGGTATAAAATTTTCAATTTCCCGCGCGTTTTTTTCCAGTCTGCAAAATTATAGTTTCAACGCGACTAGCGTTCGTCTCGAGATTTTCACCAAGTGTAAGTTCCAGCTGAATATAATACGCGATGATAAATTGCTTTTTGTCGATAGTTATAATTTATCTGACCACTCGTTTTCTCAGGTTACGGTTCTTTGAAGCAATATATTATATATATAGTTATATTATACATGCGCGAAATATAAGGGGAGAGGGAATCGCGGAAAGTTAACGAGAGCCTTAAAGTAATATCGCTTTATGTCGGATAAAACTTGGATCAATGCCTTGTATGTTATTACACTCGCATCGAATTAATGGTGAACAAGTGTAATCTCACGCGCAAAAGGGTGGGTCGCGCTCTAAGCTCGACGTAATTCCGAGCTGAATGCGGCCAGACAAATTGACCCCGTAGCTTAATGCGGACGGAGTGGAGTCGGAGCTCTAGCTGGAAAGCTCCGCGAGATAATAGAATCAGAGTCTGTATACGAATTATTCTATTCGATAACGATATTTCTCATTAAGCGGCTTGGCTGAATTCACAAGAAATAATTATACAATCTGGATCGCTCTTCTAATTTTCCCCTATATCTTCTCCCGTCGAATCAATTAATTCTATGGAAAAACTCTAATACATACGCGCAACAAGACTCTTCACTCTCACGCAATTGCTCTGTAACGATAGTCATTTCATGATTTCTATCGATTAATCGTTTATTTAAAAATCCTTAACAAAAATAAAATAAACACAAAAGAGAAAAGAAGACTATATTCAGGGTGAAAAAGAATGTCGCTCTGCCCTTCAATTAACAAAGTGCTGTCATTAAGTATTAACAACACGATGGTTCCATTATCCTGGCGTACCTAGGAAATCAGTAATGTCGCTTCTTTCGTCGATGCTTCGTCGGGCTAAAAGAATTCTCCGAAATTCTAATAACGGCTCGCCAGCACGCAACTCAATCGTGCACGCGACAACTCGCTGTCCCTAGAATACGAGCTATCGTCATTTATTATACTACGAAGCTCTTTGTACCATTTTCCGTGAATTTTTAATATCGAAATCATTGCTTCATGTAAATATAATAGAACGCGTGGAAAGCATTTGTCGCGAAAGACAAAATTTTCATCTGCGGCGTATAATGATTGATGCGAAGAATTAAAACTGTCATCAGCTTCAATGATCGCGCGAACCCCTAGGTTCAATGTTGTGATTTTCAGATTGGCGTATGCAGAATGGATGATAAATTCATGTGGGATCCATGTGCATATATACAGTATATACATATACGTGCAATATGAGCCGAAGAGGAGACGATTAGAGTTAAGATTGTTTGAAAAGTGAGTAGAAGGTTTTCGGACAGGAATTCCGTACTCTGCATGAATATGATAGAGGCAATTATAAACTTGGACGATGCTGTTATGGACGGAACCTTTGAGTTTGGCTTGATGTCCTCAAATTAAAGAGCATAAGTCTTTTATATATACAATATATGACCAGGCGAACCACTGGAGAAGCACACGAGGCCAAATCGCATTATACTTCGGAGCCTCAAACTAGACCATTAAAACAATTCGATTAAAGTACAAGGAATTTGCCGGACGCCGTTAAGTCGTTCGCCGAAGAGTGCGGTAGAATTTAATAAACCGTTTAAGCGATAAATTGATAATCGAAGAAAAGAAAACGTTGATTCGACAAATGTTTATATACGGAGCTCTGGCTGCTCTCGGAGTATAAGCGAGCTTCCGAGGAGCATCGAGTTATTTTAGTTGGACAATTCATCTCAAAGATGATACATCGTTTGGAAAATCCGTCTATGGCGTAGCTTGCTCCTCCCCGTCTCACCAAAATATGAAATTGGATAATGCGCCATTAGAGATTTCCAAGCGATTCATTCGGCTTTTCATCGCCATTGATGGCTTTGTACTCGGTGATCCCCCTAAGCATATACCTAGGCCGTTTCAGCACTTAAGAAACCGTCTCGAGATTCTTCGAGCTTGACGAGCCTCCCGCGGTGCGTAAATAAAAAGCTTTCGATATATATATAATCATAAATACTGATCCCGCGTAGGAAGAAAATTCAAAGCAAGAGAGAGAGAGAGAGGATCTTTTTGTGAAAGATGAATACCGTCGAAACATTTCTGGCACGGCAAAGTTTTGCAGATATATTTATATGAGGAAAATTTGGAAATTTCGTGCGCGGCGCGAAGGTCTGCTTGTAATGGAGCATTAAAAGTCTTAAGAGGAAAATTAAGGTCACTCGCATGCACACATCGCGCGCGCTTCGATAGTTTCGCCTGTCGAATCATTTGCTTTATATCGGCGCATGCATGGTTTTGTCATGAAAACTTTTGTCGTGTGTGTGTGTGTGTGTGTGTGTGTGGCTTGGATTATTTAACGTTCGCGACAAGGGGAAATTTGCAAAGCCATAGCTAGGATAGCATGGCAGCGAACTCTACGGTGCAGCATGGCATTGAAAACTGGCTGAAAGTCGATTTGGCATAATCCGCAGCCATAGATCTCTCACTCCTCGCTTCTCACTGTTCGCCTTTCAGAATCCCCACTCTATTCCCAGATAATGTAACGCTACATGCAATGCACCGCGGCATACGTAATGCGTATCGCGATCGCACATGCAATGCAATTTATACCATGGGTGTTAAGGAGACATGCCTGTTTTTACTAAATCGGACAACTCGCCTGCATTCTCTCTTATTCCTTCTCTTTGCCTTCGTTTAACACAATTTTCGTCTAATTAACGATACCAGCCTTTCCTCTAAATTAGCCAACTCGTTACTTCCACAATCTGCTCAGCGATTGCTTAATAATAATTTAGTCCCTTCGTTGCTTGCGTTCCTCTAATTATATATAATTAGAAAAGCATCCGTTTTCTGGCTGCTTTTATTAGTAATGATCACGTAATGCTACGGAGGAGAGTATCGTAATTTTTTTACTCCTTCTCCTGGGCAAACTCTCAAAGATCCTCTTAATCCCTATTCTTCGACTGGTCTCTCTCAACTTTTTCTTCTTCCCTTCTTCTTCTTCTGCTTCTTTTTCTTCTTTTTCTTCCTCGTCTTCTTTACTTTACCGATTGGCGTGACCAGAACTCGATGTAAATATTTTTTCACTTTCTACAAGATTTTTACAACTGTAAAATACTCGAAACGAAACAATACCGTTTACTATAGTTTGCGCGCTAATGAATTGGCTCTTGTTCAGTGTTTCACAAATCGGAATAGTTGATTTAGTTTAACGATGCAACATCATACAATGGCAAGTTATTAATTGAGTTACGAAAAGCGCCAAGGTAGTTCTCTATTTTAGCTTTCAAAACTATCAATTGTTTCGAGAAATCGAAGTCTAGTGTCAAACCTGCTGCCAGCTTAAACCCTCGACACTCCGTTCAGACAATGGAGACTCGTTCATTGTGCAAAAGTATATATATATATATATATATATATATATATATATATAAACAGAGCGTAAAGAGAGAGGAACAAAAGTTTAAGAATCGTGTGATGCGGAGTAACATTTGAATCTGCATGATACATCGGTATCCTGCGAAGCTTTATTTAGAATAATATTCCATTCTGAAAATTGCTCTTAAGGGTGGCGCGCGAACTAGCTCCAATAAAAGTTGAGGGCGGATGCTTCTTACGGGTGCAATAATTTGACAAATTATTATTTCATAGTAGGAAAGGCCATAAAAAGAGTAAAGTTTTCAGAGAACGGGACGAGAAAATAAGGAGAAAAAGAGGCGATTTGGATCGAAAAATAAAGTAGTGTAAAGAGAGGCTGGGGCATCGTATTGCTTCCTAGGGAAAAACTTAAAATGTCGTCAGACGTCGTAGCGGTTAGTCGTTGACGGTCCGCTATAATTTAACGTGCGCTGCTCTCTATAGCAATCGTCGTAATCACGTCACTGCAAGACCATCGTTAAACGAAAAGCGCATGGCTGAACGTGCATCGAATGTTGTCATAGCAACGTCTTTCCTATTGTCGATATGTAATACTCCGATCTCTAAGTCGCAATAATAAAAAAACGACGGACCATTGTTCGCCTTGCTATAAACCCATATTACCTTCAGCTACAAATTCACATTAGCTCTGGCTTCGTAAAACATTCTCGGCCTCTCCAATGCGTCTCTTGCTACTCACAATAGCTATGCCACGCATATTTTAAATAATGCCTCTTACCTATAAAAATGGAAATTCTCCACTCTCGCACTCCTTTCCTATACATTTATATATATATATACCTATACAGAATGGAAAACTTTCGAAAGGTACGAGCGAATAAATTTTATTACTCATCGGATCTTCTTACAAAGTTGATCAATATTATGGCAGAATAGAGTGTCGCATCTGGTTAAAAGATGCACCATGCAGTTGTGCAACGGCGGATATGGGTGTACCGCTCATCCGCCTCTGCCCCGACACTATAATTATGCACCTTGGTTCAATTTAAACATTACAGAAATCTCAATTTCCCTTTAAACGGCTATTCAATTTTATTATTAACTGGGCAAACTGAATCGAATGCGTTCTAAATACATCCTATGGTCAGCTTTGAATATCCGTTTAGTAATGTTTAGTATGAAAGAGCTGGAGATGTGTGCATCCAAATGTAAATGTAGGTGTGTGAGCTGGATACTGGTGCATGTATAATGCAATAATGCATTTTACACGCATTTGAATTCAGAGACGCGTAGTTTATAGTTATCGATACAGCAGCAACCGTTGAATTATTATAAAGGCCACCCCCACAAAATTTGACGATGTCTGCCTAACATAGACCGTTAGATGTTGTGAAACGATTCAACAAGCTCTTCTGTTCCATTAACCTCTCTATACGCGTATATCAGCTCTAGCTCTTAAAACAACGGAAATATATATCATACATTTTTTTTCACAATTCTCTTTACATTTTCTTGTATATCCTTATAAAAAATTATTTAAAAGTATGCTCCAAATGTATTTCTCGACTCGTCCAAAAATGATCAATGAAACGGGGATGATTTACTCTGTGCGTCCAAGAACAATTTTACCTGGCGTACTGCCATAGCTGCAATATGCCCGTCCAACCAATTCCTTTTCTTCTTCTCCTCTTCCCAGGAGTTCCCAATGCAGATATGTCGCGAAACCCTTAATCCAGAAGAAGGAAAATTTATTTCGTTCACAGCCTATAGTTAACTCGATTTTTCTTTTGTCGAGGGTATCAAAGTGTTTTAAGCAGCAGCTTCTTGTTCAAAGAGAGAGTGATTCCTTTGAACTCTGCTCGTATTTGGATTCATGAATGCAATATGTGTCATCGGTATGATGTAAGTTTTAGGGGGAGCTTTTTCGAGAGTGTATTTACGAGGCATTGAAAATAACGCCAAAGGATTCGATATTCAGGAAAGTTACGATCGTGTTTTTACAGAAGTGAGCTATTCGGTCAAGACTAAAGTTCACCATTGTAAAAAAAATTATGTCGATCCAATATGAGAGGGGGGGGGGGGGGAGAGGGGGGGGGGGGAAAGAGCGGCATAGAAATGTTTAGCCAAAGGCATCGAATGGCCAGCGGCAAATGGCAATCGTATTTTCATCTCGAAGCGGGGGGCCACCCAGACGAAGGACGAAGCGCAGTGTCGTCGTCGTTGGTCGGGTTGGTCGATTCTGAGACTGCGAATATATATATACTAGCAGCACGAATGCCCCGCGATTTCATCTTCCACGATCTCAAGGGCTACTTTATTGTACACAGTCACGTTATACGAAACAGCTGTGCCGATTTCCACTAACGACACTGCGCCTTATTATCGCAGGAGAACAATAAACATTATTATAATATTCCACAACATTACGCACTGGATAATTAAATTTTCCACGAAGCACTTTCTATTGATTTAAGGAAACTTTTATTGCGATATCGCGCCATTTCCCTAGCTCCTTCCTTTATTCTGCACTCATTAAATTATCTGCACAGCTGATATAATAACATTCTCATCAAACTCATCATTCATGCAAATTTTATATTTTCATTTATTCCATATCGATACCAGCAACTTGATGTATTATTATATTTTGTATTTGGTATTCAGTAATATAGTATCCCAATGAGGCGATGAATTAAAACAATATTTTGAAAAGCCCTGATTTATCACGACTCTCTCGTATTTAACTACAACGCACGAATAAAATACGAGTGAAATGATAAATGATTTTCTGAGTAGCCATTAACGTTTTATTGATTCGTATATAAATTAATTCAGCAGGGGTGTGACTTAATGTTAAAATTGACTATCCTTTTCTAGCTTTTTATCGCGACCATAAAATGTTGGTAGAGTTAATTTACAGTAAATACCATATACAATTAGTTTTATGCTTTATCTTATCAGTAGAGAGATTCGCTTATCGTTACGACCGCTTAGATTTTCCATTTTCGTTTTGACTTACTTTATTAATATTATATATATACAAATTCCCATAGAGGTCAAACCTTTTAAGAAAGCATACTATACAGAATTTAAATATAGAGATTTTATATGGAGAGGGTTAGGGGGAGGGAGAGAAGTTTTAGCAAAAATTCATATATATTTGTTCGACGAAGAACAGTAGCTATTATTGTACTCTGGTATATAGACGTTTCTTAGCAATATTACATTTGGTTCAAATATATGTCAGAGTTCTTTGACTGTTTAGCTACGAAAGAATTAGAGCTCTTATAATTTTCTGTAGCTTCGTTAACGCGAGCTAGCACATTAAGAGGCGAGGGGTAGTTTTTCAGGTAGGAAGACATTACGCGAAATTAAAAAACTCATCTCTATCAAGCCAACTGCGGCAAGGGGCGTGTGACGCTCCCTAGCGCATTACTTCAGGGTAATTACTCTCAATTTCACACGGCTCATCGGAGTTGACATCAGCGCTGCTTGCTCCAAGTATTCTGTCTAACAATTTGTCCAGTCACACACACACATACACACTATTCAAATCGTATATAATTGACCAATATTGAAAATGAATTAATCATCCAAAGGCCAGTTATACATGATTCGAATGCTATAAAGCTTGAGGCGAGTGAAAGATTGGCATGGTTTTCTATGTAGTGTGTGCATATATGTGTAGTATGATAGGAAGGAAGCCTTAAGTAGAAATAGAGACATCGGTTATTCATGTTATCTTAGCTTCCTTATATAGTTGGATGTTTTATCTAATGAATTAATCGAGTCACGTGTATTGGAATACCAATGAAGCTCCGATCGGCCTTAATCTGACGTTTAAAGATTAGTGACTAACCTTGGCCCGGCTTTTGGGCAGAAATTTCTTATTCGAAAAGGCTGTCGGTTCTCACTGGTTCGCTCTCTTAGCCCTCGCTATACCGCCTTCTCCTTCCTTTGTTATCCCATACATTTTCACGTATTCTCCGTAACGCAAGCGCCACGAGGCTTACCTCCGTGCCTCTTGCTTATTCTATCCGTTTCCCTTCGAGAGGGGTTTTTCCCTCCGTTATCCCCTTTCTCGGAACAACATCCACGTAGAAATCCGATTTTATGCGATTTAAAAACCAAACTGGCAAACGAAAACACTCCAATAAATAAGTACACGTGTGATGCTACTTCCCTATCTCTCTGTGGGTTATATCCCGATATATATATATGCACAATGGCCCAATTTTCCTCCAAGACCAGAATAATTTAGAAATGCATTAGCATTGCAAACCTCTCTGTTAATATGATAAAACGAATTCGGATAACAGACTGATTGTTATACCTATACTTCCCACGAAACTTGGAAAAGTCTAATGGAAATCCAAGAAGTAAGATTTCAATGTAATTTACATTTCATTTAAAAGAAACCCCTTTCGAAGTTGGCCAGAGCTGGTAGGAAACACTTGAAAAGTAATATTCAGACTGAGGCATGTTTAGTATTGTTTCTCTCCCTTGCACTATGCCTCTCTTAGAACAGGGGAGTATAAGACAATAGAGGCGTAATAAGCTCCCATTTACTTTATACGCAGATTACATTTATATATACCTAAAAAAATGCATAGAATAAGACACACATATATATATATATATATACATAGTAGCGTAAATGGGAAGGAAGAAAGATCATTGGCATTGAGCGGCCTCTTTGTCGCGTTTGCGTTAGTGCAACTATTAAGGATTCCGGGTCTGAGCTGTTAGGAATTGGAGAATTCATTAGATCCTGCAGGAGATCAGTGCCGGTGTAACTCCCTTGAAAGTCTCAGTTCTCTCGGTCCTGTTGCTACTGCGTTACCGCTTCTCAGTGGCACCCTTGCCACGGATATATGTGCTTTCGTATGCAGGTTCTTCATTATCTTCTACACACGTACGTAAGCGCCATTGTGCATTTACCACGAGGATAAATCCCGCGGGAATTGTTTTGCGCATGCCCTCTGACTGCCGTGCCATGCCATGCCATAATGCCGGGGGAACAATTCCAAATTCATTCAAAGCTGCGCAGGGTGTCGTTGCTACTTCGTTTCTTCCCATTGCAAAACGAATGAATTTTAAGCGAGAGTCCCGTTGTTACAAGCGAGATGGCTGAGATTGCATATATTTTAAAAATGGCTGCACAGCATCGCTTTCCCTCTCGCGGCTCTAACGCGGCTCTCTCGCTCGATCGAGATGTCAGCTGCTGCTTCGGCTACATCGTCTACCTGCAAAACAATCAATATCCGAACGATGATACCTACTCTGCCATCGCATTTTCCCCGCCGCGTTTATTAGCTTAATATTTCATCGCGATAATACAGCTATACGAGTATATACATCTTTGGACTATCGCCACGGTAGCGAATTTCAAGCACAAATATATATATAGGCCATTTAAATATATTCCCTAATAAATGAATGGCTTGTCGGATTGAAACTCCAAAACACCATTTGCCTCCTGAGATTGAATCTAGCAGTGAAGTCAACAAAGTTGCATATGGAGATTGATGGATTTTATGATGTGCATTGACAGAACAGAGATTAGACGTAATTTCGATTAAGGCACGAAGTAAGCGTGTTACGAGCAAACTCTAGCCGCCGCCGCCTTCGGCATTACTCGACAGACTTCAAAGGTCCATTATAATCTACCCGCGCGCGTATGTTATGATTTATTTAGTCTTATCCCATACCAATCCCCCTATATATATTTTATTCCAAGTTTCATGAATTTTCAATATAGTAGCTTTGATTTTTTTTATCAAAATGAATGTTTCCTCACAGTTGTTTGTTGTTACAGAGTCGGGAGGCTATAATTTTTCATGTTTCAAACTTTCATCAGTTTTTCATCAATCTATCTAACACGCGACTTTTGATTGCATTGAATTATATTTATAACTTCGTACGGGCTGCATACCTGTCTGTACGCGCGATGACATCAAAAATTCCATTGAATTTTTTGCTTTTAAATATCGCAATTAAGGAATACGATTATTTTTACTTTAGTCCAGTCAGCCGGGGTAGAAAGAGGAAATCGACAAAAATAAATAACTAACTGGACTCTCTAACAGCGAGTGCTTCAGCGTAATGGCTATATTATATCAAGAGCGTTGATTCAAAACAACAAAACAGAAGCTTGCTGCGTTGTGCTGACAGAGAAACATGTCTCTACCATTTAGCAGGATGAATTAGTGCATCGATCGTTATTTACGATCACTTCGCTATGATGCTATACATTTTTAGAACAATATCACGACCTCGGCTTAATACGGTCGTAAATAATAAGCAGTACCTATACCGATTGAAACGTAAGCATTGCTTCTCAATCTGTGTTATATATTATAGAGAGAGAGTGAGAGAGAGAGAGATGCAATATTTTTATTAATTTCAAGCCTTGAACTTGCTCGTTATATCTTTCTTTCCATTCTTTCCCTTATTATATACACTCTGCTCTTGCTATAATGCAGCTATTATTAAGTGGCACGAAATAAAAAGCAATAATAATTGTTGCGCAAAAAGTTTATCATTACAAGTATTCCAAATATGTTGCGCAAGAACATTGATCGAGAGTTAATTTACGGGTAATCTATATAATATATTTGGAGACTACAACGATCTTGCTAGAGACTAGTATTCCAAAGGCTTTATCATAGAGAATGCTCAGAGATTTGAGATTAGATGGAGTGGGAATGGGAGTTGGGAAGGGAGGGAGTGGGGTGTGAGAGTAGAATATGCGTCAGAGCACATTGGAATATCAGTTTAGTACCAATGTAGCTTTCCCGAGTATTATCTCCCAGGAGATGGTGAGCCACGTATCTTCAACGTGCTGAAGACGTCATTGCTCGTCGGCTTCGTCAACCTACATCAAGTATGAAAGCCAAATAGACATACCGAATGAACATACTTGATGCAAGTTCCAAGGGTGTGTCAACCAAATAAACCGATATTTCTCTCTCGCAATTGCCCATCATATTTAATTCAAAAGACTTCAAAATCAGAAGGTCTCTTTTACACGAGTCCATTTGCTAGCAGAGTCATTTAAGATAATGGAAAAGCTCCAAAAAGTTGAAGAGTAAAATAATATTTGGACAGCTCGAACGGGATGATTTGGGTGTTTGACATTTTCAATGATATAATATTCCTTGACCCGTATGGCAATTAACGGAGAATTATAAGTAGTATAATCAATAATCCTTCGGACGACGACGACGAGTCAAAAGTAAAAGGAACGTATCAGTTCAAGTGTTGTCTCGATCGCCTCTGTCTTTTATCAGCGAAATGATATCAGTTTGAAGAGAGATACAGTGATAACTGATAACGGTCAATGTTGCAATTTGGCGGGGTTCGGTAATAATGCAAAAAGTGGTATTATGGTTGCAGTCGAGTACAATGTCCTCGGACGGTACGGCGGTTCACGGTCTTCGAGTGCGCGTACGTTGTACTATGATGGTGAAAGGTGGTAGTGGAGCAGGGTGAGGAAGGAGGAGGGTGGTGGTGGTGAAGTAGTACCGAGTACGAATGGACAGGTATAGGTAGAGAGAGAGAGAGAGAGAGAGAGAGAGAGCCAGCAGACGGACGTAGTAGGAGCATAGTTAGATTCCTGGCGTTTAGGGGAACATCGAGGAGGGTGGCCCGAAGAAAGAGAGAAAGAAAGGCAGAGAGAGAGAGAGTGGCAGAGAGGGGCAGGGGAGAAAGAGAAGAGGGGTGGAGAGGAGAGGAGAGGAGTCGAAGGAAGGAAGGATGGAATACTAGGTTGGCTGGCTGACTGCTCGACGGTAGATGGAGCGCGCATGCGTTGGAGAGAGGGCATTGAGGGGCGATAGAGGATAGAGGAGAGGTTCCCCCACCTTTGGTAGCGGCCACGCGACCGTAGCCCCCTCCAGGCCGAGAAGCGTGTGTCACGCTCCGGGTAGCTCGCGTCGTGGCCATTAGGGTAGGGGGCTAGGGGCGCGTGTGCCGCCGTGCGATTGCCAGAGTGGTGGGGTTACGGTGGCCGCATAGTGGGGGCGTCGATGCCGTCGACCCAGCGCCTCCAGTAGTTTCTTAGCGGCGGTCCTGCGGTGCGGATGTCCTTGCTGGTAGCCAATTCTCTCGCGTACTACGCCGTCTCGTCGCCGCACCATCCTTCATCCATCCTCCTATCGCACAGGATTACCATCGACGCGAATCAGCCAGCCCGTCATCGTCATTCCTCCCATCATTTTTCCCGCTGGACGACTTTGACTCATTCCTCTCGGCATCGTTGTCGCTACCACCGTTCTCCACGGTGAAAAACGTTAAAAGGCGCAAAGTGAAAACGGCGGCGCGGCGCGGCGCGACGTTGGCATCGTTATCGTATCTCGGCGAAAGCGTTGTTTCCGGTAGAGTGTGCGAGCCGTGCATGACCGTATGTCGTGATGTCGACGGCTTGCGCTGACTATTATTCGCGAGGACTACCGCTCGAGCTCCAAGATTCTTCCTGACAACATGAGCCGAGCAGCCGGGCCCCGTGGTTGGTAGCGGTGAGCTGCCCACCTCAATCGCGGCCCCTCCGAAACCTCCTCTCAGGATTACCCAGTGTGTTGTTTCAGGATTATTTATGAATCCGTACGACCAGTGCACGCCATATCCATTCCGCAACGGGAGCTTTGTGACAGTTTCACCTCAACCACTTATTCCGCACTTCTATCGTTGCGCGTCGTTTCCAAGTGCTCCATTCCGACATCCCAGTGATATTGTGTGAGATTTTTTTTTTCTTATGCAAATATATATATATATTGTATGTCGTCGTGAAGAGTGTTACGACTGGATATAACGCCGATTACAACAAGTGCAATGCTCAGGACGCAGAAGAATTTCCTCATGGATCGAACGGATTTGAAGGGTAGAAGGCGCCAAGCCTGCAATCGCAGTGCTACTCAAAGCCTGTGCTGCGGGGGAATCAGCAGCAGCAGGTACGTTGAGAGAGAAACAGGTTGGAGGAATCCGAGCGCAGGTGCGCCTCGATCCTGCCAATCCTGCCACTTTCGCAATCCTCTCCTTTCTGCCGTCTTTGCCAAATCTGCACTCTGATCCGGCAATCTTTCACTCGCGCGGTCCAAGCTGCCGCGCAGCTGTTGACCGAAACTTTCACGCCACGCTCGCCTATGTGTATATATGTACGCAGCTTTTTCGACCTTCGAGAACAGGTTATAAGCGTCGAAGGAGAGAGAGAGAGAGAGAGAGAGAGACGAGCTTGGTCGGACGCGCGATTTGAGCCTGCCTAACCATCCATATGTAGGTCCTTTACCTGCACTAATTCGTATATCGATAGCGAGTCAAGAGCGCGCTGCTCCTAAAAACATTCGAGCGATCGATATTCTAACAAGCTCGTGACAATCAACCAGTCTTTCAACCATGCATCCGTGTGCGTGCGTGCGTGCATTGCTGCGTGTGTTTACATATGCCTGTGTTTGTGTGCGTGCGTGTGCCGCTTTTCTTCGCTTTACGATTTTCGCCCATTGATTTTGCGTCTCCGGTGCGCGATCGTGTTTACACCTACACCTGTACGTGAAAGCAGTTGGTTGTAAAAGGGTAGGAAGGACTAAAGATTTCTAGCTCTCCTTCGGCAAGAGGCATTAGTTTGGCAAATGCGAGGCATGCGTCGTTAAGGCATCGATTTTCGTCTCGCATATGTAAGCACGCTAGGCGCCGAGAATTATATGGCGCGGGAGTGATTTAATACCCGAGAGCAGAAGAAGGAAGCGGAGCTGGGTGAATGATACGATTCGACGGTTTCGAAGACTGGACGGATCGAGATGGGATTTAGGGGTTGGGGGGGGGGGGGATTGCGCTCGCAGCATCGTCGATTCGTGATTAATGACCGTGAAAGCGCGCGACACATAATTAACGGAGAGAAACCATTTGTCGGGCTCGAATAAGTTGTACAAGCGCTCGAATGAGATATTTCAGCGGCCTATTGCTCGAATAATAAAAAGAATGTGGAACAAATACGCACAAACGCAGTAAGATAAAAAAACAAAAAAAAAACGTCAAATATCGAATGTGATTTAAGCTGAAATTGACCATACCCGTATGCTTTTATAAGCGTAGATTACTGTTACAACGAAACAAGCATATTTGAAATGGTCCATTTCTGGTTGGCGTATCGGCTTTCATTGAAAAATACGGCCGAACAAGAAGAGATATAATAGATGCCATGCCGTCAAATGTTTCATTTTAACACACGCAGCTGCATTGATAAAAGAAACTCGTTTGGGCCATGTTATATGTGTATCGATCTGATCCAAAGCAATATTACTAATCGAGTAGCTGCATGTATTCTACTGCACGTATATATATATATATATATATATATATATATATATATATATATATATAGAGATAAATATAGGGGGCATTTGATGGAAGGATGATGGAAGGAGAGTCGGTGAAAGGCTCGGACGCCATGTTGATTGGAAGTAACGATCAGTGGCATTTTACATAATTCGGAAAATGAATGAAATATTAAGCATCTCCGTGAGGAGGTTAAAAGTTGTTCTCGCGCAGTGCGCCAGTTAGATTCGGAGCACGTAGATCTTTCGGTTAAAGAGTGGGCACGCTTGGTAAAAGTTTCTGCTTGGAGCGGAGCTGCAATTTGGCCGATTTATGCGATGCAATTATACCTGTCAAAGCAATTTCCGCGCGAGTTCCGTCAAACGCATAAATTGGAAGGTTCGTCACGTCGCCGGAACGGAATCGTCACAAAGTTCCCCGTTGGCATTTAAGACTTAATTAAATTAAGACGAACAGACAGTGTGATACAGCTCTGAGGGGCCTTTAGAGAGTAAAGGATCGCCTGCGTGCGCGCGCGCGCGCGCATCGCGTCAATGTCAAATGTTGAGCCTCGCTCGCGCGCGCGGCTGAATTTTCGATATCGACCAATAAGCCGCAGAGATTAAATCTTAAAATGTACCGACGCGACGCGACCGGGCTAACTCGACTCAACGGTATGTGCCCAGAAATTATCCCGCTGCCACTTTAAAACTTCAATCCCGAAGCCCCGACCAGCACCGAATGCCTCGCTGGAAATATTCTCCGCTTTTTCAACTTTGCTAGATTAGGACGCTGCTGCTCCGCCGCAAACACAGTTGCACACTCATAAATATATTAGTACCGCGCGCGTGCATGTATGCGACGCTGTGTGTGTGTGTGTACGCCCTCATCTACTCGCAGCACTCGCACTCGCACTCTCCTGCCTTTACCTAGGATTGGCATAGGAATATCTGCCTGAGATAGAATCCGTCTCTGGAATTTTAATTCGGGCTATTCTCGACTAAATAGCACTTTAATATCGGCACGTAGTGGCCTCATCTCTACCACGAAGAAATGAACTAGGACGCACTAGAGCGAGGGGCTATGAGAGAGAGAGAGAGAGAGAGAGAGAGAGAGAGAGAGAGAGAGAGAGGTGGCAGTGGGCGGTGGAGAGGGAGAGCAAAAATGGAAAGCGCTGCTCTCGTTATCGCAGCTGCCCTTTTACCTGAGTTTTTTTATCCCTTTTTACATCTTTTGATAGACTCTATCCCACCGCCTGTGTTCTTTAAAAATAATTAAATTTCTGACACGTTTTGACTCACAAGTACTAGGCCATCGAGTTTTTCGAATATTTAAATCACCGGCATTCTGTAAACATCTATATAGCGCATTGACTCGAGCGACTTATTAAAAGACATTTATTACCCATTTATTCACCCGTATATGTTGACCGACCTTTTTATTATCTTCGTCCTTACGCGCATTCTCACCCCCCTCTTCTTCCCTACCGATCCTTTACAATTGAAAAATTCTTGCAAAATTCTTCCACTGACACGGAATATACTACCAACTAAACTAACTAATGCGTTTGACAGTAACGTGTGAAAACAGCAGTGTCTGAGCAAGATTCTTTTGATAAATAGTAAATGCTTGTAAAAATTTAATGAAAGAAATTTTTCAGTCGGCGGATATAGTCTGGTTCGTAGCGTGAAAATGAAAAAAAAACGCTAGAAAACTGTCAGACAGGATTTCTGTGAAACCCGGAAAAAGCTGGCGAGCACGCATAGTTAACCGCATTTCGTACACTCTTTTTATCTGAAATGATTTTTTGTTTGTATTTCCGACAGGTGTATATACATATATATACGGGTAAAAGTGGGAAAGAGATTGCGTGTAGCCTTTCTCCGTCGGTAAAAGCAAAAGAGATGGCCCCTTATATATATATATATATGAGCGAAATGTGTCAGGTTTGCCAGGGTCGTATGAGTTTTAATTACGTCAATAGAACGGGACATTTTTTTTTTTAGAGGCCGAGCTTGCAAGTACGTGCAGAAAAACGAGATAACCCAATTTGAAAAGAGGAGTTGGTTTTATCGACGAGTCACTTCGTTTCGACAAACCTGCATCTGCTCCTTTTCCTTCGCGCCAGCGCATTTATAAGCTTATATTCATCGACTACTATTTTTCCGATGAAATTATCGGCTTTGCCAGGCGAATCTAACCAGATGTAATGAACGTTTAATGCTTTACGTGAATTCAGCAGCAGCAGCAACGGCCGACGATTTTGAGGAACAGAGTCGAGAGTTAATTAAATGTCTGAAAACGGAAAGCCGTAAAGATTGTAATATGGTTTTGAAAGTTTCCGCCATCAGCTTTAAGCGCGTTACGTGCAAGCCTCACCCCTTTCTAATAAATTTCTGATCGAGCGAGAGCTGGCTACGTTGCTTCTCCTCTCCTTTAAGAATCCAGAAGAGTGACTGGCTTTCTTGATAGGTAAGGTGATACGCGTAGCATGGATTACTTTTAATTTAGCATTCAATCTACGCGGAATCTGCCGTTGCGTTATGGAAAGGGAAGAAGCGAAGAAGCCTTGAAAAGTGGAGCGCGCGCGCCTCCTGTAGAAATTACATAAATTTTTTCAAGAATATGTATTCATAGTTTGCGTTATCGACGTATTGCGGCTTGCCGTTCCTCTCTTCTCGTCTCGACCAGCATTATCCCGACTTCCCTGGCGGCCGTATTGGCGAGCCGTGCTTCGCAAAATGCTCCAGGCAAGAGAATCGAGCGACTCCCAAGCTGATTTGTTGGCGTAAATTCACGAGCGACGGTAGGGCGAACACTGATATAATACCAAAAGTACGAAACTTCTCTTTTCTCCACTTTCTACCATTTCCCCGTTCAGCGAGAAAGAAACACTTTAAACTTGAAACTTTATTGCAAATATTTAACATTTTCCTGCCAACTTAAATATGTTCCTTCGCCTAACTTTTTAATAAGTTAATTTAATTAAAGTAAACACGGCGGATATTTGATGAATTTTTAATTGACCGTTAAACGCATTGGCACGTGGTGAGATGGTGGGTTAGAGGAGGTGGTGGGGGGAGTGTAGGTTGATATAGAAGATATATACGTATATGTATGCGAGATCGATATAAATATGACATATCGTGCAGGAGAACAGCTGAGGAATGGGAGCTAGGGGAAAGAGCATTGTGTGTGTGTATATATAAGAGAAAATTGTCACTGTCGTATGAGAATCGAATGAATCCAGTGGAGTCGAGAATAATGTCTAGTGGGTCGATAGAAATTTTTTTCCTTGACAAGTATCCTCTAGGATCGGTGAACTGGAGAGAGAGAGAGAAAGCAGGGAGCAGAACGACCTTAGCGAAGCGGTCAGGTGAAGAGAATAGTGTACGATCGGGGAGCCTATTTGTCGGGGAGAATTCACGGCAGTGGGAAGCTCGATGATATAAGGTGGAAAGTACGAAACGGGCTGGCAGGGCTAGGGTTAGAGACTGGGGGTAAAGAGGGGGATGGGGAGAAATGGGGGTCGCGAGGGTGAAGGCGAACGATGAGGGTGAGATATATAGGTGAGAGAGCGAGAGCGAGAGTGAGAAAGCTGGCAACGACTGTGGAAGGAGGAGGAGGTTGTGTTGGGTTGCGCGGGATCGCTCGCGGTAGGAGGGTGGGGGTAGGGGGTTGCGCGGCCTGCAGCGGCGATCGATTCGCTGAAAGTAAATAAAATTCGTCCCTCGCTCGGGCGAAGCGGCTCGCGGCACTGTAAGTGTCAGTGCCCGGTCTAATCTAATAAATCAAGATGTCGCGTCGTGGAGTGCCGAAGGTCATCGAACAACGTCAACCAACGGCTAACTGGATTTCTTCCCGAAAACTTTCCGCTCTCGACACGCTCCCTGGGCTGGGGCATCGACATCGGAAAGCCTTCCAATCTAAATGTAGCGAGTCTGCGATAGCGCGATTATGCCATGTCGTCCTCTCGCTCTTACCTGCCTGCCTATTTCGCCTCGCCCCACAATCCCTTATATCTATACGTATATATACCTATACCTATACCATTCTCCCTTCAACTTCGCACACGCGATAATCGGTTCGGATTAATACGAGCTGGAAGCTCCAAGTTTGTCGAGAAAGCCCGCTTTCGTCAGCAACTTGCTCCAGAGCATTATTCCCTGGCGAGATTACAACGGAAAAAATAAAAGAATCTAGGAGAAAAAGAGGAAATCTCTCAACTCAACTTAATTCCTGTCTAGCTAACTGTTTGTTCAGTTTATCGTCCGAGCAACGATCTTGTACGGGGGTGGCTGAGAGGCTAAAGTTTCTATACTATACGTATATTCTTAAACTTCAACGTTGCTTTCATGTGTGTGTGTGTACATGGTACATGTGTTGAACCGTGAATAAGCACGATATAGACGAGAGAGATCAGTTTTACATAGGTTAATTTCTGCGACTATCAATTAGTTCCGATCGATTGGCCCGTGTACGTGTGCGTGCGTGAGGGTGTGCGGGCGCGCGCGCGCGCGTATTATCAGTAACGTGTCTGCGGTGCGAGGAGGAGCAAGAGCTGCAGGAGAAGGAGAGGTGACGCGGGGAGAGGGAGAGGGAGGTTGTGTGCGTTCTCTTTTATGTTTACACAAACTTGCCACGAAATAGCGCAGCCCTGCGTGGTCGTTCATCACTTTGCAGCGCCACAAATTAATTATCTCGCAAGCATTATTTTAATTAACAAGAATGATTAAAATTGGCCCCGGAACTTGGTACGTGGTGTGCATTTCCATTATATGAAAGGTATACGACGAAAGAAAGGAAGATAGCACGAGCTAATTTGATCAGTCTATTTACGTGTATGCTGGTTCGCATATCACTTTATTGATGAAAAAAGGTGTATCGCAGTGATTGCCCTGTAGCTCTTTCCAATGTGCATTCCGCGATTTCGTGTTATATATATATATAGACGTCGAAAAAGCAAGCAGCAGGTACGCGCAAAAAGACATATGCCATAAACCTAACGAGTGTGAAATCATGAAAGCAAGGGTAGCAGTAAAGGTGAGCGACTCGTGTCTTTGTTGAAAGGGAAAAAAGAAGCAATGTTGAGAATGGTGGGACGGTAGACACTTGGCAAAACGTCGTCATTAGAACACGCTAATTATGAGTTAGACACGAGAGCACTTGAGCGTAAGAGCCTTATACTACTCCTCCGCTTTGCTACTTAACAAGAAAGGAGGATAAACAGGCGGGTGAGTGTTGTAGAGGGGACAGAGAGACTAGAGAGAGAATCGGAGATTAATCGGCCTTAATTTCTACAATATGACAGTTCCCCCTATTTCCTCGATTATCAATTATATATACGGATAAGAGGCTAGAGAACTCCTTTGTACCGCACCGCGATATACACACAATTTGGATATACGTGTATAGGTTATTTGCGCACAAATCTCGTTATTCGAAAGAAATACCTATACTTTTGGCCGGATCGCGCAGTTGCCGCTTCGTTCTCGGTCCCAATCTCTCGAGCCGCGACTATACGCAATGTCTATTATTTAACTCTTAATAGCTTCTTGTCGCGGAAGATGCAAAGGGCAAGTCGAAGTAATGTAGGAGAATGAGATCACCACACGAGCCCTTTTAAAGCTTAAAACTCTTTAGAAAATACAAGTAAACGTTTGTGTACTCCATTTGCATAAACATACATTTTCTCATCGTATATTCTCATAGTTTGCATAAATAACGAACCGAGAAATACGAAATGTAAAATTGCCGTGACACAGTTTCCTTCTCGCACTGTACAGTCGCTGCTAGCCGGTAAGGGTAGTATGTCTACACTGATTGTGTTTGCCAACGATAGCGATTCTTTTACATCGGTATTTTATTCTCAAATAATCACACAGCCAGTTTTACGAAAAACTGCAGTGCAAAACGAGTGAGCGTTTGTCCGCTACTTGTAAACGCATATGCACACTCTCTGCACCATCTACTTCGGTATGTGTATGCATGTATTTGTAGCAACGCCGCTACTCTGCTCTCACCCTTAAAACGTTTCGATTCGATGATACTACTTGAAAATTCGCCGAGTAGATAAATTGTCAGCCATCTTGTCATCACGATTCAGATTTTATCTATCGATCCAATCGGCAATTATAACGCTCAACCGAATTAGAATATCGATTCTGCGCATGGATATCCTATATAATATATCCATAGCGCACGATCATGAATATTGAAATGGAAATTGCTATACGCAGGTGGTAATGCCTGTCGGTGAGATTATTATAACGGCGGAAACATCTACAGCGATAAATCTATCGTGACAATGGACTGTTGTCAATCGCTGTTTAGAAATCTCGTAGCGATAAGCATCTTCGCAAACTTGTAAAAATAGCTTATCTATATATTACATATATCGCCTGATATATTAATTTTCCCTATCGTTAATTAATTATGCGGACCATAAATTAACGGAAGATTCTATATATATATATATATATTGATTGTAAATTTCACAGTTGAATTATAGTTGCGTCAGTGGCTCGAAAGAAAATTTCTAATATATTTCCGTGTAGCGGTAACTTTTCTTTCGGTGAAAAACGATGAATTATTACATTGGACGAAAGATTTTGGGCCTGCGTGCGCAAAGCTTGGAACGTTCGGTGACTGATAGATCTATTGGCTAGGGAGGCTTATCCAGGTAAACAGTTGTGTAATTTATAGGACAAACCTGAAGCTATTACACGCGGCACGCTTATTGATTTAGTGGAAACTTAAGATAGGAACTTTGCGCACGCCACAATTGGTATTTATTCATTTTCTCGGTGCAGCCATGTGGCAAGTCTGGTTACACATTTACTAAAGTAAAATAAGCCTAGCGTGGGTAGCGCAAGTTTTTGGTAGAAAAAGAAAATATTTATTGCCTAGGACAGTATCGTCGTTGCTTTGAGAGAAGCGTGAGCTTAATGGTAATGTATGGAGTATAGCCATAGATTGTTTAAAGAGCGCTAAAGGTAGAGTAAGCATTCCAGCTGTGGGAGAATGAATGGTACCATTTAAGGTTCTACTTTTAGTTCCTTCCAGCTGCTCTACGATAAATGATACTATTTAAAACCTTATTTCGAGTATGCATCTCCTACTCAGCTCGCAGACCTAAGGTGTCATTCGTTATTATCATATTTCTTTCCCCCCCCCCCCCCCCCTCATTATTCTCCCAAAAACTGTAGACCAAGAGATCCATAAATTTCCCATTTCCTTTATTGCTGCAGATTTTTTATATAGATTAAAGCCAGAAAAAAGAAAAGAAAAAAATCCTTGAAACATCCAAAGGACGAAGTTAGAAAAGGACGCGCGCGTCATCGGAGAATCGAATCGCTATTCATTAAAGGGTTATTATCGAGTAAAATGGCGTGAGATCTGCAGCGGATCGGGAGCTGGAACAGGCAACTCGACTCTTATCCGATACCAGTTGAAACCCTAGAGGTCGCGAGAAGAACAGTTTTATCTCGGTACAGATTCCTCGACCAATCTTCCAGTGCAAACAATGAATTATTAAGCTTTTGGCCTTCCAGCGTTGCATTATTCAGGGCAAGCTTGGCATAATGGCCGGCTGCCCGAGAGCGTTACATATGTAAGTCAGAGAGAATTCCTGCGGAGAAAAGCATCGAAAGGACCGACCAACGTGCGTTATATCGCTACCTATACATATATAAGTAGGTACATCGTAGTTTGAGATTCGCACGTTCATATTAGCCGATAATTAATTCATCGATTTCCACGGGACGGCCGAATTGGGGGAGTGTCGGTAAACGGAGCTAGGGCTTCGATAAAACCGAGCGGTTCGCAGGGGTTTGTTATACAGAGGGTTCTCATAATCCGCGCGCACTCCGAGAGGGACCCCGTACACGTCGCAATGTGCCCATCGATTTTACGCATTCCAATTTAAAGCTAACCGAGACTCGCTATTAGCCTCGGCTGCTGTAACCAAACTTAGAAAATTCTACGTTGGCTATTCCATTGCGTTTATATATATATATATATATATAGGGAATCTCCATGCAGCTTCCTCCCCATTATTCGATTCAACTTTCCTCCAGCGCTCTACGGCGAAAACTTGATGCATTCGGTTTATCGATGAACGTTTCGGCATGCAGACTACGCAATTCTAGGTAAACAAGCTGGCCGTCTCGCACCCACAGTTATTTATTTCAATTTAAAAGCCGTTTGCACGCGTTTCGTTTATCTAAGGTTTGCGTCTCGTGGTGCAGCCTCGGTTCTTACCTGTATATATATATATATATATATTGGAGAGCGAGTTTCACGCTTCCCTCGGTTTCGATGAGCGTGCGAATAATGTGAATCGAGCAGACGATAAGGGAGCATCGAGAATGAGAGAGAGAGAGAGAGAGAAAGCGACCCCCCTTTACTTAGGTGGGGCGTTCCCGGTGATTTATCGGAAATGTCGAGAATCTCTGCAAAGGACTCCAAACGAATCTGCATTCATACAATCTTGGACTGTCTCCCATTCTGCGATTCTGCCATTCTGCCATCCTGTCTGTGTGCTGCCAGCCTCGCAGCTGTGATTTTCCTTACGTTTTCTCTCGCCCCAAAAGCTCCTATAATGAAGTCACGAGTTATCCCTCCAAATGGTGTCTATCGTCCCGTTAACGAGCCAAACGCCGTGTCTACGCATCATTTGATAATTGGCCCTACTTAAAATTCCCTTTCAAAAACTGTCTCGACCATACTACCGTCCTCAATTACTTTCATCCTTTCCCTCAAGATTTGCCATTTTTCTCGTTTAGCACTATGCTAATAGAAGGGGAGCATCTACTTAATATTTAATCTCTGATCCATTTAATACCGCTGAGTAATCTATCGCGAAAGATATAATACAGCTATATAATATGTACTTAACTATCTTTCCAAGATCCCCTTTTCTACCAGGTTTATCATCTTATTAAAGCGACGCCATTTATTGTAGACGATAAGTAATAATTCTACTAGAGTCTGCTCGCGCTGCGTACGCTTTATCTTTTCGCTTGTAAATAATTCCACTTGCTTTGGCCTTTGGAGGTCGATCAAAATTCACGCGTGATAAAAAATTATTTATCATTCGAGTATATAGAGGTGTAGGCCGATCGAAATTCAGCTAAAATCCCAGTTAGCGGTAATTGATTGCTACGTACCTCTCTAATTGATTGTCTAGCTGCGCGAGGATCGTGTATCTATAAAGCCATTATACTTAACCCTTTTGCGGATGGGCAGTACCGCACCGATGACATCACTATTCCATTATATTCGACGAACGGCCCCGTGCAATATAGATATATAATTTATTAGTGTACGGGAAGCAGCCAATCAAAATTACTTTTCATTACCATTTAAATCTTAAAGTACGGGAAGCGTGTTTGGATTATAATGTAATAATTCCAGATTTCAATTTGGAAATAACTTATGTGAGTAATATATTAGGTCATCTCGCGCCATTATAATGGTTAGTCGAAAATTCTTGCGCGCTCAATGATTTCAGTGCAGCATGGTTTTCTAATTATTTGCTGAATATAATTGACCTAGCTGATAGGATGGATGAACGTGATTTTATTCACCGTTGCTTACACGTATATCATATATAGTAGGGTCAATTAAGTATCGAATAATTGGAGACACACAAGCGCGCACCTACGTATTAATTTGAAGGAAGGAATGTGCGGAAGATCTGTGTATATATAGTGCTGCAGGACGGTGGGGGCCATTGTCGTTCGTACGATCTTTTATTAGCGCTCACATTAGAACAGCGTGCCATTACGTAGCTTATCTATGCGCGGCATCGCGGAAGGAAAAAAACTTGCATAGAAACTAGGTTCGGTTTGTAAATCGATAAAAATGTGTATGCTTTACGATCGACTTAAATTGCATGCACATTGCACGGCGCTCCTTCCTGAACTTGTAAATTTTAATGAAGCAATCAAAACTGGATTAACCAATAATTCTCTCGTATTAATGTATAAATATCAAATATCGGACTCGTACGTGGAATATTATCCAGATAATATACGTTTTTCTTCTAGCTTTTCGCTAACGCTTTTTCCTAAGGTAATTTAACCGCTAACTTCTTTCATAAAGTACATTTATTTCTAGATCAGTCCATAGGTTAATTAATAGATCACACTAATAAGCGATTCGTATACGTAATACAAACGAATGATCGAATTATTACGAAATTACCGTTTAATTATGCATCATTGATAAGCAATTACTTAACAAGAAAACTCTCTGATTATAATATAGCAATATGTATACATGCAGCATTTAGCGCAAAATATAATGCACGTGTGCCGACGAGAGCCATTAGCAAAAGGAGTAACGTCCAAAAAGAGTGCATGCTATACTTTTTGATTTAAGATAGCTTCATAAAACCAACTGTTGAAACATATCTGATTCTTCAATTGAAAACCATATGAAATTCTCACACTTGTATATACGTTAAACTTTCCCTGCTCTTCCTAATACCACTTGTGGTTTTTTCCATTGCAATGAATTTTGCGAATTTCCATTTATATCACTGCTGCAGTTTATTTAATTCTTAGTCGATATTCGACTGAATTTTTAAATAGCCTGGAAATATTTTCTTCCGGGAAGAATTCAGAATAACTATATATAGGAAGGAACGTGTCGTATTGGTTTAACGATTACGACACAGCATTCTTGACGGACTTTGGCTGATAATACAAGGAGAAAGAAATCAGCAGTATTCTCCAGCGCGAGACAGAGAGTGATATTTATTAGTAGAAATGCGACATTGCGCCGTATTTAGCGATCTTATTGGTGTGCGTAGCCTCCGTACGTCAATGGATAAAACCACTTTTTAAGCCTCGATGAATCGACGCAGCGTCGCCTTTAACCGACGATCATTAACGTCCGTCTCGTTATCCGATATTATTTGTGTGAATATTTGTGTGCATAGAATTTCACTTTATCCGGTCACGGCTACTTTTTTCTCCCCCTCCAAGAAAGATATAGAACTCGTGATTAACGCGAAACACACAGCTGAACACATTTTGAAAGTGGCGAAAGAAAGAAATTCCTCGATGATCGAATGACGCATGAAATATTTACGCGTAAATTTTTGCGGCTCAGTTTTAGCGGAATTTGGCAAGAGCTATATATACAGCGGTTGGTAAATGACTAGGAAAACATCCCGATAGGGCTAGATATTGAGGATTAGTGCACGAGCTGAATATGTCGGGGCATGTGAACGCATCCTCATTACCCGCGTGATATTCGATCGGTATACGAATGAGGATTTAGGAGGATGAGTATAGAATTTTCAAACCCCAAAGCCGAGCTCGCTCTCTCGCGCGCATCCCTTTCCTTTTTGTTCAGAGCGAATGTTAGTATATGACCAAACAGCTCACACTGGACATCCGGATTATGGGAGGGCGCTATTTGTTTCACGCGAACCTCGCAAAATTTGACACAGCTATAACAGTATAATGACTACCTTTTGGTTCCTCCGCAGCCATATAGGTACTACATATATATATATAACTCTATGCATAACACGCCCTTCCACGAAATCGAACTTACGACACGCTCTGTTTAATACAAAACCCCCGTTACGCCCTTTTCTCCCAAACTTCCCCCATGAAAACCCGTGCGATCATCCATCTCGCATTCTACAGCCTTACCATCATCCCCCATTCATCTCATACCCGACCGTCTTACAAATTTCTTTCGTACAAACAATCATTGCGGCCATTCATAAACATGTCATCGAGTATCATTATAATTTCCACTTTAACTATATATATAGCCTATGCGCCATTCGATCCTTACGAGCTTTCTACGTTTATCGATCGTGAAACCTGCAGATCTCTAATTCTCCGATGGTTCTGATGAGAAAAGCGATTAGCATAAAAACCATTTGCGTAGCAAACTGGTTAATCTCCACGGATGTGGATAAACTGGATATCGATTGCATTCGTGTGTATACATATATATATATATATATATATACATATGTATATGCAGCACATAATGATATTAGGACGAACGGGAAGACGATGTAAAAGAAATGCAAGTTCCTTCGGAGAAAATTACACTTTGCCACATACTTAGTCCGGATGAGGGATTCTCGAGGCTTTGCAAAAGTAGAAAATAAAGTTGAAAGGTTGATATTCCTCGGATAGCTGGAGCAGCACAAAGCAGCTTTTGACCGGTTCGTCGACATTGACAGGGACCGATGAAAACTTGGACTTTTCGCTCGAATGATTCAGCGCGTTGGAGTAGGGGGAGGGGGGATGAGCAAATCTGACGCTTTCATTCCGCGGTTGCGCGGTCGAACCGAAAATATGCGACGCTCCTGAAGCGATTCCCTATGAATAGAAAAATAGCACCGCGTCACTGTGAGAAGTGAAACCGTCACGGCTGACTAAATGCGCGACGGTTTGCATCTGTAACGCGGGGCAGGACGAGTAGGGGCGAGACGCGGGGCTGTGCCGCCCGACATAACCAAAGCAAAGCAAAGCAAACCGAACGAAGCCAACGTATCCATTGGCTCGTAACGCGCCACGCCACGCGGCGATCGGACGCGATCCGATCCCTTTTCTATTATCTTCCTTTCCTCCTCGATTGCCGCGCGAAACAAACGAACGAACGCTATGCTTGAACGACGAAAAAAAGTATAAATCGAAAATTGCTTTTCAATGGCAGCTATAATTTTCCGTAACTAACACAAATCACAGGCATGGACAGTACCACCGATTGCTTTCAGCGGAGCTGATGGCCATAAATTTCTGCTTCTCCCATGTATCAACTGGAAGAGAAATAATTTATACCGGAGAATCAGATTCTAGGATATGATATGCGCTTGAATAAATCAAAAAACACGCTGTTCGCACTGTATGAAAGTAGTAGATTTTGGCTTTGGACCAGCTAGACAGGTATAGAGCTAAAAATTTCGAAACAAAGCTCGACCATGCTATGGTACGTTACGTATGGTATGGTAGGTAGTACTTTTAGAGCCGAAGCGTATAAAATCGCCTAGTAAAAAATATTTGTTTGCTCGACGATTATTTTCGTTTTTTATAGTACTTGACGCTGGATATAGCGAGGTAGAATTGTTCTGGTGCAATGACCAATACTCGCGAGCAACAGCTTCGAAAAGCGACCAGAGAGAGAGAGAGAGAGAGAGAGAGGATGGGACGGACATTGGAGGTTCGCTCGACGATACGCGTCAAGAGAATTAATACGACGTTTAATTCGTTAGGAAAAGTTGAAAATGCCAAATTTCTCCTCGTATATTTATCGTTCGCGTGATGAAAATGCGTCGTATTTTCCGAATAGACGGTAATTATAGTTATACTTTATTGATCGACGATTGTTTGCGTTTCTCCTGCATAAATGGACAGGTAGACTATTAATTGGCCCATCAGGCAATTGGCCGAATCGGTTTGTTTCGTTTTGTGCTGGCTCTCACGACCGCGAGCTCGATAATTGTTTTCGCCCGGTGCCATAATGGTTTTTCCTGGCGTACAGGCGACTAGGCAAACAGGTCGAACGACCGCTCCACCTCCAGTCGGTCACACGTGAAAAACGTTGAAATTTGACAACAGGAATCAACTTGCTCGTGCTCCGGCCTATACTCCTATGTACTCGTGCTGCCTGCTCTGCTTCCACAATGGTTATTACTCTTTTCTCCCTCTCTCATTTTTACTTATGCTTATACTCTCGCGCATATAATCCTCGATACTCTATAGTTCCTGCTCCAAAAATACCTCCAGGAAAGAAATCAGTAGAGAATCCAACTACACTGTGAAAGAACGTGCTACACATGTCACTTTAAATTAAATTCAAACTATATTTTATAGTAAAACTCGTCATGTTTTTATTTCCCAATCCCAATTGTGCTAGAATATCGAATCCTATAGCTTTTTAATCGACGATCGATGTAATATGTCTTTTCATAATTAGCCACTTGGAACTTGTTGGTAAAATTACGAGTTTAATTGATAATTAGTAGTGAGGAAATGAGCGTTTCCGAATAAAAGCTTGCAAAAATTCTCTAGTTTTATAAACACACTGGCGCCCGTCTGCCGTTCTTCCGCGGTCGTTTTAGTCTCTTTTCTGCAAACAGTGTCGCTAGGGGCAAACTTTTCATTTTTCAAAGTTTTAACAACGCAATCTCGAAGAAAACTCGAGATATACGAATGTTATTGCACCCCGCGGAAACTAGTACGGTTGTATTCTGTGTTGCGAAAATCAGTTTTTAAAGTCACGCTGGATGGAGAAATACTAGTAAATCGTGGATTTTATACGAGCTGCGCGGATCCCAGCGTTAACACTCACTTAGATTCTTTGCTCGATCTACCTAGAATATAAATAATTATAAAAGTGAAATATTACAGGTTGGCGGCTAACTTTGAAAGAGCAGTAAACCGGAATTAGAGGGTTATTTTTATACACATACTTTCTACACACACACACACACACACACAGTCAACTAATAATCATTATAATTTTAATCAGAGTTGCCTACAGCCGAACCGTTATCCAACTTCATTATGAAGATTGGTGCTAAATCAAGATTTTCAACAATCAATTTATCAATTATCGTACAAAGAGCCCCTTTCAATTCGGCGACACACTATAATCAAATGGTTTCTGCTTTTATTAGCGCTAATGCGGATAATTTATTAATAGCCATCGATGTCCCTGATGCCCAAGCCATTCTACTCAATTTTATTTCAATTATAATAAATGTTATGTCGTATCATTCAAGTAGACTTTACACTTTCTTATATTCCATTTTTATAGTCATTCGTAAAATCAGCGAAATAAATATAGCTAGACTGGTGTCTCTTGTCACCGATACCAAGTTTTTCCACACCTCGACAAAAATGTCAAAGTTTATAAAGCTGACTATATAGATATTTCGAAAGTCAAGTAAAATTTCAAAGTAAAAACGCTTCAACAGCAATGTGAAGAAGAACAAAAGTAACTGGATTCGTCCAGTCTAGCTGGTAGGAAATTCGGATCACGGGGTGAAAGCTCCACGGGAGGTGGTAGAAATAATTCAATTGACTTTAGCTGCACCACGAAATTAGCGAAATCTCCATAGTTCAGGGAAAGAACGATGATTACTTAGTTTTGGAACAGCGCAGAATTCCGAATAATGAGAAAAAGGCCACGCTAACTTTATATAACGCAAAGTCTGAAAATCATTGTTTTATATGCAACCTGCAGATACACATAGGGTGTCTCAAAATGCCCAGTTACCACAGTATGCTCTATCGTTCATACCAAAACTCTTACTGTACTGTAAATGTCTAACGATTAAATGCTTTTTTATGCCCAATTTTATAGTCTAAATTAAACTGATACGACAGTGCTAACGTTCATCCGTTTCTTCTGGGACACCCGGTATAACACGTAACCTCTTTCATTAGTTACCAGGAGCTACTTATAATTTATTCAAAGACGTTTTTTGCAACGAATTGTTCGCAGTGCAAAGTATGCATTTTGTTCCAAACTTGGCGTATGCAAAAACCTGCTGTTTCCAGTGTACTCGCTGTTTTCTTGAAATGAGGCAGGGCGAGAAAAGAATGTAGCTATGGTCGGCCGGGCCACACGCTTGATGCAGAAAAATTTACATGTACTTACGTGTATGCTGGCGAATTTATAATCATGTAGAAGCTCTCTAATCGTGACAATAGGTGCAAGAGAATAAATTCAATCTCCAATTTACAGATGTATATATATTTCTTCGTTTAAAATTAATGTTCGAGAGAACCTTTCATTCATACTCACTGCGTGTGTATGCTCGCAACCTACATAATTTATACATAATTCTCCATCGATCTTGAAAAGTTTGATTTGAAAAGTGCACGGAGAAAAATGTTTCCACCGATGAACACTTTTTCATTATAACACGATGGGAACACAATTTGTTGATATAAGAAAAATTCATTACGCTAATGAATAATTCATTATATTAACAAATTTGATTCATTATTGTAATGAAAAATTGTTCATTGGTGCAAAAATTGTTCTCGGCGCGAGGGCCAGAATATTAAAAGTGTTTTGGGGGAGGTAATAAATTAATCTTATGCTCTTTTTTGATGTGTGTATTGCACACAAATAATTTTTATTAATCGTGTACTTAAATAAAAACCAATCAGAGTGGATGGAGCTAGGTTTTTACAGACGAAAGTACGATTATTTTTTCACAGATGTATTCTTCATGCGTAACTGTAAACCAGGGCGTTTCGTTTAATAAAAGTTTACACGAATCACGGTACGATATACCGGGGAATACGCATACATATCGGCAAAGAGCCCCTATAACTGTTGCGATTCAACGAATCGTGCTAAAGTCAATACATTCATCGATTCATCGCTCTGTTAGACGACAGAATTATGATGAAACATTTTTGGAATGGATATAGTTATTGTCTTGGCTAATAATAATGCCAATCTCTAATTCTCGTCTACCTGCACAGTTATTTTTGCATCCTACTCCGAGTCTAATCGGTTTCAACCTAAATATATATACGAGGCTTATTGACATTAGCAAGAAAGTTTGGACTAATTATTCAAATGGTTTAGAAAATGACTACGGTTATGTCAATAAGGAATTAATGAAGACAAGCTATGCGTCTGCTGCGAGGAAGTTAATAACGGTGCTTAACTGGGATAGCATTTAATGTGATAAAATATCTCTATTATAGACATAACGACCAGTCGTTTGGCACCCTTTACGTAACTGCAAGCATTTATATCGGTGCGAAGCTTTTCACAGTCTTTTTACAACGAATTTCATCTTCTTAACCAAATAGTAATAGGAAGCGCAAAATGATTAATGCTTTCGAAGGATCCAGCACGACCCACTAGCAGAATGTCTTAATACCATTTTCCATGTTTCTATTGTTTAAAGTTTCTTGCTTTTTCACATTCATATTGAAATTAATGTGTCTACCTCTGAATAGGCGAGCTGCGTTGTTGAGATGTTCACTTACACTCGCATAGTTGCAGCATAGTTGAATGGATGATAGGGAGTTATTCAAGAGTATAATGGAAGTAAGGTGGTAAATATGATAAGACAACGCCGGCTTTCGGTGGGTGCACCAAGTCAAACCATAAATTCTTGAAAGTTAGTGGTAGTTAAGAGTTTATATATGCACTCGAAGTCGACGTGTCGTATAATCTCTTTTTTTTTGCTCGATACGTTTCGAGCAAAAAACTGACGTGAAACCCAACAACGCTATTATAACGATGAAAAGAGAGAATCGGCCGTCTGTTCATTGAAGTTTTAATTTTCATTTTATTCGGGACGGCCCATAGAATTTTTTAAAAGCAGGAGAAATAATTATCCCATTTAAGACCGCGGCGTGTCTCTCTACTGAATGTTATTAAAACTTTTTCCCTTTGCACTGTCGTCCACTTAACGTTGCGAGAATTACTGGGTCGCTCTTGTGTCACGGAGTTATGTTACCTGGATTCTAACGCATTTGCACCTTTCTCAAGAAAGCCACTAAATTTTCGATTCTCCAAGGAATATTCATGCGTTTATCAGAACACTTGTTTTCCACTGATTTCTCCAATACCTATTATTTCACTGTACTATTAATTAATTCGAACAAGAACTACTCGGTGCACAGAGCTGGGCTTAATACATATATATATAATGAAGCATCTATTAGTTGCCTTGGAAAGTTGAGGACGATTAGTGGCAAATGTTTTTATTGCTGCGACTGCTCCAACTTCTCAATGACAGTCCAATGGGGTCTCGAAGTATCTACAAATCAAGTTAGGGCATATCTTACAAAGACGTGTTTTATCAGGGTAAATACGCTTAGAAGTGTTTACCTCTGCCCCCGAAGAAGCAAGCGCTGTTTTCCACAGAGCGCACTCGAAAAAGCACCGATTTGCAGAAGAGAATGTTCTCTACGCTATTACCAGACAATTTACCACTGGTAAAACGAGCCCCTTTAAGTTTGCTCGTTGCAGCAGTAGCCATCAGTCGATGAATCGTCGATTCATTGGAAATCATTTATCGTGTTTCGATTCAACTAAATCCTATTATTCGAGCGTTTTCAAACCAAATCGGCCCAAATAAAGATGCGTAAACATATGCATGGGCACTGCGTTAAACTCATTCCGGTTGTGCCTCTTCGCTCCAGGCTAGTCCAGGCCCTCCTGCTGCTGCTGCTGCTGCTGCTGCTTAATTCAAGAGGCCATTTCGCCCTGTGTGAAATGCGTGACTGCTCACGCCCATAGCATTAAATCATGCTCCTGCTTGCGCATGCGCCACCAATTAAAAGGCTCATGTCATCGACCTTGGCTACCGAGACAGTTTTGTCCATACTGGCCAACACTCGACTTCTTTCCCTTACTCGCGCAGCTACTACAAAAAATGTCCCCCATATGACCAATCAACCATACACCTTTCTTTATTCATGGACCACTATTATTATTGATACACGATTCATCAAAAATTTGACCAATTTTTCATATTGTGTAGATATAGTAATGAGCATTTTTCAGTGGATATACAAGATGAGCAGTATTGGAAAAATAGGTTCGTCATAGTTTAACGAGACTCTCCTCTCTCTCTCTCCCCACGAATTTGATCGTGTCCAGAAGGTTTTGGGGCTTGAACTTCCGGTTACGAGACGCTAGCACTCTCAGTAGGAAACGAGGTTGTTTGAAAGGAGTTTAACGAGGAAATGTTATAGAGATTAAAATTGTTCTTTTTCCACAGTCACGTTTTATGGAAAAATTAGACTTATGCTTTCGTTTACTCCCTTATCGCTCACGTTTCTTTCACGAAGTTTTTTTATGTTTCCCAGCCACAAACCTGACTTGTTTTACTCACTAAAGTTTATATTCGCGGTATATATAATCGTTCGCCTGACCAAAATCATATTTTATCATTCCGTAAAGCTTAAAATATTACGAAGCTCTGTTTATCCTGACTCCTTGGTTCTCCTACCATTTTACCATCTCTTCATTATTGTAATTATTGTTTTCTTTCCCCTTGTATTAAAACAGAGGATCTGGTCGGTCCCGTTCTGTTTTTCTATTCCCGTCTTACGTTGTTTTCTCATTCCCTTATTTTTCTTTAGCGCTCATCATCTCTCTCTCTCTCTCTCTCTCTCTCTCTCTCTCTCTCTCTCTCTCTCTCTCTGTGAAATTCTTGTCCGTCTCAATGCCCCCTTTTTCGTCTCTCGAAAGCTTTGTCAGCATCAAGGATAAAAGAAGAAAGTAATTCCTGGAGCTTTCGTTGCTTCTGCTTCCGAGACCCTCTGCTCTCGCTTGTGGGAATAAAAGGAATGACTGTCGATTTTTTTTCGTATTTTATCCTGAGCCAGGTCGCGCTCTGTTCTGTTATCTCGTTCGGCTGGTTGGTTTCGAGGTTCGCGACGTCGTTGTCTTTTTAGCAAAAGGGGTATACCTAACCGTGTGGTCTTTATCACTCGGTGAATTGATGGTAGAACGGTGGCTGCGGAAGAGGAGAGAAGGAAGCTTCCTTGGTGTGTTCCGCTCAAGTAGTTTCGTCCTCTTGCATGGAGGCGCAGACCCTCCACTCTAGTCACTTTCACTGTCACCTACACCTCTCATTCTGACAGTCCTGTTTCGTCCGCTCGCACACCGTGTCAGCCCTTTCCCTACATCCATTTTTCCTCCCTATCCCTAACTGGACCAGAATTCCTAACTATCACTCTCTGTTTTACCACTCGTCCATTAATCTTAAACACGAAACATTTTTCATCTCATCTGAATCTTTGGAAAAAGGAGAAAGAATAATGAAAAGAACGAGTTAGGTTAACTCTTGTGCATTCACTTAAACCAGTTAGAGACGTAAGACGAACTTTCTATAAATAATTTACTTTCCTTGCAGCTTCCTCGGATTCAATTTGTCAACTTCTTTTTCAAAGTTAGCTATCGCTGCACTCTCCTGTCCTCACGACATGATTTGCACTAAATAAAGGCCACGATGCAGCCGCTCTCATTCAAAGGGAATTCAACTGACCTTTGGCCGGCTCTTTCATGCCGCACTCTCTTTATACTTGATGGCTACGAACTTGTTTTTCGTACATAGTTCTGTGCTCGCCACTGCTCGCTAAGAGCACACACAGGGAGCCACGACTTTAGAGCGAGAGAGAGAGAGAGAACGATTGAAGCCGGGACGAAAATAAAAGTACGTGGATGCGGACCGACCGAATCAGTTTTGGATGAAGTATTTTTATCTCAAAATTAAGTAATGCATGGCCAACAAACTATTGATCTTTGCTTTGAGAATACCTGCGTTTTTCTCTCAACTCGATATAATTTATAAGTCATGCTGTTGAAAAGTTCAAAATTTATGCCACCTGCTAATTAAAATCTTGGCGAAACTATAGTGAGGAGCTGTGGATTAGGATCAGGCAGATTCCCTGTAACGAGATTAGCTCGAAGCGTAATAACTCGAGCGAGAAGCCCGTTATTTTGAAAAGCGCTCGATGCATTCGTCACTGCAGAATCCTGGCAAGACGAGTGGAGGTCGTGTGATTGAGGCTCGAATCCTCCTTCCCTCTCTCGCAACTTTCCTATCTCCCCCTGAGAGACAGTGTCTTTGGTACGGAGCACGGTCCTCCTACACCATCGTTGCTCAATGTCTTATTGCGATTCTCCGTACACATATACAGATATAGGTGCAATGTGCATGCAAACATTTTATACGAATCAAAGAGTCTCTCTCCTCGGTCTCACATATATTCGTTAATTCTGATTAAACGGAGCAATTGAATGTAATCGGTGCGATAAGAATGAAGAAGGACTTTCCTTTGTAGAAGGTAATCGACTATCATTGAGGGAAAATAAAATAAGCCGATGCTGGTCGAGCATGAATTTCGCAGCAGCGTGAATCCGTAACGCGATTAGCAAGGTGCCTTGAATATAGAGCCAAGCAAGTTTGCTTGGTAGGTATAATTCGGTTAAAGCTCCTCTCTAACAAAGCATCGGCTCGATGGTTGGCGAACGGGGGCTTGGAAAGAATAGGCGGAAGTGGGGCAAGCGAGGAGGGATAGGATATATGCGTGTATTAATTTGTTCAACGCTGACGAACGTCGAAAAATATCACGAAGCTCGCTACGTTCGCTGCGGCCACCCCGAATCCAATCGAGTTATCCCACATAAGCGGGTTACAATTACTCCGATCTGTTGATAATTCACCAGCAGCCGAGGGTAAACATCACCGCGCGACTATTTGCTCAAAAGTCACACGAACGATAATCTTTTATTAATAATTATATCTTTCTTTAGCGTTTCTCTCCTGTCTATACCCTGTCGTTTGAATTTTTTCATATTAGTCTCTCTATATATATATATGTGTGTAGAGAGAAAGAGAGATACATAACCGCATTTGTTATCGCATGATGGAACAATTGGTCAGAGTTTATACTCTGATGAGAATAGCTTGGATGCATCGGAGAACGATGGGAAATATGAAACGAGGAGAAGCTGCTGTAATTGACAGCATTTCATTGCAATTATTTTATTCCGTGTATTATTCCTTGCAAATTGGTATCGATCTCGAGAGGTGGACGGCAGCAGTGGTAGAAATGAAACAGCTAGACCAGTTTGCCTGGAAAAAAGGATAGAATGGTAACCGAATGGTAACTCGGTTAACGTAACGAAATCTTCTCTTCTTGCAATGAAAGCAAGCCATTTTCTCGCCGGGATACAGTCTAAGAGGTATAGCCTAGGTTGAAAAAAAATCCAGCTGAGAGAGGAATGAACCATGAGTCTAAAAGGAGAGATTCGCGGAAGGAAAAAGTAAGAATGAAAGGGTGCGAGGAAATCCGACTTTTAGAAGGGGTGAGGGGGGGGGATATTTTTCACTGACACCAACTACACCCGCTGGTACCGAGCTAGAACCGTTCGTCTAGCTCAGATCCGGCATTCCACGTCAGACGGAGTTTTAATTCGCAAAACCATCCTATCTGCTGGAAAATATCAGCCTGCTGGAGCGGCGCGGCGACTATACGTGTCACCACGATGATATACCGGCTCGAGGAATGTATCATTTCCTCCATAAGCAACTTTCCATCTTCGTGAATGTAAAAACTTGTAACAAAAGCTCTATAGTATAGGCCGGCTTAATTTATTTGATTCGCAGACGCGCGCGCGGGCTTGTCTATATTATATATATATATATATATATATATGTATACGTATAGAGTGTAGCCTATAGCTATGGCTTATTATTAGGAAATCGCCAGCTTTTTCCACAATATGTAACATGTGGCTGGTTCTTTCGAGTGGCGCGAATCGTTGTTATCGGAGGATGCAGGACCGAGGACGCACCAATAAGATATAACCCCATATGTATATACATATATATTATATAGGATAGCTGTGTGCTGGATAGCGAATTCACGGTGGGGTCGAGAAAAAATCGATAGCTATATCCGCAGCGCTGTTGGAATCAGCTACTTCGTGCCAACTTTACGGATTTGCGATGTTGAAAATTTTCTGATAGTCCATACGTACTTCAATAATTAGTGCACTTGGCTCGAGACTCACCGTTCGTTGCCTTATGACCAATTGTTCCTGCGCGAGTTTCCAAATCAACGAGTTTTTCCTTTCGAGAGGAAGCTTCGCAACGAAGCTAGAAGTAAACGCTGCAAATGCCAGTGGAGCGGAAGAAACTGCACCTGCGAATTTCTTACGGACAAGAGGCAAGGGCAAAGACGCAAAAGTACTGGAGAGTTTGATAAACTGGAAATAATTAATCGTATTAAGTCTGTCGAAAGTTTGTGCCCTGGCAAGAACTAATCTAAAAATATTTCTCGAATTAACTATTTCTTTAGGATTCTTTGTAGCACGGCTCCCATAAATATTCTGTCCTTTACACCATCTACATAACTGAAGGAAGAAGAGAACGATACTCTGGTGACATTCTCAAACACACCCTCGTGGCTAGCACCATATTTCTGACGAAACTTACAAGAAGCACATAAATCGACTTATAACGAGGACAGTTTTTACCATTATTTGACGCTCTTACAATTTTTAAAAGCACACATGTATTCCCTATAAATCTGCAATTGAAAATTCCCTCCTAAAAATGCTTTTCACCTTTCGATTTGCCATTCTTGGATTTGACCAGACACAGCAGCACTGCTGCAGCAAAAGAGAGAAAAAATGGGGCAGAGATTTTTGAAAGCCCTATATAGAATTCATAAATAATCGACAATGCAAAGTGGTATTAGCATTCGAAGCCAGCATCAAGGGGTGATATAGACTTTGACGATGATACTCGACATTTTGATTTATTCAAAAGATATATATATATTGTGCGAGCTCTCGCTATAATTTCCTACTACAAATCGGCCATCTCTGATTGGATTTTGCTATTATGTCAAGTCATGCAGACGTAGCATCGATCGAAGATGGCGCGAAAGCTTTCCGCGTGAACGCTGCACCGTCCAGAAGAAAAAAAGGCATGCTTAGTTTTGAATCGTTCATCGATCGGTTAAAAGTACAGTCACCTGCAAAAGCACATACATTTTACACGACTAACTGGCATCTCTCTCTCTCTCTCTCTCTCTCTCTCTCTCTCTCTCTCCAAACTTGGATCGACCTTACTCTTAACGTTGTACGTTTATAAATTCTACAGCAGTTTCATTGCAGCTTCTATCTTCGACGAACTCTCTTACCTTTCAATTGAAAAAAAGTTATACTTTTCATAGCGACTGAAATCGATTGAACATGATGAATATAAGATCCGTCAAAGTTTCTTCTTAAGAAGTAACATAGTTTTTTATCTTTCTATATAATATACAAAACATTAGCGCATCCCTGGCTCATATTTAATTTATATATGGATGCATCTAATCTAATATATCGAATGAATTTTGCAATTTGCTGTGTAATATTAACTGATAGTGAAGTTACGTAGAGCTTTTGCTCGAGCCAAGTTCATTCGTACGGTTGTATGCTACATTTATTTATTAATTCCGGTGGTTGATGAGACACATATGACACATCGATCGGTATTGCAGCCATGAAACGGAATAAACATCTCTCTTGAAATACGTGTGCTACGAGAATTTACTGAAATTGCGGCAGTTTGTAATACAAAGCGCATAGTCATCGACACAACATATAATAGACGAGCCAGGAATACATCTAGCAGTCGAATAAAAATTCTAATTGAAAAATCACGAATTAATCGCTTTCAGAGACGATCGATCGAAGATTGACACAATTTCCTCCCAGCTAACTCCGACGAAGCTAATAAATTATAAAAGTAGATAATTCTCGTGCTCATCTTTCTTCGGGGATGGAATAAGGTACGAGGTAGAGAGGGGGGTTGGAGCTAGAGGAGCCTGCTAAAGCATCAGATTCTCGCAATGTCGAATCCAAACCCGTATATGCATTTGCGTTAGGTGGATTTTTTGACGCTCCTGCAGGCGAAACTTTATTTGCACGTGCTTTGACTTGGAAACGATAGGTCTTGCGACGTTTGCAATGCACTTTTCAGGGTGCAAGGAAGGGTCGAGGAAGATCTTTTCGTCTGGTGGAAGAAGAAAAAGTGGCAAATACGAGTAAAAGGGTAAGAAGCAGACATGCACGCGTGGTGACTAAGAGAGGAGAAGAAGTTGTATGGCGAGACGCAAATTTTTGCGTCTCGATGTCTAGCCGAAAATATGTCGGGTCGGGGATGCCGTGCTAGCGAGTACTTTTGACATTCCGTCGACGGCCGACGGGTTGTTGATCCCGTAGACGAGCTTTCACTGTATAATCCTGCCAGTACGTGTCCGAGCTTGGAAACTGAGCCACACCGAGCCACCGAGCCATCGAGCCATCGAGCCTGCACCGAGCCACGAATAGGTCTGAGCTCATCGACCAAAAGTGGATCTGACGAAACTTGAGCCCATCGACCGTACGTACACCGAAGGTGCAATAATAATAACCGAATAAAGTGCTCCCTGATTCTCCCCCACAAAACTTTTCATCGCTATCAAGCAATTTATCGATTTCACAGAACAAGTATACCCAATATCTTGTCCGAAGACAAGCAAAAATCAGTTTGGTTGTAACGACGCGCTGTACAAACCTTATATTGCAGGGGAAATCAAAGTTAATCTAGGATGTTAAATATTTATTTGTGCAGTGCAGAGTTTTAGTGTGTGTTCTATTTTCCATAATAAAACTAGTCGTGAATAGTTGGTTTTGAGTGTTACGTAAACCCGCCAGCTCTAGCGGTATCGTTTTTTTTTTGTTTTTTTTTTGCTGTGTAATAAATCATTAAAGCCGAAGCACTCGCTCGAAGCTTTGCGGTGGCTCTCTAGATATCACACTTGCTCAATCTTAAATTATTCCTTTTAAATTGATGAGAATTGGCTTGTTACGTCATCGGAGTGCCGGCTGCTAACTCGTATCAGTAACTATATATACGTGATTCATGAGGATATGTGCATGTGCGCGCAACTAAAAGAGATAACTTTTAATGAAAACATGTCTAATAATCGATCGTAGGGGAAATGAAATATTCGGAATGTCAATTCAAAATCTATTGATCCGCTATTAGCCTCGTAATATCGTTAGGGATATTGAGTAGCTAGAGGACGATATCATTAGGCACGAGCCACGTTACACGTACGTTATCCCGCAACGCTTGCTGGCGGAGGTAAGTGGGCTGCATTCGCGTATCGACAGTTACGCTTTTATGCAGAACTTTTATGAGAGGGGGCCACAAAATTTTTATAAAGCCTATTATAAATACATTACACGCTGCTCCAACAACCTCGTCACACGCGCTTCAGCACTTATCGGCTAATCTTGAAGGGTGAATGGACTTAAAATTGTCCATTTAACAAATTTCCAATCTGTTTTCTTCGCTATATTGCCCATGAACTGACATACTCATCTGTGTAATTAAAAACAGAAATCTCTGTATGTTTCACAACGCATTAATCACGCTAAGTATGCCTTTAACAATTTACAAGCAATATTTGTTTTTACGATGTAATGCATCTGAGCCAACAAATATGGCAGAGATAAACTGCTTGGAGAAATGAGAAATCACTAAGTACCTCGTAGATTAATGGACAGCTTGGGAGACTCGCATTACCGGATTTTTATCCCGTTTCTTTTATCAGATCGAAAAATTACAATTTCACAATCCTGCAGTGATTATTTTATTGAAATTAAAAAAAAAACCAATAAGACGCGTAAGCTTTAATTTAAAATAGATTGAAAAAATGTGTGCATGGTTTTTTTTGCAGCAGCACCAATGAGTTAGCTAGATATATGGATTGCTCTTTACCCCTGGGCATTAATCGATTATCACCCTTTCCCTCAAGTAACACGTTATATTATTGTCTTCTGTGTGTTAATTCCACACGTGTGGCTGGGCGCAGTGTTACGCAGTGGACTTTGTCAGCACCTCTGTAAATTCGTTTGGTGAAAGTAGGAGAGAAGATTTTTTGTTTTTTAACTCACGCGTTTGGTCTGCTGTGCTCTCAGGCTGCACAGGAGCTGCTCCTTTCCCAATCGATACTGCGCGATGGCTGTATCTCGATTGTAAACTTTTGTCTGTGGTAAGGTGTATATTTTTAAGCGAATTGGATGGAAAAAAGAATTCAGGAATGATAAACAACACGAAATACAATGTTTTGTGTTTTGAATTCATCGAGCGAGCTACATCCTATAGAGAATGGTTCTAACAGCTGCGTTCAGTCGGAACTTTTCGGTTAATTTCAGCAGAGAATAATGAAAAACTATTGTTGCTCTGCAGAAATTAAATCTTCTACTCGGCGTGCCTTGCGGCTCCCAAAGATATAACAGGGAGGAATGTAAGCTCATTACTGTGAAAAAATCACAAAACAGACTTTACCACAGTTTTCGGATTCGTGTTAGACCTTTTTTATTTTTCTCATATTAGCAATTTAAAGGTGGCACGACGACATCAGAGAAAGTAGCAAAGAAGATTACTTCAGATTTGTTGGTTTTATTTTTCTTGTTTAATTTGTACGACACAGATTGACGTGGAGGCAATATAGCGAAGACCTCTCGTGGCATAAAATCTTTTAAGGAAGCACAAAACAGAAAGGTGAAAATCACCTTGAAATCTCTGCAATTAATTCTTCCATCTCTTTTTAACGTCTACCCTACATCTTTTCTCTCTCTCTCTCTCTGTCCCTCTCTCTTACTTTTATTCACACGATTTTACTCGTTCGACATTTTATTCGAGGAAAAATTGTCACGAGGATGTAATCAAAATTTCCAGTGATAAGTGATCAATGTCCGTCCGCTACTTGAATTTTCCAAACTCTATATATGAATGAAAACTCAAAAATATTCATTTCATCAAATTGACAAGTTATGTTTTCTCTATTATATGTCTATTGGAATATATTTCGCGCTAATTCGTTTCTTTCGCATTGTTCTCGATCAAAGGAACTAATATTTAAAATTTCAAACAAACGCTTATAATTGTTGAAGTATTTCGCTATAAACACGGCCAGCAGAATAATGTTATTATTAAATAAATTATTTTAAAAATGAAATAGCGTTGTATCCCGGTGAGGAAAGAAGGCCGCGTTTTTACGATTATTTAGTTGGACAGATAAGAGAAATGGTCGCATTTTACAAGGAAAAAGCAGCTATTTGTGATAAAAGGAAAGTTATCCGGTACTTTTCTCTCGCAGGATCGATATAGAAAATTATTGCAAGTAGAGTGGAGATTCTCGAAACGTCCCAGGATCGTTGAGGCATGGAGCCAGAGATCAGGAAACGTGGGACAGGCCAGCTGAACGATAGCGTGAGTAGAGATTGCCATGTGGTGCATATCCTTGGAGAATTTCTACTTGCCAGAGTGTGCGCACTGGCGATGACTTCATCTCTACGGAGTCTCGTGCCAACCGCCGATTTTAGATAGAACACGGGACGCAATATCGTCGACGCAAACAGTGTGCTATGATAATTTGTTTCGCGATAACATCTGTCAGAAAACATCAGTTTACCTGAATTTGTTGGCCAACCAACCGATAGGAATCCTCTGTACATGTATAGCGACATCAATTTCGCTATCTCGCTCCACTGAAAAAACCCACGAGTTTTTCACGCCGCGAGCTCCTTTGGCGGCTGCGCGATTAATTCATATTAGAATTAGCTAATATTTGAGCATGTGTATTATCATATATCTGCGGAAACTGTAGAGAGCCTCGTATATCGGTACCGTTTAGTAGCAGAATGCTTAACGCTAATTGTCGAAAACTGCTCGAGCGAAACTTGCTCGAGCTTCATCGGGTTTGGTTTAATTAAGGTCTATCGAATATCGCATCCTTCCAGTGTAATTGGATGTTAGGATCTCGTGACTATCCGATAGTGGTGGAAAAAATAGTGAAAGTAGAGATCTGCACTACCATCGAACGATATTAGCCAGGACTTCCACGTGGCACGCGTATTCTCATGGGAATTGGATAGCTTTCGTCGTAGTCTCAACGGAGAAAAGTGTTCGCTTCGGGAAACATGGAAAGCTTTGCAGCAAGTTCTTGGTTACCTCGACACAACGACAATCGCTGTCGTTTGTTTCCAGACGGATATACAGAGTTTCTTACTCCGCAACTGCTCTGGTCACTGCGAGCCGCCTCTGAATAATACAGGCTGTGTGGCTAGCCGCTCCTACATTCACCCTCGGTAATCGTTCTTCTAGGCAAGCCAAGCGCAATAAAAACTCGCAGAATCGGACGATCGAATCGGCAAATGTTAATTGGAGAAAAATCCATGAATTCTCACGGTGCACCGTAGTGGCCTACCGAATTAACCCGCACGCTCCATTCTTTCAAACAATTAACCCTCGAGCCCATATATGCACCGTGGGCCTCCATTTTTTTCCTTCCTTTAGCCCCCCGGAACTTTTAGCATCTTTATTAGATCCTGCACATGCCGTAGCAATTGCGCGTAGAGCTATCGAATTCCAGCGGTCCAAAGCTTTGGCATTTCGAAGATTTCCAAATACAATGAGAGAGAAATTCAAAGCGAGCGAACACTGCGTGGTGATGGTGGTTTGGTCCACTCGGGCGACACTGTAGAAATTACCCCTACCCCTCTCTTATTTCCCTTCATCCTTTAGTGATCTTCGTAACCGCGCTCCACAATCCAGAGTTGTGCAGTTGACTAAATAGAGCGGTATTAGCGAGGGCCACATGGCGTATCTTATTCGTTGAGCTACGTCCGACTACACCAAACAAAGACATTGCCACGGGAATAGACGAAGCACGCTAGCTAGGTGCGAGAAGATACCGTACGCTGAATGCACACGCCGTCTGCCCGACAAGACAAATAAAGCAGAATGGCGCGGGAGATCAACTGATAATATATGCGAGTGCGCGCCAGTAGTACGGTTTAACAATGGTCAGACGGATGAGAAACAAAGAAAAGAGAGACGACGCGCGAGCGACGATGGTAGTATTTGACCAGACTGTAGCCGAAGGAAGAGGACTGTGGATATAGATCGATATATAGTAGTATAGCGAGGTATAGTGGTATACGAGCGAGTAGTATGAACTAGCTATAAAGAGACGCGGACCCCGAAGAAGAAGAAGAGCGGAAGAGTTAGTGTGATGAGCGTGGATGCAAGGAGAGAATAGAGAGCGATATATATATATATATATATATATATATAGAAGGTTGTTAGAGCAGGGGCGAGAGGAAGAAAGGAGGAAGAGAGGGAGGGAGGGAGTAGAGTAGTTGCAACGGTGTACGTGTGCGAGTGGTTGGGAGAGGGTAAAGCGTAACAGCTAGAGCGAGCTATAGAACGAGCTTTCGAGCTGAGGTAGTAGTGTAGGGTGAGGTTAGGTGTGGTGGTATAGGATGGGTAGTGCAGCAAGAGTGGGGGTGGAAAGGGTGAAAGGTGGGGTTACCGCTCGATACCACTGCGGCACAGCCAAAGTTGGGGCTACACCACCGCTAGCTTTCGTATTCTATCTCTCACTCCCACCCTCCCCACTCTCCCACGACTAACCACCCCTCTCACTCTAGCGTTTTCCCCGAGTTCACTCGCCCCCACGGTCCAACCAACCACCACCCGCTCCACCTCGACTCACCCCATCAGCCCTTGCTTTGCTCAGCTCCCTTCGTACGTGCAGCGTTCACTACAGTAAACGGCCTACAGCCTTTGCCCGGTATCTACCCCCGAAATCTACCTACCTACCTACCTACCTACCTACCTACCCACCCACCAACCATCTCACTCCCATTCCCCAACGCCAACTGACTATCCCCGTCCCACAAGATTCCTCCAGGGGATCTACCGACTGCGCTCTTTAAACAACGAGCCACCTTCCCTCGACTACGTCTCAATTCTCGCCCGGAAGAGGCTCGATCTGCCCTCGTCTTCCGGCTAAAGCTCTCATATCCTAACTACCCCCCCCCCCCTCTCTCTCTCTCTCTCTCTCTCTTTTAACCTCAGTCATTTCTTTCTTCCTTCCTTCCTTCCTTCCTTCCTTCCTTCCTTCCTTTCCCCTTTCCTCTTTCCTCTTTCCTCTTTCTTTTACTGCACCCACAACCACCAAAATCCCTCTCTCCCTTTCGCATACATTTCCCACCTCCCTTCAACTCGCGCATGTGTACTTGGATAAATTCTCTCGTCCTCCTTGTTTATTACACTTCCTCTCCTTCTATATAGTATATATATATATATATATAGATGTACCTAAACCTCTATACTGATATTCACTCCAGCTCTCCAGCTTTTCTTACTCCGTCTTTCTCGCTCGGTGGTACTGCAATCTTCCGGACTCTGACCTTCCAGCTTACCACCACGCTCTCGAGATCTCAGCTACGCGTTCACGTATACAGGGATTATCCTGAAATTCCAGGATAACGTCTAACTCGATTCGTAAATGAAGCAGGATAGGCGTACTGGATATAATGGGGACGAGCCATTGGGGAAGTGAACTGGGAAAGCAAACAGTGACGTTTTGCCGAGCACTTTAGCCATCGATCGATCCTTAATGATTGATTGGATTTGTAGGTAGCATATGAGGAATGCGTTTCTCAGTTACAGGGTTTAAGCAGCATTGTTGATTTATGTGAATTAACCTGGTATTTGAGGCTGGATGATAATTCGATTCATCAATGAAGCAATGTAGGGCGGTATGCAGAAGGGCAGCATACTCCGACCTCGAACCCGGACCACTTGGTCTGCTCCAGTCTGATTCGGTCCAACCCAGACCAGACCAGGCCAGGCCAGACAAGACCATACGATATTGCTCCCTTGCATAGTCTCGCACATAGCAGCACGTGGCACAGCAAGGTGAAGATGCTTCGACGGCAAACAGCCCCTGGCTCTCCACCCCTAGGCTATACTCGCCTTATCGGCTAGTCGATCTAATATGCTCTCTTCTCAAGAATCGCGCGTCTTTTCGTAAAAGTAGGCAGCCGGTATCCGACGACCAACGACGAGGGTGACGAATGCTCTCAATTTCTCCAAGTACCCCCGTTTCTCTCCCATACAAGGAGGTTTTCAATGTTTTATGCTCACTCAGAGATAAGAGCATGCCACCCCTACGTCTATTGTTGCATAAATTTCACGACTTTTATTTGTTTCATAAATTATTACAAGCCACACCCCTCTTATTAGCGTTATATGGCTTCCCCGTGCTTCTGCCACCTCGCCCCCTGCACCTTAATTTCATCTCGAGCTAAAACTACTTGGAAATAAAAGTACCTAAATATATATATATAGGAGGGATAGAGATTTATTTCAAAGATTTAAAAGTCATCTTGTGCGAGAATCTACCACTCTGTGTTTTAACAAAATTTCTATATAGGTACGGGTTTGCGCCAATTGATCAAGTCGAACTTTTCTCAAACGATCAATCGTTGTTGTTGCGTCAAAGTCAAAGGCGTGGGTGAAGGTAACGGCTTTCCGAGCCGTTTATTCCTCTCAATCTCATCGGCCATGACGTAGAGATCGTACGGTTATGTGTAACTATAAGAGTAACTAAGGTGTCGTAAAAGGTTCCCTGCAAGCTAATAATTTCTTTGCGACTCTTTCGACTGCTCGATAAAGAAAGAATTATCGTCTTATTACATTTTGATTAATATTAACTTCTCAACGAGACCGGAGAGAAATAGATCAAGAGTTCTAAATAGTACCTATAGTTAGAACAGATTTTGTCCATCGATTTGTTGACTCAAAAACGGTTCGTGCAATGACAATTAGCAGAGCCATCCATAATATATTCGTGTCAGTTTTATTCGAATTATTTCTATAAAGTTGATTGTACTAAGACCAGTATTCGGTCAAATGATTCTTTCAAAGTTTTCAGGATTACAAAATTATGTACACGTTCGATTATGAATGCAAAATTGAAAAAAAAAATAAAAATTTTCATATAAATTGTATTCCTCAGGATTTATAGGTGAAAACTGATCCGCAGATTTGGGATAACAGGAACATATTAATTATAAACGTTTCAAAGATATTAGTACGATGATTGGAATCGGTTCTAGCCTCCATATTATTATGTTTTATTAATGAGAACCTTTCGAGTGCATCATTGTTCTTTTTGCAATAAGTTAATGTTGATTTAATCAGCTCTGGACCATTCGTCGGTGAATCACAATTAGATCGATGATGGAGTATGTGGTACCTGCGTAAGGGAGGGGGAGCTTTAGAAGGCATCGGAGCGTACATGCATACACAACGTTTACCAAAGCGTTTAATATGCCATTTCTGAGCGAGCTCTTGCTGTGGGCGAGTACCATTCTCACGTGACGGTGCATTTACGTTTGGTGCATTGTGTGACGTTCTGGAACTTCGCGCTGTCGCCGATTTAACGAGATTTTACCAGCTACGTATATGTGTAACTATCCCATCCCCTCCCCACCCCTTTCTACACAATGCACATCTCTGTCCGTACAGTTATCTATTATCTACCTCTCTCCGGCTCTTCTAAACATCAAAATAACAGCAGACCAATTCATTTGGGTCAAGAGGTCATTTATCTTCATGCAATCTAGGATTCATGTACTCAAGTGCGTGCAAACTCTCTGTGTGGGGTAATATAGCAATAAACAAATCATCCTGAATATCATATCTTTCTCGAAAAATCTTTCTGTCCAATATTTTTTAGTCTATGCGAAAAAAGTTGAATTTACGCCGTAGCTTATTTAAGTGTTGGAATTAAATAGTGCATCTCATTGCCTTTTCAAGAAAAATAATTCTTACGCTATATCTACCATTTCGTGATCTCATATCGGGCTCCGCCCATATTCTGTTGCCTGGGCCTATAAATATGTCCCCGGTATAATTAATTTACCTTCCAGTTAGATATCGACCGGTTAAACAAGGTTCTCTCAGCGTATGATATTTACGACTGAAAACTATTACAAAATGATAATATTTCTTTTGAAATGCGCCTATACACAAAGCGAGGCCTTTGTCTTTAGTACCTATAGGCACGTGTGTGTGTGTGGTGTGTGTTGTGCGTGCAGTACAAGTGCTCTGATTTCAAGGTATTATTCCTTGTTTTTTCGTCTGTTTTATTATTACTTAAATATAGGATATTTATGTTAATTAGGGTTAATGAAGGCAGAAAAGAGAATCTCGATCGCGGACGCGTTAAGAATTGTTAGGAAAAAAGGCTATTATGTAGCAATCGATTTGCGATATAGATTCCCGTGCATGCATGGGTACTTGGTCAAGCCTTATTTCCTCGGAATTGCAGTGACACTTGGTCGCATTGTGCTTGTAATGCAAGCTCGAACGCCGATGAACTAACAGAGTTTCGGTGAGACCGCCTGGCATTTTACGACTTTCTTCTTTATCTCCTCACCCCTTCTCCCGTTTTTCTCATTCTCATTCTCGGTCAAACTGGCACGCCGGCGATTTCCGAGGCGAAAGAGGGAAAGAAATTTTTCCGTTGATTGCCGGGCTGCGAGAGTTCGTTAGACTTTTCTCCGCGAACTGTGCGAAGGAGTGGAGCAGAGAGAGAGAGAGAGAGAGTGAGAGAGCCAACTGGCCGTTAAGTTTTTCGACACAGAAGTTTCAGGCTCGCGCGGCCAATGAGGTTGGCTAAAAAATCTAGTTTACCCTCTAGCGAGAGCAAAGAAGAAAGGGAGGAAGAGGGAGGAGGGGTGAGATGAGAATGAAAGAAAGAGGAAAAGCAGCTTGAACGTGAGGAGTGGAGACGCAAACTCGTATGCGGCACATTTCTTCTCCCTGCCGCGCGCGCGACCCACCTCCTCACCGAGAACCCACAAATCGAATATTGTTTCTTCCCAAGCTACCACCGTGCTACGAGTTTCTGTCAATCCCATGACGAAGCGAGTGCTACCTCAAACAATATATTTCTCAATAAAAGTAGAGCAGGTGAAATGAAATTTCCTATACCTATCCCCTCCCCTCCCCCCTTTCCAAACTTATGCTTATCTGTGATTTCCCCCCTCTCCCTCTGATACAACTGCGGTGGCCGCAAAAAAAAAAAAAAAAAAAACAAAAAAGAACCTCTAGGTGGAAATTCAATAACCGAGGTTGTTTAATTACATCAAAAATCACGGACCGTGCTTATTTTCCCAACTACGCGAGAGCTGTGTACTATCAAGCTTTAAACGTAAATAATGCTTATCGCAATATTATGCGCTTCTCCTGCGTGTGTTGAATCGCGCGAACCAGCACCGCAGCTACGTTATATCGAAAATAGCGAATGACAGCTAAACGAAAATTACCATAACTTGTGTAAATTATGAAGTTTGACCATGTTTGGATTATTTTGAAAAATATCCGTCAAACAAACAAACGACCGCATAACACTAAAACTTGGCCAGACCTATTTTTATTTCGAGTCGCGCTTGTTTCAACAGTGTTTTAATCCATCATTTCATCCGGACAAATCAGAAATAAAATTTGCATTTGAAAAAGCGACTGCGCTAGCTGACGATGCTGCATGGCGAGACGAGAGGAAAAATAGCTTGGCGGTGAAACAAAAAAAAATCGGAAAGTTACGCATTATTTCGTCGCGTACAGTCATGTCGAGCGTGTGTATTGCTTCGGAAGAAACGACAGGACCGACTCTCTATAGGCTACAACATATCCAATACGTGTTTACGTGTTCCAAATAAACTCGATATTCAAATCAGCAACTTATATAGCGAAAGCTGCTATACTTTGCTCCGTATTTGCTATCGCAACCGGTGACTTTCTACGCAAGCTCCGTTTCGATTACAAAGCGTTTTACTTTGAAATGATGAGCATAAATTATATATATATGCAACAAAGTTATACCGAGTTGGAAAAGAAATAGGATCAAGAGTAGAAATGACAGGAAAGAGAAATTTCCAAGTAATAGAATGGCTCTGAGAATACGCGCTTGTGCATTTGAGGTATTAAACGGTGCATTATGAATTGCTTGAAAAAAAACAAAAAAAAAAGAGAGAAAGGTCTCTCTGTGTGGGGGTTGGTGGTAGTAGCGATGGCAATGCAGCAATCCTCTGTCAGTGATCTCACGATGAGCCTTCGCGTCTTCCAACCAGTTCGGAATTCAGGTTAAAAGCAGTGCACACAACTGCAGGCCCGCTGGAAAGTATAACTGGAAAACTTAACTATGCCTGCATGTGTGTTTGTATGTGTGTGGCAAACATTTCACAGGCAGCCAAAAATGTTTGGCCGTGATACTCACGCTCGATTCCGCAGAATAGAAAGATTTGCACCGCACAGTTTCGCTTTATTCCCCCCGGCCTCTCCGTAAGCATGCAGACTACGTCCAACTACCACTCACGAATTGCCTCGCTGCAACAATATGTAACAACTCGACTCACTTGGCTGATATACGTACATACGACGCATAACGAGCTCTCTCGTCCAACTAGCTGCAGAAATACCAGTTTTCCTCCGTTCGAAAACCTATATAGAAGCCGAAGAGAATAAAGCACCGGGGTGAAATCAAGTTTCGATTTGTCAAAACTTTACAGTGGACAAATAATTTCACTTTGATATTTCTTTAATCCCAGCATTGTGCGAGATGTCACCGGAATCCACTCTTCTGCTTCCTCGTCCCATTTTACACTCCCGTTGGCAACGCGATAAGCCAGTGCTTTTTCCCCTCGACGGAAATGACTGTTTGGTAAGAAAATTTTACAGCGATATATAGGTACGCAGCCAAGTGGTACAAACGATCTTTAAATTCCAAATCTCTTAGTCATATATGCATGGCGAAAGAAAACTGAGTGCATGCGGCTCTCGACCGTTCGAGCCGATAAATCTTCGAGGGAACATTTTTTCGTAAAAAAATTGTTACGCTAATCGTTAGCGCGATTTTCGCAACACTCCCCGTGCGCTGTTTAAAGGGCTTTCAAGTCAGCCGAGAATAAACCTATCGTGCCAACTGAAGCGAAACTCGCATCGGGGTTGCTTCGAGTAACCTTTTAATGCCATCATTGACCCTAAAAATAGAATCTACCCTTTTTTATCACGGCTTACGAGCATTCTATGCTCCAGCCATTCTGAAATTGACTGATGCGAGCGACACGAGTAAAAATTAATTTCATCTACCGCGTGCAGCTTGGCCTAATATGTAAGACGGTCCGTGCACCGACTCGCGTATGCCATCAGACTTCTTCGCTATTCCAACAATTAAAATTCATCGCAGCAAAAGCGAATTCAGATGCGTGCTCATTCTGACAATATTGCCAATGCAGAAGTTGGCTTATTTGTAAAATGACAAGTTATATACCAGACGTACACGTCAAAGATGTATTATTTCAAGTATAACAAAGAAAGAGGACGCGCCGAGCTAACGAGCACTGCGAGTCGCTACATTTTTTTTCTTTTTTTTTTACGCGATAAGACATGACTTTGAACAAGTGCGTGCGCATGCATACATCTAACATACCATTTCCAACCATACTTCAATGGTACTTTTCTTTTCCTCTCGATTGTACGATCAATCACACAAAAAGAACACCGTTGATTACGAGTTTATAAAACGTTCTGAAACGAAAATCGAAATGCCAACCATTCAGTAGCGCAGATGTAAACTTTAACTTTACGGTGTTAACATTGAAAAATTGACCGAAAAATTTCTGTCAGGTCGATATATTTGGAGTGATTTTAGTATTCGAATGACATTTGTTAATTTGCTTAGCGTACGTACACCACTTACTATTACAATTGGGCAGTTATTCATAAACGAACATATCTGCTTGATGATAAATTTTGTAAAAATCCGGACGGGTAACGATAAAATTAAGCATTCAATTATTCGGAGCAATGTTTAATTTTGACAAGCCAGCAGTTTATTCATCGCGTGTCTCTCGATCGTCTTTTTATACCGTTTGAAAATGTAGCTACTCCCAGCCGGCTGGCTTACATTTTATGGGGACTGCGCTTTAAGATCAATGAAATGGATAAAATTGTAAAAGTTTATTAGTTATTGCATGTGGAGGAGAATTTTTTTTTCGTACAAGCCGAAATCGTAGCGCCTTTGAATCCTCCTATACTCCGCGCGCGCGCGCACTAACCCCTTATCCTACTCGCAAATTAATGCGCAGTGTGCGCGCGTTTAACAAAAGGAACGATTTATCGGAGATCACATTGATGATAAAAATAACGGAAAGGCCGCTGGCGATAAAATCGTTCAATGTGGATAAATGTTTACGATTGGAAATACAGGGAGGAAAGGGAAAAGATAGGGAAATCCTGTCGCAGCAAAATTTTAATCAGCGTCGACTCTCTCTCTCTCCCTCTCTCTCGCTCTCTCGCTCTCTATCTCCCCCCCCCCCCCCATTCTCTCGCTTTTTTACTATATTGAGAGAAAGGATGAGGGGCGATGCGACGGGAGGAGAAAAGGTCCGGAAACAATACCCGGAAGCAGAGTAAACGTAAATAGAGAAGAAAATAAATTGTTTATTCGCAAGAACGCTCGATGCTTTACTGGGGAACGCTTTCTCCTTTCTTCTAATAAAATATATAGACTAAAGTCTGTCGCGACGATCTCCTGCTCCAATTTACTTTATCGCGAGGAGTATCGGCGCCGTTTGCGTAAACAGAGAGAAGTTGACGTTTTTCTAGTAAGGGTACACACACAATATATATATATATAGTATACACCCCGATGATCCATCACATACCTATTGCACTCTTCACTGCTCTGTCCGTCTGGCTATCCGTCCCTATATACAAGGTATTTCTATCTGCTTAGATGGATTTGCGACTACGTCCACAGACACACACACACACACAGTCTCGTACACCCGAGGGATCGCGCGAACGCGCGAGGATGACGACGTCGTTTCGCTCTAAAACACGAACCTCGAGAAAAGGGGATCCATCGGCTGCAAAGCGTTGCGGTGGCTAGACCAAATTTTATCAAATGTTATATGGCGTCCGTGCGGATGGCGATATAGGATGTCAATATCTCACATCCAATGAAATTATCGAAAAGTATACAATATAAGCTTTGTATATGGATAAAGATTGCGTACGTGTATTTGGCGTACATGGTGCGGAATACCCTGGAGTGTTTTAATATAGTTAAGTGGCTATATGCATATATATATTAGGTAATAACAAGTAGCAGTGGAAGGGTTTCATGCTGATGGTTTATCGCGAAGAATAGCGATGGCGTTGGTGGTGCCGTGCAAACATAAGAGACACTCGCATCGATATACGAGTGCTGACAGTTGCTCTCCTGTCTTATCCCTCAGACGTTCTCGTCGCATGCAATTCCTCACTTTGCAGTAAATTCACGACGACGTTTATGCAATGACGCCAGCGCGAACGTGCGTCACCATAAATATCTATCAAACAGGTGCGCGCCTACGTAAATACCAAATGGAATAACACGGTATAGCTTCCGTTCGTCAAAATTATTATTATAAACTCGTCCCCTCTTTCTCTCCTCGTCTCGATCATCCCTTACCGTTAACCAAATTTTCCACTCGTTCTACCCCGCGACTCTTGAAGAATTAAATTCATATTTATTCTCGACTCATCATAAATATTTGCACGACCGTGTCAGCCGGAGCTTCAAACAGATATTAGCATAAAATTAAATTTCTGCCGGAAGAAATATGAACTAGAAAATGATAGCACCGTGTGCATATCGCTAACATATGGGACCAATCTAAACGCTGGAGAACTCTAAATTTTACATATTATTCTATCAGTTTACTCTACCTCTCTTATCCACTGAGAACGTCCTACTAAATTTTCCGTAATATTTCTTTCTCCCATCGCTAATATATCTTACAGGTTATAAAGGAAATTTAATTGTTACGCACGCGTTTCCCGATAATGATGGAACGACGTTGGAAGAAAGTGCAGCGAGTGTCCATTGTAAAAGTTTATCGATTATTACTGGGAGTATAAGTTGGTTGTATTAAAGACATTGGAAATTTCAGTTGGTGAAGTGAAATGATGATTTCAGTGTGTAAGGCAGAAACTTTTCGCATTTTCCCTCTACAATTCGCCATGTAACCTGAAAACGACGCAAGCAGATTAGGTATCGGGAAGTTTTCAACGCGTAACGTAGTTCGTATATCGCGTGCAAACGCTTTACGACGTTTAACTCTGCGGCTACAACAAAGTTTGACGCTTACATGCTTAATTTATGCACTCTCAATTTGCCAAAAAGCTTTGTAATACAGTTTCTACTTGAGGAGTCCATTTAATACAGTCTAATGAGTGAGATTTTATTAAGCTTGGCGAGGAATATTTTAGTATAATTCAAAGTGTAATAATCGGTCGGGCCGGGTGTAAAAATATTACGAGTCAAGAGACGATAAGTGAATTTTCGAGTCTTACGCTGGCGCTGCGTCTCGATCGATCGATCTGGACGAAAAGCTTGGAGTACCGGAAGAGAGAGAGAGAGAGAGAGAGAGAGGTCAAGTTGTGTTCGTAGTCACGGAGGCATACAAAGTTTCTGAGCAGGCATGCGTATTTTTGACGTGGCGTGAGAGTCGGTGCAAAAGGAGGATAAAAAAAGAAAATGTCTATGAAAGTATGCGCGCGTGTGTGTGTGTGTGAGAGAGGGAGAAGGTGAGCGCGCGGGTTGACTGTGGAGGGTAAGGGAGCCAGGCACGTAACAATCGCTGTGGCGAGCCCTCGTCACAAGTAAATGGCGTCGCATTCTCGTGAAAATGCGTTGCATTTTTCTCCCGCAGGCCGCTAAACCTGCTTGCCGCGCGCACGTGAGCTGAAAAGAAAAATCTCATTATCTAGAGCCGAACGGAGAGCCGCGCGCGCGGCGCCGCAACAAGGACCGTGGCCCATATCGATCGAATTTTTTTAACTCATTAATCCTCTATACGTTCAAAAGAATTAGTCCTCTATTAGTCATCCTTCGTTCACTTTTTTCTCCCCATTTCTTTTTATCATCGGAAAACATACCTACTAGCTATTTTCTAACAAAAAGGTCAATGACTCTTCTGGCAAAGGATCCCCGTACAATCGGACCGATTTTAAATCAGTCATTCGAAACTTTATTTCACTGCGGTGCGCCAAGAATCTAATCAATCATGTAATTAAATGCTTGCACTACGTTTTCATCACGTGAAAATGCGACCGTTGTAATTACTATCTCATTTGCAGAGGAATTTGATAGAATGATTAACTTTGAATACTGGGTGACCCTCTTCGTGTAATACAGCGCTAAATATTTGTTTCAGATATATAATTACGAATGATTAAGTTAGACTTTACAGACAGCCTGTTTATACGAGAATTAATATATATATATATATATATATATATATATATATTTGCAGCGAATATATCATCAAATATATTTATATGTGCATTCCTTAGTTATATCTATAAAGTCTGGTAATGTCAATATTGTTCAGGTTTCCATGATCTATGAAGAAAAGAGAGAAAAAAAGATAACTATTTGTAGAGTTGCAAATTGCAGAAAAACATTCATCTAACCAGAGTCAGCGATGTTAAATAACTGGAAAACCCGTTAGGATAGTATACCACAAATCTTGGGATTATTAATAGCTATTTTAGTTAAGAGAATCAAAGTTATAATAGCAGTTTTTTCGTGTCGCTATAATAATATAGTATATATTCTGCAATATTTAAAGTTTATGACCTGCTGCAGCTGCTGCAATATACATTTTTTCTCATTTTAATACAAAGGAAACGCGCAGACGTGTTGAAATTGAGTATTTGTATAAAGTTGGGTGGAATTACGACACCGGTAATTATTTAAAAAATAGACAGCGACATCTCGTTAGCATTTTATTAAGAAAAGACCATCTGTAGATAATACGGTTTGCAATGTAACTGGTAGAGTATAGGAAAACTTGTGTTGTTTTGAGGATGCTCGCCGTTCCAGAGCACAATTAACGGTATGTTGCGTGGCCACCAAACGAGTTTTCACAGTACAAAACAGACAAAACATTATGGTTTGTCAGATCACCGTTTTAACATGCTTAACAAGACTGCGCGCGTTGACCAAACCAAAAGTCTAACTGGTCTTTTTTAGATCCGTCAGAAATTATATGGCAGCGTCAGGCAATTTTTGAAGGAAATTTTAAGATTGATACATTTACTTTTGCCCTCGAGCTTGTTTAAGTTTGTCCTGGGATTAATGTATTCGCGTGGTACTTTCCGTAGTGGAATAGTCGACTCTGCGAAAATCGTTTAATTATACGCGTTAATTCACAGCCGCTACCGTCGGAAACTGGCCGTGAATCGACGGCTTTCTCTCCACTCCTACTTCCCCCTATCTACTTATCTGCCTCTGTCTATCTATGTATAGCTTCAGAACTTCCGACGATGCATTTCCACTTGAACCTCGAGAAAGTACACAGCTACTTCCTGCTCTATCAAGAATCCTCGTGTACTAATGTACCGTTCGCTCCTTTCAATCAGCAGCTCGTGCTGCATTTTTCTCCGCTTTTTTCGCGCAATCCCTCCCCGAATATGCATGAGAAAAGGAATTGACCAAATTTCAAATGGAATTTGGTATTTAAATTTCCTATTATTTTGATCAATTTTAAGATCACGAGGAAGCTGTTAAATTACTCAGACTTATTTAATGAAGCACGCGGAATTTACGTACCTTATATCCGATGGCTTCATCGACAATTCCGACAGCTCTATTCTTAAAAATAATAATTATATCGGCGGGGACGAACGGTTAATAAAAGCAGGATGTATAATTTATCGAATCGAGGAGAATACGATAAAAATCAATTAATTTGAGAACAACTTGGAAATAGCTTGCAGAGTTCTCGTGCAGCGTTATATCGGTCGCACGTTATTCAAGAAAGTCGGCGGAAACTAGTCGTGGATCGAGCGTTTCCGGCACACCAAATCCTACGGGAACGTCGCGACCCGTGCGTTATTGACTGCGGAACGGTTTCTCGGCATAGGTCGTTAACCATTCCGTCAGGGATTTCGGACAAGGAGCTCTTTTTAGAAGCTTGCTCTAGGGGATGGAGGCAAGTTGAATTCTAGAGCCAAGAATCTGGGTCTTGAGCCAAGATGTGTGGATCAGGGACTTTGAACCCTAGTTAGAAGCCAGGATTTTGAAGCTACCCCCAAGACAGAGATGAATAGACTGCTGCAAGGGGGTAAAAGAGTTGGAAAGAAGGAGTAGGTAAAGTATCGGGTAAGGAGAGGAGAGAAGGAGGGAGGGGGGGGGGGGTGGCAAAGGAAGCAGAGAAAGAGAAAAGAAGAGAAACGAGAGATTCGACAACGAATTTGTCGAATCTTCAACGGTGGTGCACGTCCTATAGTTGTGTAGGAGGAATGCCCGACGAAAGGTCGTGTGAATCCCAAACGCGCAGAGGCCATGCAGACACACATAAAAGGGCTGGGCATTTGTCGTTGTCGTCGTGACATTGCAATTTATGTAATATATGTAGATACATTGATTGCGGCTGCGCTTCAGAATCGCCGAACGAAAAATTGCATCGCGATATCGGTGCAGGGAACGTTCGAATCCGATGGAGTCTAATGAAAACCTATATAGGTAGCTGCGTATAATATATAATAAGTTTCTCGTATCGAAGAGTAATAAAATTGTCATTGAGGAATAATTCAGCGTGTTTAAACGCTGCATATTTCAGGCAAATTTTCCGAGCCTCTACCAATCCGATGAGATATAATTAACGACCTAGGCAATTTCATACATCGCTTATACTCAATAGAGAGTATAACTGTAGGTACATTTTAAAATCGGAGCACGCGTTATTCGGTTTGATAATACTTGATCACTTTGAGCGGCGCGCGTATACGTATACTTCATATAGATTGACGTGTTTAGCGAGTCTGGTTTGAAAGCGCGCGCAGCGGATCCCCGCATATGCGGACGTCTAAAACTTTTCGTCCCTTATCGCCAGCCAAGATCCAAACTTTCACAATTAGCCGGGTAATAAACCCGGTGGGCTGTTAAACGCAGAGCTCCAAAATTCATTTCCCGTGAGTGATACGGCGCGACGGCAATAGGACAGTTACTTTTGGCATAGCAGCAGCAGAGCCTCGGCGCACTTGCTCTTATTACACTATATGTATACACGGATCCGACAGAGCGGAGTGTAACCTGCGCTGCTACTTAGACGCATATAGAGAGCCAGAGAGGAAGGATAGGTACGCGCGCGCGGAGAGAGAAGAGAAGCGCAGTAGTGGTAATTGGCTTCAGACCGATGCGATCCGGCACGAGTATAGTATGGGACGTAGGAGTAGGAAGGAGGGATCGGGGCTATATATGCCGTCCCAATCCAGAATTCCCTTTCCAGCCTTTACCATCGTCTCAACCCCTACGGGCCCTGCTCCTTATACTCTCTCCCGACCGACCGACGACCGACCGACCGACCGACTTCGCTCTCCTCCATCCAACACACGCCAGCTTGGTTTATTCAGGATATAGGATAGAAAAAGGTCGAGACGAGCGAGGAGCTAAGAGAATCCCTGTTTCTCAGTCACACCAAAGCGCGTATATCTATATACGGCCGCGTACCGCCGCGTCACCGGAAATCGTGCGATGGTAGCTTCAATTTCCAAATGTCACTTTAGCCAGGCAAACCTAACTCGCTATCCGGGAAACGTGGAACGAAGCTCGGTAGTGTCACCGGCGAATATCGTACTTCGATGATGAAGTTAGTTGGAGAATAATTGCGACAGTTTAATTATTTGAGGGAGATTTCAGGAAAGTCAATACGCCATTCATTATTGAAATGCCTGCGCGCACCCAATGGAGCTTACAGAGATTTTCCTTATCGTTTATCTGCTGCTATCCCTGCGGGGTCAGCCATAGAGGAGACGTTAATATTCTTGGACGACTTGGTAATCGAGTTGATGGTTCTCGTTATTGTTTCACGTTTATCGTTGTCGATCGAACTACGGGGAGATTGTAACGTGGATGTGGGAGGAGTGGGTGGAGGAGGAGGAGAGGGAGGAGGGGGAGGAGGGGGAGAAGGTTGTACCATGGCCCGGACGATTTGGCCGTTAATTACCGACCGAATTCCAGCGTTAGTTGTCTTAGGGTGAGCAATTAAGCAAGTTTTGACGATGTCGGGCCACAGAGCTCGCGCATCTGCTAAATCACCAGTAGCTACCGCATTGCGAAGGCGCCAGTGTGCCAACGTAATCCTCATAGTTTACGCTGGATCCTTGATGCGAGAGCCGTGCACTTCAAGCAACTATTTGTGGTCGAGAAGCTCCTCCAGCGGTTGACGCATAGCAGCCGAGATCTCGTAGTTACTGCACGGAATATGTAAAACGTGCTTCGTCGCGCCGCACCGTTCCGCGCAGCGCCGTTCCGTCTGCATCAGGCTCCAACAGCAGCAGCAGCGGCACTCGTCTTCTCGGAACCAATGCAGCTACCTACCACTTCCCAACTGCACAAACCTCTTTCGACCAACAAACAATAACACGCTCCTCCTGCACTATATAGATACATATATATATATATATATATGTATGTACATGTATATGTATGTATACATACCTCTCTCGCATCATCCAGTTTCCGCGTTGTCGAACAGGGCTAGTGTACACATGTATATATATACCTATATATGGTGATGGGCATCGGGAGGAAAATCATTGTCCTGCAATGCTATGCTGCACGTTGCAACGAGGCTAATCGCGAAGCGATAAATTGCAACGAGCGTGTCTCGCTCTATGGCGAAGCAGCATTGAGGACCGTGAGGGAAGCACGTTACTTTTAGGTGAAAAATGCAAAATCCTGCAGTGCGTCAAATAATGTAAAATAAAAGAGAGGGAAGCGAGTGTCACGCTCCACGAACTGCCAACCCCTTTTTTCCCTTTGCACGTGAATGCATTCCTGTCGGGCATACCGCACGCGGTGTTATGTGTTCGAATAAATTTGAATGCGAATGAGCGCAATGGGTAGAAAAAAGAATAAAGAACGGTAGAAACGAGAATAGAAGGTGGAATAGGGGATGGGGGCTTGATGGTTGAGAGTGTTGTAAGCGGAGGGGGCAAGGGGCAAGAGGAGATGGAGATGGAAACGATGCTCGAGTATTAGATGGTTCCCAACTGTGCAGGATATAGCGAGGTGTGCTACGCTCGCGGTGGTGGGTCAAAGGGGCGGGGGTGGGGGCGAAAGAACGAAGGGATACGGTTGGACGGGCATGTTCCGCGACCGGATTTTCCTAGACGGAAGGAAATTAAAATAGATCGCCGTGTCTAGAAATCGAAGGCCGAAACTGGGACTTCCAATTAACTGACTGCGAACCACTCCCTGCTCCATTGCTCGTCCACCCATACGGATTCTATCTTTTAATTGGGAGAAAGAGTGCCGCGCGCTCGGTCGTTCGCCCGATCGGAATAGTTGTCTTTTCCCTTAACTTTGGAAGATCAATAAAATCGGTCGAGCCATGCACCAATGCCCTGGAACGCTATATCGCGCGTCTGGCGCGCATCGATATTTTTCACTGTCATCATCCTCAACCCAGATTCGTAAAACCGTTCCCCCTTTATTATTCCTCTGAAAGTACATACGCGCACCGTACCGTATCATCTATCCAATCCACCCTTCTTCAATTTCATTTTCGCACACCTAAGAGAATTAAATGAAACGAGCTGCGAGAAATAACCAAAAATTACTCGTTTTATTCGCCCGGTTCGAGAGAGAAACAATTTTTCATTTGCTACTCGTGCTACCCTTTAATTGCATAGATTTCTCCCGATCCTCGCCTATACGTATCGCGCACTCTGCAGCTTTCTTCGAGTCTACATATACATATATAAATAACTGTCGATACTATTGAACAACGCTTATAATAATAGCAATAATAACGACAACAATAGCAATATAATAATAATAGCGAGAAAATACCATTTCCCTTTGACCGTTCGATAAAGGCAAAGAGGTCCTTGCTATTCCAAGGTATTGTTCGGCGCATTGTTATTTTTCCATGCACCCTCTCTATCCCTCCTGTATAATGCAGGACAAGGCTATCCCAGGCAGAAACTAGGAATTTCATGGTACCTCCGTGCGTTGGAGGAATTATAAGATAAGATACAAAAAGGACGTAGCGTATCGTATGTGTATATATATATATATATATATATATATGGTATAAGGAGGAGGAGAGCGGACGGTCAAAGTATTTGGCAAGGAACGTCCAGGAATTCCAAGATCGATGCGAGACATTGGATGCATACAATAGGAGTATGTAGGACGTATGGTCAAACGAGCAGCCTTCGTCTCGACAAACCCCTACGACGACTCTTCTCCTTCATCCTCCCTCATGGCCGATGCTTCACAACCAACTCCTCTCCAGTACCAAGTACCTACCAAAGAGAAGGATGCATGACCATTCTCACGCTGGCACTGGCGCTCATGGGAAACGTTTATTTTTTACTCAACCCTGCAATCTTGTGAATTTGCTTTATTAAATTTTAACGCTGCAGCGACTATATAGATTTAAACAACGCACCGTTGATTTTCGCCCTCGTCACGACAAAACTTATTGCGTCTGTCGAGGCGTGAATGAGTATACTTGACCTCTAAGCTACTCCGCCGCAATACAGTAGAGACTTTTGATTTATGAGATAGCTGGAAGGATTCATTTTCTGGTCCACTAAACAGTTTGAAAGAGAGAGAGAGAGCAAGAAGGAAGAAGACCGGGAGGATGGAGATGGGGGTGGGGGGAGGAGTATTATTTTCTCAAAGGCTAAAAGAGAATAAAAGCAATATCCAGCGTTGACTACGCCACTGTTGCCACATACATAGCCCTGTTTGCGCAACCTTCCCCCTGAGCGACGTCGCTCCTACTGTGTAGTTCCGTGTGTAGCCCCTTGGCATCCTGGCCAAAATCCTGTTTCAAAGACGTTCCAGAGACACACATGGGCGCTACCGAGTGATTTCAGCAAGACGATAGCTCCTTGAAATTAGAAAATGCCAGCACGCTTCGGTAAAAACAATTATTTGCTGCGAACGTCTCGCGAGGTACGTGCGGCGCTTCCACAACGGCAATACGTAATACTGCCGGCTCGTAAAAAGTACCGCACGTCCTCCCTGCTAGGTCTTTTTGCAGTTCAGGGCCCCTTCCGCCCTCCCCCCCCCCCCCCTCCTCCCTTTCCCTGGATATAACAGAAAACTGCGATGTCTCGGCCACCGCCGTGCGCCACAGCGCGCACACGCGTTAAATCATTTAGAAATTTACTCGCCTCGCGTTAATTCATTCCACGCGACTTCAGCAATGAACGAATTACTGTTTAATTTAGCGCCATACCCCTCCCCCACCCTCTCCTTCCCTAACTCCTCCACCAGCATAAATAATCTCCTTCGCCATTTGTGACTTTCATATGCTCCGCAGAGAAGCGAGATAAAAGCTCCGCATTGGACTTATTTTAATAAAGGCCCCAAAGCCGGAGAGAACGAGCTGAGATTTTTATCGATAAGCTTGGCACTCACCTGACGGTTATAAAGTAGTTAAGTCTGCTTCTGATTTATGACCAGCCATGTTACTCTTCGGCTTGTTTATTTTTACCGATATCAACGTCCTAGTTTAAATTCAACTTCTTCCAGCAAACATTTTAAGCAACCCCTATTCCCTCATTCGCCTATGGAATGATAAAACGAAGCATCCAAGCTTAATGCCAATGAAATCAAATTATCGATGAACTTTAGAGCTCTATTATATCGCCTCCTTCTTTTTTCGTATACTTTCATCACGGTTATGTATTATAGCTATATATACAAGAATTATTATTATCGAACGAATCGAAGCATGGCTGATCCTACAGAGATCCTGTAATTGAAATCAAAGTAATAATTTAATTAAACGTGGAGCTTAATTAACAGCTACGGTAAGGATCTGTCGTGTTTCATGTGCCAACTATTCACGTAGTTTTATGTATAAGTTTAACAGTTATATAACCAAGACTCGTAAGGATCATCTGACGAAGTTATATATATATATATATCTACATGTCTGCCTATTTCCATCGTCTTAAGGTAGAATCTCCAATATGTACTGAGAAATAATGTAATATGTAAGTTTAAAGGCTCTGGCATAACTGCAGTATTAGGTAACTGTGATCCGAGTAGTGATGGGAGATGCAAGTGAGTCGACGAGCTGGTTGTGAACGTATCAGGCTACTCACGCGAACCTATCTATATCGCAAAATGTTACTCAGAGAGAGAGAGAGAGAGAGAGAGAGAGAGGGAACTAGCCATATAAATGCGATCCCTATATATATTCCATGCAATTGGCTTCGTCCTTCTACTTTCCATATAAGATACGTCGTGACCTGCCACAATCGAAATTAAGCTCCCATGTCCTAAATTTTTCAACTCCGACTCTTCATTTCATAATCTCTCTCACAGAATTTTAAAACTCAAATTTTCATTACTTCCTTCATTTGCAAACTAATATTTTTATTATATCTTGTCCACTTCTTGGCTTGAAAAAATAGTGAAAATCCTAAGATAATTAAACTGCGATATTTCACAGACTCTCTCTCCCTTTTTTCTTCAAAAAGCACGGAGTAGTATATTTTTTCATCTTTTTTAGATTTTAATTAATTTAGATCCCTTATAGCTGATTCAAGGGGTGTGAAGAAATGGCAACAAGATTTGAAATATGATTTTACGACAAAAGGCTCGGTGAATTCTCGTAATGCGGCATTTGAAAGAATTTCAAACCTTCCAGTTGAAAGATCAAAAGAAAATCACATGATTTTAAAATAATTGAATGCGAAGCGCGCGCGCAGCTAATTTGTTATTAATTAAAGAATTCAAGAGCTGCAAGAGGAGAAGAGGAAATGAAAAGAGGCTGCTTTAAGAATATCCACGCGATGACTCGTGTAAGAAGAACGCAGTGTCTGATACGTTTTATGCTTCGTTCTGTAAAATCTCCCGTTGAGTACGTGCTTTTGCTCCTGAGGAAACTATTTATGCGGAGTCTTAACAGCTAAAGTTTTGTCTTTCGCTCTGTAGCTTATTTTTAATTACAAGAGCCATGAAATAAAAATATAAGCGTGGTCTGCCGGAAAAGAGGCAGAAATAAAGCCTTTCTATTTCTCACTATCTTACGGCCGATTATTTCACGAAACAATGTACCTCAACCACAAATTCATTGTTATTCCTACGAAGGAAATTCTGTCCGATCCCGTTGGCCTCTCGACATATATACGTATAGAATTTTTCTCTCGAATATACAACAAGCACATCTTTTTCCCACCATCGGTAATTGTATGAAATATATCTCTCCCTCGTTCGAAAAGCTTGAGAATTTTCTGCAAAGGATGGTAAGAATTTTTGGCTACCCCTCCACACTTTATCGAACCTGATCGATAAGAGTGCCAATCAATTGATATTGCATTATTAGAATAAGGCTTATTGTTTCCATTGTAAACGGAAAAGATGTTAGCACTCACCGCGTAGTTGTATCGAATTGAACTTTGGAGAAAGATAATTAAATATATTAAAAGCAATTGGCGCATGCACAATTCCCTGAACCACTAGAGATTGTAAACAGTAATAACGATCGGTCTTATTACTATCCAGCACGATGGGAGTTTCGGCTGAACTTTCCAGATTTGCAGTTCACTCGAATTCTAATTAGTAATACCAACGGAACTTCTCGGAATAATGAACGTCGAGAATACTATTAGATTAACTACTGTCTCGTCTGCTGACATGTTATCGCAATGTTTGCACAACTGCTGCTCTGATTTTGTCAAGTTTTCAACTGTGCTTAGGATATATTGGTCTGGCGATCTTGGCCTTATATAGTTACTTTAACGCAAAGGTTCGAATGAAACGTGTAGACACGCAATTATCGCACTTAAACGGTATATATTGTCGAAGGGAACGCCAGTGAACGAGAGAGCCTAGCTCCACGATACCTGTACGTTTCACCAAATTGGCCAATGTTTCTCGCGAACGCTGCTTCAGTTTAATTGCTGCCATGAAATTTCACGCGTCTATTCGCCAATGGTATCTCTGCATGCGGCTCTCGTTGGATATATATGTGCCATCGAGAAAGTTGGCTGTTGCATTAAAAAAGAGGTTATATATCGCAGGATATTCCATTGCTGCTGCGGAGAGAGCGAGGGTTTCTCAATCATGACTGGTTATGCGCAATGAGTGAAGCAAGTGTGATCCGCATAAATAAATATTCGCGAAATAATACAAGTGGCCGTATACGTATAGCTTTATATATAGGAACGCACCATCTTCGGTGACGGAGGTTATTTATCTCGCGTTCTTCCGAGTCCTTGTCATCCCACGCTCCTTTCAGCCCTAACTCAGCTTTTTGTCCTGCCACCTTTTTGTCCTGTCAGCCAGAGAGGATGTGTTAATCTATTACGCCACAGTAGGATTAGGTTGTCCCGCGCTATGGCTGCGTTTTATTCCTATACCCTTCCTTATACCTACACACTTTAGCCTATCAAGCGAGACCCACCCTTTCCTCTCTGCCATCCATTCTTTTTCAATCGACCAAGAAGTATTCTACTCGGATTCTCCTCGAGGACGTTTCAACCGGCCCTAACAAAACACCGAGCCAAAAGCTTTGTACAGTTTGCTTTTTCCTATATACGCGCTGCTATTGCCACTTTTCCTCCAGTCGACAGTCACTGGTCCAGTCCCGGCTGTCCCTTAGGGAACCAAACGACTCGGCCATCTCCATGCGATTATAATCAAGCATTGTGATCCCATAATGGAAACAGACGTGCTATAAACGCGTTGACCAAAAGAATCTAACAAGTTTGCTCTTTCAGCCAACTGTGCGCAACTCGCTTATTGCTCATTCGCTATATAGTTTTCTTTAAACGATTGAATACCGCGAATAATTCGCCATTTGGGGACAGAGGGTTGAACTTCGTGTGAGCTTTGATAATTACATACACGCCACGTGTAATATTGTAACACATGTACGGCAATTGTAGTTTCGATTACTCGCGCTGTAGCACGATACGGGTAAACAAGTAACACATCGCAGGAGACAGTTAATTGAAGTTCTAATTATCATTAATGCGTTTGCTGGTAGTACACTGCCTCTATCTATCCATATAATATACTATAATTATCCCATCATTTGTTTTTATTTCCGCTAGCTTTCAGATAAAATCATTTCTTTTGCTAAATGAGGTTTCGTCGGGCCAAAGGTCGCGTCTACAAAAAAATACATGTGCATGCATGTAGTTAACCGTGGATAATTAATATGACGAATGTATCCGCACTTCTTTTTTAATTAATTTGCAAAAAGACGTATACGCCTGTACGAATGATTGATTGGTATGGGAAATTTGTATTATCGGTTTGGTAGTAGCGTCGAGGTACTGTACATATATATATATATATGTATGTCGTACTACTGTAGACAGGACGAGAATGAACTACGGGCAAATAGTACTTATCCAGCGGAAGAGGAGGTCTCGCCGAGCCAACAAACCGTGTTTTCACGGGTCGTTCATTCGTTCGAAGCGGGATTATCGATACCTCGATTACCCCACTCACTGACTTAACGAAGTTATTGTTTGTCCGATCAGCGAAGTTACTTGAACAACCGTAAAATTAGCCACTTCCGACTTCCGTGAATCTAAGCGACACTAATGTCCCGATCCCTTCATGGGGGATGCAGGATATATTTCTTTTCTTTCTTTCTTTTTTTTTTTTTTTCGAAGACGAGAGAGCCAAATTCAAGGTGAGAAAAGTAATTTCTCTTCATTTATTTGCCAGGTAAGCCACGGGCAAACTCGCTATTTAATTCAAGATTGTGTGGATTATTTTATTTCAGGGATATTGTGTTTGTGTTAAACTATTCCAATTAACCGTTCGACCAACCAATCAAAGCGATACTAATATTTTCTTCACAAACCAAGCGTGTTTGACCAAAAATATATATCCCAGCTCGACGTAGTATAGGAACGTACACAAGGCAACCTTTTTAGACTGCAGCAGGTATACGGCTTTCGCAGAATTTTCGCTCGGAGCGTTTTCCATAGTGGCAGCTACCTACCGGGCGTATGCAGCATTTAAAATATAAATCATATTGATAGAGCAGCTGCCATATATATATATAAAGTAAGACTGTAAAAAAACTTTGGACGCTTAAAAAACATGGAATAAATACGGAATTAGCCGGACGATGAAACCTCGCGAAATTGTTTGCCGACTTTTTTTTCTTGCGAATTTCCTTTAGAAGATATTGGCGAAGTTTTAACTCGACGGAGTCAAACGACTTCAACTTGCGGCATTTTTTCCAAATCACGTCTCATCGAGGAGAAAGAAGCACGTCGTTGCAAGTTGAGGAAAAATTGAAGAAAGGCACGCCGCGGCGGGAGATGATAATAGGAAGGGGTGAGAGATGCAGCAAGAGGACGCGGTAGGAAGGGAGGAAGGAAGGAAGGAAGGAAGGAAGCGCGAGAGAGGGCAGGGGGGTTGAGGAGAGGGTTCAGAGTAGAAGCGGACGTAGTCAAAAGCGGAACTATTATCGGTTTTGTTGTACATTCCTCGCTCGATATATATAGCGAAGCAGTGCTATATAGAACGCGTTGAACATCCAGCGAGTGCGCAGGAAGAGGACCTGGTAGCAGGAGAACAGCAGGAATTAAAGTAGTAGTAGCAAAGCAATATGGAGTAGAGGGTAGTACATACCTATTGCATACTAAACTTCAAGTACGATAGCGCAAAGTACGATTAGAAAGCAAAGCAGTCACAGTTATACGGGCTTCCATCCATCCCTTTCATCAGCGTTTCGCTTCCGTGTGTTTTCACAGATATATATATATATATATATATATAGGTCTGAAAGGCGATTGTCCTATATATATACTATATCTGTAGATGTATCGCATAGCGACCAATCGATCGATCGATGAGCCGAGCCGCTTCTTCCCTCGGCTCCTTTTTCGGCCAAAAACCTACAAGGTTTCGTTACGTGGCATTGCCCGTAATTAGAACGATCTTGATGATGCATTTAGGTATAATTATGCAGATCGCAGGATGAAAGACGCGAGTATAGATACCGTTTGCCAGAGGCAGTGGCACCGCAGCAGCGGTAATAAGCACCCTACTGGCAACCTGTTTGTCCTACCACTGCTCAACTATTAATCGTAGATTAATCAAATTACCGCGTATTGTTCGAGTCTTGGCAGCTGCCGGCTGGCGCGCCTAGCCGGCCGATTGTCAGCTGCGTATGGCCCACTGCATTGCGCCAACAGGAAATCATGATTAAACCTTGTGTCGATGCAAATGTCCATGCGCGTTTTGCCACTAATTGAAAATTTGTCATTCGAAAAAACCTTAATTGCATGATTTGTCTCATGGTTTAAACGTACGCCACTTGCCGCGTTTCGCTTATTCTATCGTTATTGTAAAATATCATTTTTGGTATATACATATATAAATGTAGCACAGCGTGTATAGAGGTATTCCATAAATTATATAGTATAAAATTAAAAGACAAAGTCCGATATATGTACGAGTTATCCTAGCCTCCTGAAATTACCAAATTAATTTTTATGAGACCCGAACATACACCAAGCTCGTTATAAACGAAAGTAAAATAAGTAACGGTATAATCCATGTTACGCGAGTGGAAAATGAAATTAATATATGTAAATTAATGATGAAATCCTTATAGCACGACTAATGCATGCAACTCCCTCGGGAATACACCGAGCGAGCGTCCACTGCACGGGCTCTAGCTCGTTTTCACACACTTCTGGGATAGTTAAAACAGTTGGGACTCGCATAATTATCGCGAGACAAACTCTACTGCATTTTTTCTTTTCGCTGACAACACGACGTGGATGCACTTGAATCGTATCTCCAAGCTGCTCTACCTACCGGACTTTAATAGACGATGAGATTCCCGGCTTGATTTTCGAATTTTCCTTTTTCCCACATTTGTTTTTTCTACTTTTATGCACTCCCTCGCTCTGTCCAGTGCACCGTATTCTCCATTTCACCTGAATTTATGCTCGCGCCAATCCAGTAGCTGCACTAATGAGGAAATATCGTTTCACGATATCGATCCGAAGCCCAAAAGGTCGTCGGCGACCCACTTGTCAACGCACCTATTCAAATAACATTCTCCACTCACTCGCGTGATTTTACCAACTACATAATTTTAAATACCAACTGGATCGATTAATTAAAACGCTTTGAATAATATCTCGGTTAATCACGTAGAAAGCTTTATTGTCTCCTTAATACGCAAAATTTTTGTTAAATTTCTGCATTCCTTTTATCAATTGCGCTACAATGTCACACGCAATTGTTATCCGGCGTTTCCCTTTTTGCATTAGTAGCGATCCGTAATACTGGTGAAAGTATAAAGATAGAATATAAACTTTTTCAATTGAAGCAGGAAATTTAAATGTAAAGAGCTTACTTATATTAAATCTGTTTTGCCATTCTGAGCCCAGCAGGCATGGTTCCGCCATTACTCCGAGGATCGACGGCATTCAATTAAAACGAGCTAAAGTTAGTTGGTCGTAGTGTGGAATGCTAAAATAAATTTTCTATGAGGGGGATACGAAGAAACGAACGGAGTTGGGATTATTTAAGAAGTACAATCGTTTCTTCGCTGAGCACATGTTGACCAACGTGGCACGTTACTTGCTCGAGTCGAGTGATTCAAACTTTTCTTTTTCCACCAGAAATTTTCTTTCCCTTGGAGCTGCGTCATTGCACCCGATGGTTAAACAACAATTCAACTTGCACGGTCACTGCATTCATCTGTCCCATTTCCCTACCGACTGCAATCTCCCATATACTTTCCTCATTGGAATTTCAGCTTAGTTCTTATGACGCGAAGATTCAAGGGATAAACCTCATGCGTCGTTTCCATCTCCCATGAAAAATGTATCTAATATGCATGCGACACAATATCACATCCCTAAACATTTCTCTACGAGAGATATATAGCGCGCTGTGAAAATCATAAAACAGTCTTCTATTATATACTATAAATGTTAAACTATCCAAGAAGCTCGTGATTGTCCTCTTTTCTTGCGATCTATAATTGTTCAACTTTGAACTTTTGTACAAAACCATAAGATTAAACATATTGCTTTTTATATATGTGGGGGTAAAAAAAAACCAATGTCCGTTCTCCAACTGCTCGTTTCATCAGGAAGTGTAGAGAATAAATTTAAACGTTCGGTACGTACGAGTGAAATGAAATTTAGATGGTCAAACTATTTCTGCAATGCAGATATATTCGTCTCATAGTTGTAGATTTAATATGCGTCTGCGCAGGCAGTGCTTCCACAGCTTAGCATTAAGAAAGCTAGTCCGCGTATAATCATCCTTCAGGAACCCGGCCCAGAGGGAAAGCAAAAAGTTGTCAACTGTTTTACAACGATCGATACCGTTGGATGAAACTAAAATGATAATTGGAGCGAGGAGAGCCAATTGAATACAACTAAAATAATTCTGCATGAATATAATCTATACGATATATAACGTATACGCTACAGTGAAATCGTAACTGCTCGGACAAATGTTCTCTCAGTTTGGTGCAAATGTTGAAATTAGACAGAAACTTTTGTACATTCTGAAATATGGCAAAATTTCCGAGAGAGGAAAATATAAAATTTTGTAAACTTACAGGGATAATCAAATTCGTGTAATAGTTCCTCAAACACGCTGCAAAATATCTCGAGATACGGAATGTAATAAAGCTACGCCAACAACTACAGTTATGCAGCCGTTACGAAGCTCCTACTTTAAGAGTGTCACCGTTTTAGTGAGAAGCACATTCACTCTTTGATGTGCCACTGCATAATCTTAGATCTTCCATAAGATGTGCAAATGCATGCAGCAAGTACTCATATCGAAGAAACGAACAGGTGTGTACCAACGCATACACAAAACTTGGATATATTACTCGATCTACGCAATTCGCAGCCAATGCTTCTCGCTCTGTTAAAATATACTATGCGCAGGTATCGCTACATCGCTGCACGCCATGCACGTTGAAATCCTATTAAAACAAATAAATAGGAATTGTTGCATTTAGCGCGTATCTTATCTCACCCAGGGGCAAATACACACTTGCTGGGATTCAGCAAACATTTTCCAACGACAAAATTCAGATAAAATACGTAACACGCGCGTATCAATTTCTGTTTCGTGGGTTGGAATCAATTCGGTGGGAGGGGTGGAGGCAGCAAGATGAATGGGTTTTGTTAAAACATGCGCGCTAAAGGGGGTTAGATGATAGAAGCGACTATACTACGGTTCTATCGGCACACAAGAGGCCCGGCAAAGTACGCGTGGTCATCTTGTGGGTTTGACAGATTTTCAAGCTGTGTATATGCTATAGAGACTGCTTTACTGTATCAGTATTTGCCGGCATTGCGCAATGTACGGTATACACAGCATTGTACAGCTTGTATGCACGATAGCGTACATAGCCGATGTTGATTGTTGTGCGAGCACACAATGCGTCAGTTGCAACTGTTGGGTATAGGGTAGACCGAGCTAAGGTGAGGCTCGACAGCTATTTCGTTATCCGCAAATACACTAATGCTACCGAACAATGCTCGAGACCTACGAAAACGTCCACGTATTGCCGCACAGTCTCCAAACGGCTTGCACAAGAAAAGAAGCTCGGGTATATATACGAAGAGAAAAAAAAAAACAAGTGTATAATGTATTACTCTTATGGTATTGCCTCTACGAGTCAAAGGTGCATGGTGGGAGTTGGAGGTATAAAGACTCGATGGAGACGAAAACACGCTTTGGAATTATTTTGTTGGAAAGAAAACGGTCTACTTTGTTATATCGATGCATGGTATAGCATAGCAGGATGCAGCTGGTATAAGAAGCTGCGGAAGAGCCTCGCGAACAATGGCAAAGGTTAAAGGAGCGTGCGCCATGAGAAATCTGGAGAGACAGTGCAGGAGTGTAGTAATTCTGCACGTATCATTCTGGCAAAACGAGCAAATATTCGCCCGTCGGTAAATATGAGGACGCGTAAGAGCAGTACGCATATAAGGACGTTAAATGTAGCATTTAAGCATGGTCTTAACTGTAATTTATGCAAATGGAACTGTTGCAATAGCAAACGCCGTGCCACGATGCTAAATATCCCGATAATTCTTCCTCGCGGGATTACGGCATACGCTTTGCAACTTGGTTAAATAAATACCCACTCTCTGCTGCAAACTCCAATGCTACTTTCCAAATGCTTTCATTATTTTGTTGTGACGAGGCGTTAATATTAAGAAATGGGTGTGTGTGTGTGTGTGTGGTAAAATTAAAGTAAATAAAATAATTACCATAATGACATATGTATATATGAGGTACCTAAAGAATAAAGAGACGATGAGAAAATAGTTGAGCTAAATTAAAAGGGACTGTTGCGGTGAGCAATAAATTTAATAATCGATATTTTTCTATAGGGCCGCTCGACAGTGATTCCTGAGTAAATATATACGAGGGTACCATTATCGCGCGAGGCGGACCCCGATAAGGTTGAAATAGGCCATCAAGGCTATTTTCATTGAGCGCCAATAAGAGCGCGTGCTGGCGAACGTTGCCACGCATTCGCGTACCAATAACTGTCATCGAATTTTTCGCATCTATATCTTTGCTGTCTCTGAATTCCCATATAGACTTGAAATCGGAATGTGCGATTTTAGCTCTGTTAGCACAGCCGTCGCGGAATTAAGCAAGTACTAATGGGTTTTGTTAATGCCCTGCGAATCGAGCTTGTGACGAGGTTTAAATTCCGAAGTCCACCGAGCGTAATCTCGGTCGAAGGCTAAGTCCCGATTCGGTTCACCATTTCCCTCTCGTATTGCTATACTGTGTTTCTCTCTCTCTCTCTCTCGCGCGCGCGCTAACTAACACTGCTTGTTTTCAAAGCCAATGAAAAATTAGGCGACCAATCGTCACACGTAGGAGCAACGCGATTGGGATTTACTCGTGCTCTGTTGATGTTCCCTGTCTCTAGATGATCCCAAGCCAATCCAAGTGGCAGCAAGGAGAACAGGACGCATGCACAAACACCGATTGAAAGCCATTGGATCAGATGGTTGGATTAGATATGTGCAGCTGCTGCAGAGTTCGTTCAACTACGCGTCTCGGGAGATTACGGAAAAACGGATTTTTTGCCGCTATCCCACTGTACATACACATTGCTCTCTTTAGCAGCGTTGAAAAGGAAAATCTCATTGTTCTCTTTATCAATTGCTGCTGTACGCGTTAATGACTTACAACTATCCTCTTCCGGACTTCTTTTCATATCAGCGACCCTGAACATGATTTATGGCAATCTACGCTTAAACTCAAACGATATAAGAGGTTATTTCAGTTGATCGATAAAGTTTTGACTATGTCGTGATGGAATACGTTTATACGCGCGCGGGAGTGGATGGAGTAGCTAGCGCGCGCTGGGATAAAAAGAGATCAGTGGAAAAAGAATGTTTTACCAGACGTGGCGTATATAGGTGCAACGTACAAGTGTTTGGACACGTATAATAATATATCTGGATAACGTACGTAGTGAGAGAAAGAAAAGTGACGTGGGCAATTGCACACATGGAAGGTATTTTTGTATTCATGTGAATAGAATCGAGTTGGATGTATGAAATCTTCAAGTTCTTAAAATACGTTACAACTACCGAAGCGAGAAACTCGCGTCTTTGATAGTGGGTCATCCCATGACAAATTGATCGGTGACGTTGCGCCCACGCTGGATATCCCTCCTGGATGGCTCGCTTCTCTAGCTCACAGTAACCCTGCACCACCCCTAACCTGCACCCTTATATATATATATATATATATAGCCACGACCTCTGTTCCTTTTAAACGCTGAAGAAATATCTAGGTCTCTCGGCTTGCTCGAACCGAGCAACATTTTTTATAAGAATCACTCGTCTTCTTGGTACAGCGCGAGCTGCACGGGCGAAGCTCGCTGACTCGCGAAAGCTTTTAAATTCTTAGCGGGACCATTTCGATTCATCTTGGAAATTAGCAGCTTCAAAGCTGCATCGAAATTTCCATACTTTTGAATTCGGCCAGCTCGTCAGTGAAACCTTTCATGGTTGTAACCAGTTTTGTTCCTCCTTCGCCTCCTGCACAGTCGCTGCTAAAAATTATTCATTCATCTTACATGCTAACTTTTTTCGAGTCCAGCTATTTCTGCGGCTCTCGAGAGATGCCAGAATGTGTGCCATTGGCGCCCCCGATATTATTCGACGTTCGCGCAAATCCGGAATAATACGGTTACGTAATATTAAAACAAAATTCAGCTTCGTTATTAATGTACCGACGCTGAAATAAATGCATTAATCCAGCATAACCGAAATAATAAGAGGATAATTCCCCGCCATTACGATTACTTCGTTATTGAATCCTCGTGACTCGGTTAAGCAGGCAGGCATTAGAGGCGTTTTCGTCACTAGCGATTTTATTTATTTGCATTTAAGCCGCGTCAGATCCAATAATTGAAGCTTCATTATTTGGACTAAACGCCAGGACAGCGATACAATTAATTATCCCTAGCTGCCATAGTTAAACCATCGAATTTTGCTTCGTTGCTCTTGCCCACTACCATACAATAACAGATATATATGTATATATATATCAATATAGTATAATCCTAATTCTTCGTTTCACTCTCTCATCGTAAAAGGAATTAAAGCCAATAATCTTATTATGGAAATACTTAAAGTTTAAAAATTTTCGATAGGGAATAAAAAGGAGGAGAAGATAAAAGGAAGTTTTATCCACTTTGCGATTCATCTTCCGCATTGTTAGAAGGCATTATGAGAGGGAAAAAGGGAGGAGTTGGACGAGAGTGGAGGAAAAGAAAAACATGTCGGGTAAAAGGCAGCAGGCTAAGACGTTGTTTTCGTCAAAACGGAAGTTGCTGAAACTCCGTTGGTGGAATAATTTAGTCGATGTCTGGACAGCAGTGTACGTGCAGCGGTAGAAGCAAGAGCAATAGCAAGAGCAACAGCAACAGCACGGGCTGCTGCAATTATTATTACCGCTCGTTACTACTATATCCCATTGAAGCGTTCGGGCGGTAGCGTAGTCAAGGGTTATTATCCTATTGAGCTTGTAAGAAACGGTCGGGCATGATGTCGTACGAGCATCTTACGATATCCTCCCTCGCCTAACCGACCGAACGCGCGCGCGCACACAGCAAGAACTACTTTTAGGTGCTCTGCTCTGCTCTGCTCTCCGCTCCGCTGCAACTTCAGCTCCGTAAGAACACGCGCTCAACCGGTATAACGAACAGCTGCACTACAACCCTGTACAAGGGATGCGTGTAAACAAGCCGCTACTCATATCGTCGTGCAAAAACCAAATGCGCTCCAAACGAAAAACCACCGAAACGTAAATAGGTCCAGTGGCGCTCTAGAGCCGAGCAGATGCTACACTCTTCGTGCCGCGAACAAAGAGGGAAACTGAATTTTCTTGATATCATATATAATACATCCATCCACGTATCTCTCGGAAAAGATTTCTTCGCATCTGCATGTATACATATATACGTATCCCCTACTTCGTAATGTATGCATGCATGCATATATATGGACGAAGGATATAGGAGGGGGTTTAACGAATTCTATTAGTCTCGATAAGTAGATATAGCGTTGTGGATCGATTTAAACCGGCCATGGCATATCTGCAGGATCTGAGATGTACGCAGAGGAGGCTGCAGACTCGAACAATGCCAGCTCAGCGAAACTAGATAATTAATTGAAACATATAAGCGCGCTCCTCAGTTATGGCAGCTAGTTGGAGTTAATTGAATGCAGGATGAAGGTCTGAAATTGGTCATCTTGGCTCCGCGCTCTTTCGAGCCTGGTTAGCGAATCGTGTCGTAGTCGTCGGGGCCAGAAAACTTGGTAATGATTATGTTTAGACGGTGACGTCGTCGCAGCTAGCGTACGTGCATGGCGTGGCAGCAGAAATATGTAGTTATCGTAAAAAGTTTGTCCGGTAATGGCTGGCAGTATGCGAGTCTTCATAACCACCTACCTCTTCCTTTAACCCCCTCCCCCTCCCCCACCCCTCCATGTATATATACTATATTATATTTCTCGTGTGCCATAAGAAATTGCCGGAGCGGCAATACTTTTATCGCTTCTTTTACAACCCCACGTATTCCGTCGTATAACCTCATTTTAGAATCCGCTGGGAGACAGAAGACACCTGAAGTGGAAGTATAAAGCTTCCAGTTAAGTGGTATTAGAGCCATAGAACTTTACAACGCGGACTAATTGTTCCGGATAAAGAAAGTCGCGTGGAGCTTTCATTGGAAAAACGATATTTAGCTCGATGCGGTCTAACGATAACGGGACCTTTCTTTCGACAAACTCGCCATTCTCTTAACCAGACGCCGGAGAAAATGGAATCGTCCAAGATACGAGCGTATATAGTCCAACGAAGATATTAACATTTCTGCTGGGAATACCAAATTTCCCAAAGTATGATCGTAGCTGTTTTACAAAATTCTCCTAAATGAATGTTAGCAAACGCGCATTACCTACGATAATATATATTTTTATTAATATAGTAACAAAGGGACTAACGATTTTTCCTCAAGATTCTATATAGAATAAGCGTTAATAATGGAGATGTTTGTTGATTGATAATGTATTCTTGGTGTTTCAGTTCGGTGTCGCTGGCTGGCCTAAAGACGAAATCGATACTGGTTTGCTTTTCGCTGCTGTTAACAATAGAGGTCAGGACAGCAACGAGCAACGTGACAAACGCGTCCAACGGTTCTACACTGAAACCCACGACAACCACGGGAATAGTCTATCAGAAATTCGCAATAGAGCCTATGGATCAAACGGCAGTAGTTGGCAGTAAGGTAACACTACCCTGTCGGGTTCTCCATCAAAAGGGGCCAATCCAATGGACGAAGGACGATTTCGGATTGGGGGCCGTACGAAATCTCACGGGATACGAGCGCTACGCGATGATTGGTAGCGACGAAGAAGGTAAATTTTACAATTTTATTATTATTAAAATATATATATATATATATACCTGTATTATTCGAGAGAAACACAACGATACTCCTTCTTATGGAGAGAACGTTGACCAACCCACTAGATAAAACACGCTATCTATTTTATTACCACGAAGCTCATCGCTAAATCACGAAAGAGGAAAATAAAACGATAAATATGACAATTTTTTCATTCTTTTGCAATCTGAAAATATATACTGTTGCCATTCAGTATGAAAATAAAGTAAATAAAAAGCGCGTTACGCTATCGAGGCGAAATGATCAGCTGCAATTTATGTCAGTGGACCGTCGCATATTTTAATAAGTTTTCCGTGCACGATTTTTTCCACTGGAGCATACTCGGTGCGAATCTAACCAATCGTGTCGATCGTTTGAGTTTAATTTCCTGCAGCTGTATCGCGCGTAACTCGTTTCTTTTTGTATGTGTGTATTCCGTGCGCGAAAAAGCGGCGAGCACGTGGCTTCGCTAGTTGCAAAGAAATATTTTATGCGATATGCGCCTAGATTCGTACATGCGTGCGAACTCTCGCTCACATTTGCCATTTGCCATTCGCTAGTCGCGTTTGCGTTTACGTCGGCACGGGCCCCACGGGGAGCAACGATCATGTGAAATTCATACGATACGGGCTAGCAAGCGATACATCCAATTGACGTTCATCCGCGTCGCTTGCCGATTTGCAAAAAGCCTCGTATTGCTTCCCCCACCCCACTCCCGTACTCCATACAATTGTTCCACCCCCTCTCCCTCTCTCTCTCTCTCTCTCTCTCTCTCTCTCATTCTTACTCCCTATCTCCGTTTCACGAATCCATAGATTATAGTCAGCTGCATCATTTTCAATTTTTCTCATCCAATATTGATTGCAATTACCGACTTATTGATTTGACCCAAACAAGTATCTGCTTTCTTCTTGTCGCAAAAAAAATATACAAGCAGATTTTACAAGCTTCGGGCCAAGTACATACTACACACAGTTAGTATATGTATAGACCAATAAAGAGAGAGAGAGAGGGAGAGAGAAACGTCGATGCACAATACACAGCTGAGAGTCGCATTTAGAAGGAGGAGGAAGGCTGGGTGTAGGTACTTTTGAAATAACGGTTGTGCTCCAACGCGTCGGGCGGGATATGACGATAGGAACGACGCTTACAGCCGATATACAGCGTATTAAAAGCTTCTCCAAAGTTAAATTGCCTTCCTAACGAGTTTGTAAAAAAAGTGTCTTTCGTCGTGAAAACCTTTGCCGGTGGAAGGAATTTTTAGCCAGTCGCTGCGGACATTCAATATTCCCTGAAATACGTAACACGCTAATTCATGCGGAAATACGCCTGGGAGATCCTATCTCGTTTTTCGTCAAATCTTAGTCTACATATTTATTTATACCTACTATAGGTACGTACGTACCAAAGCTGTCACATTTCTAATAATAGCTTATCCAACATTGATTGCACTTTCCACGTAGATAGCATTCGTCGATGGTTATAACATGCATGGATAGATTCGTTTCCTGCACCTCTACAAGCATGTACCGCTTTTTATCACTTGTATTAATCAAATGACAATTGAATTTTTTTATTTCAATGATAAAACGTCATAAAAATTTCAGTCGTGCAAGGTGCCTTAGTTTAGTTTTACTGTAAACAGACATTCGATCACGTTATTTTTAGAGGGTAGTAACCCAGAACAGTCACAAGCTCCGTGGAAAATGATGAAATAGAGAACAATGGATAGTTCTTAAATATGTCATTGCTCACTTTATCGTACCAGTTACACGTTAAATTGTCTATATAAATTCATGTTGCGCACGTGAAATTAGATTCGACGATTCGACTGTTATATTGCCATAGGTCTTATTTTTTTATATGCTATATACTCGCCCTCTAGTCGAATCTTTGAATCAATGCTGCGTGTGTGTTCGTGTCCCCCGACGGAGTCAACCGAGTCAACGTCCCTGATATACACATGGACGGTTTAAACTGGCAGGCAAAATTGCAGCAACTCAAGTGGTTGCATTCCAATGGTAGCTTCGTTCTCGCTTGGTATGAATATTCGACGCGCGCTGCAGTTTCGCTCACTTTCAATGTCTACGTATAGCAGAGATACTGACCTTTGACCATCGCTCGGACGATGAACGTAATTGGTGAGCCGCATACAATACCCCTTCTAAAGCAGCGCGAGGGGAACCTAAGATACATTAACATTTGCCACTTGCGAAATCGATCTGGATAAAGGGGAAAGAAAAGAATGACTCTCTCTCTCTCTCTCTCTACGCACCGTCAACAAAGTACTTCGATATCGCACCGGCTCTAGATTGAGTTGTATATAGATTCGCACAGTTTTGCCGCTCCTTCGACTCTCCCCCCCCCCCCCTTCTTCTCTTAATCAAGCTTCCATATCGAATCGAGAAGCACATTGCAGTAGTACCGTTTCGCACTGAAATATCAAACATTACCAAACATTATTTCCATCTTTCCAAAGTAAACGATAGACTCGATACTGCTGCGGAACACTGCGAGTCTCGCGTATTTATCGAATATATTTCTGCTCGAACGTGCGTCCAATGGAGTAGACTAAAATTAATATAAAATAATATTCGTGTATTTCTATATAGTTTTCGCTTAAGCGAATACTGTATTTGTTTGCTCACTTGATATAATGGGATTTTTCGAAAAGCGCTCTCTAATTAAGTAGAAAATATGAAAAAGCCTACGGTACGCGCGCGACGGCGTGTACATCTATATATATATATATATATATATATATATTGGTATAAGTAAGGCTTTTGTGTTAAATGAAATTTAATACGCGACGTCTTCCCCTCATCCTTTTGTGAAATCGCGGCTTTGCTTGTATGTGATTCGTAAACAGATGCTACGTAAGACTATTTGCTGACAATGAAACGTAGATGGGACGTGGAAAGTTTACCCAGGAGAGGAAAATGCGCCAAGACGTACACGCGTCTCTACTGTGTATATATATATATATATATGTATACTATAGTTTAGTAACTCGTCAAGCGTCTGCTCATGTTTCTGTCACTCTCGTTACTGTCAACGGTTAAATTCAATTAAAAATGATTTTTAAATCTCTGGCCTGGGTAGAGAATATCCAGGAGACGTCGAGCAATAATTAACGAAGTGGAATATAATGAAACGTATAGAGAAGGCCCGCGCACGATTGAAAGGAAAACGAGTGATGTATCGCGCGAGGCATTGACAGAATTTTGATTTTGATTTTATCCAATATCGTGTAAATGTTTGGCAGAAAAACAAGGGGATGAAACGTTAAAGGCTCGATAAGTTTGATGGAGACCACGCGTGTCAGCAGGCGGCGCGGCGTATCGGGGACGTGTCTAAGATTATAATCGACGCCCGGCCCGGCTCGCAGGGCAAAACGTATAAGCACTCGGCAAACGTTTGACAGATTTCTGACAATATCTTCAAAAACGTCGCAACGCGCGGGACCGATGGGACCAACTTTAAATTAGTTCCGAAACATTTGGCTCACGGTTCGCTGCTTATACCGCTTCCTCCATCTATATACAGATCAATAAGGCGAGACGAGCCCCTTCCCAATTAATCCCCTTACCAATTTTTCTACCCAATTTTCATCGCAATCGATCAAACGCGAGATCCACCTTTTAATCATAGATTCGTGCAAAAATCAGAAAAATCCTCAGAATCATTTTATCACCATAAATAATTGAGGCAAATGGAATTTATCAGAATGTAAAATTTTCAATCAAGGATGCGCAAAGCTCGTATATCGATCAAGTAAATTAAGCCGCTGAATCTGTTACATATATTGGATATACTATATATATATACACTGTACTCGTATATTCATTTATGAGTTACACGTTTGATGTATCTGGCGAAAAAAAAATCTGTAGCAGAGTATCCTCACCTTTTCATTCTTCCTATGTACAACTTGTTAATGATATCTCGTATTTTCCGAATGCATTGTGTGATGTGCGCGAACAGTATATAGTAATTCCAAATCCAATCCGAACATAAATGGACTGTAATATATCACTTAATGCGTATACACCAATTAAATCATTGTAAATCAATAGGACTTTTGCTCTTTTTTATCATCGACGCATCCTTCGCATGTTCGAAAACAACTGCTCGATAATCATATCATATATGAATATAAGTATTGCTTGATTATGCTAATTAGCATATTTTAAACAATACTTATCATTATTTCTATAGTACAGCACCTATATACATTTGACTCACTATCAACGAGTATACGTAACACGAATGATGAGTCTTGCCTGCAAGTTTGGAACGATATATAATATTTAAAGGAAAATTCAGTGGAAAAAATGATTTTCTTAGCAGGGTGCGAGTGTCTTGGATTTTGTAGCACGTAGTATATACACGAGGTTTTCCATTATATCCTATACGTGTAATAGAGACATCTGCAGCTACATGGTGTACGTATATAGGTATGCATGTATATATATATATATATATATCTATGCTCGGTCGATATCTATACGCTATCGTGGTTAATAGTTCCTAGCTCTTCCTGGAACAAGCCACTCAACCAAAAGATCTGAAAATTGCACCATTTATATTTTCCGTTCTCTCGAATCTCGCTAAATAACCATTGAATGTTTCATGACACTGGCCAATAATGGATCGCGTCTCATGATAAAATTTGAAATAAAATCCATGCAGTTGCATATTTGCGCAATTAGGTGGATAGAGAGTGGATGTAAAGGGGGAATGCAGCTTGTCTATTATAAAATCGATTAAAACCGATATCGGCTAGCTGCCATTTATCGTACTTTTGACTCCCCCGGCGCAAAGGTTTCGAGTGGGCTTTCGAGCTGACACCGTGAAACACCGATGAAACAAAATGTGCGAGGCAACATTTGAATCCCTCTCAAACCAATGGCTGATGCTTGCATAGATCAAATTTTGCTACGAGAAAGTGCAATTCGCGATTCCCACTAGATGCTAACCAACGACGAATTTGTCACCGAGCGCCATTACAGCTCTGCCGAAGCTTGCACGAATCAGCAGTCGATGTCCGTTTCGACAAAGAGAGAGAGAGAGAGAGAGAGAGAGAGAGAGAGAGAGAGAGAGAGAGAAAAGAAAAATTCCATTGCTATACAAAATTATAATATAGTGCATGGCTCTTGCGTCAGCTGCGAAATCTTTGTATATATTTAATAGATTGTCATAGCGTACGTTAGGTATGTACTATTATTCATAATTAAAGCGATGAATTTTCCAAGTTTCCAATGGTACACATTCGGGTAAAACTGCATCAATCCATTAGATTTACGTACCGTTACAAAGCCCTCCAGTGCGTAATTATTCCGGTCACTCTGAGCGAGTATTTCATCAGAGCAAGCGAATAGCACGGAAATCGATGCAATCTCGTAAGTAATCGCAAACGAACGGTCCTAGCGCACAGATCAAACAAGATACGCAATCGGGTGTGGCGATTCCCGATTGCGCGAGTCGCGCGCGCCCCTCTATCAGAAATGCGAGCAGCCTCGCTCTGGCCGGACTGGACCGGACCGGTTAAGACCGATTCGATTAGCTGCCCAACTATTCCGAGAAGTGGACTTTCAAAAGAGGAGAAAAACAGGGAAAAACAGGTACCTTATCATATATTGCCATGCTGCAGACTCTTTGCGATGTCGACAGCGTCCAGCGCTATTCAAGGATTTGCTAATCTGAAGAACTAAACACTTTATTTTTAATTCCTCTCTGACAATATCTCCGCTCTATATCAGTATTAGTGTTGCTCTGTGTGCTCCGCGCGCGCGCGTGTTTGTGTGTACTCCTCCTATATCGAATGTATGTATATAGTATACATATAGGCGCAGTCCTGATGATGAACGCGTTCGATCGGATTAAGAGGCGTCGCTGAGCTGCAGCTTCCCATCTTATATCACTGAAATACGATTATCCGCAGAGTGCACATAGCGCCAGTATGAAACTTATCGCGATGCAACTTGTTCGATTATTTCCCTAGCGTACGTCCTCCTCAAGACGGAAAATAATAATTTGTATGTATAGCTCATACATGCACAGTTATAACATTTGGTATAACGTATAACGCTGCCAGAGGAACGAAAATATATTTCCTGTAACGATCGGAGAGGGCTATGATCGATCGGGACAGCACTAGATTTAAATGGAGCTCGTATATATATATATATATATATAAATATAGGTAGTTGCTTTCTTTTATTCGCGTAATTAATCTTTCCGGTGTTGCATTGGTAACAAAACGACGTTGCATCGTGAAAAAAGGTGTAATACGTCTAGAAGCTAAGGATATACGCTCGAGTGGTTAATGGTTCGACCATAGATCAATAGGGATATGCGAGTAAGCGGCGTGCAATCTTGGTCCCGAGTTGTATCGATGCTCTCGAGACGCAGCCTGCATGACCGGACGCACTTGCTGCAACCTATTCGATTAAATGGCGTTGCCAGTTGCCAGTTGCCAGTTTCCACAGTCTGAACTGGCTCCATGTCCTTCCCTCTCTCACGCACATACATACATACATACATATATATATATATATATATATATATATATACATACGTACGCGCGAGTACACCCTCTCTCCATTACCAGCCATCCGGATAAACGACCTAAGCTGGACGGGTACTGGAGATCGCGCTAAAACCTTCCCAGTCTCCATCCTTCTTAATCCGCATTATATTCTTACTAACAGACGTCTGAGAAAGGACGTTAACCATTTTCATCAATGACCATCGAATCTCTTTTTCATCCGGTCTAGGTATATTACTACTTTATTATGGTATAAAGTATATATTAGTATTGATCAACGTAATAAGTACCATGCAATGTGATCGTAATTTTTTTTTCTTTTTTAATATATATGTGAAATAATTTATATTTCTCTGGAGAGGATAAAAAGCGATCGTACATAGTTAAAAATGAGTTTTTTTCTGGGCTAGTTGAATAGCGGCACAATGAAGATAAACTTGCGCGCGAATGACTTGGTCGTTGAAGATTCCGTAGTGGCAGCTAGCCGATTCCATTGAACGACCTTTAAGCGCTTCTAAGTTGGATCGAACAAGCACTTTTCAGGGGTCTTCCCAGCCCATCGATCCCGTACGTTGGCTATTGCTCATCCGACGTGTAGCTACCCCATCTGCGACCACACGCATTTCGATCGTTGTGATTTCAATCATCATTCTCTGACATTTTCCTTCTGATAAGGTTATACTCGTTCTAAAAATGTCTGTTCGACTATAATTCACGATAACATTGTCAGAAAAATGTACGCTGAATTATATTGATGGCATCGGTCTAGTGAGTAATGGCGCTGCAACAGCTTACAGTGGAATATATATATACGTAAAATGTATTTGCCCAACCAGATGCAATTTGCGCGTTTAAAAAATGAGACTGAAATTTTTTTAGCAAAACATGTAGCCGACTGTATAATAATTCAAGGAAACTCTACGACCACGTACTTTTTCAACGAACGGTACAGTTGATTTTACGACTGGGTCCCCAGAAAGCAGAAAAAAATTCAAATAGGTATTGCACCAATGTGTGCGTATATAGTCACTCTATAGCTCCGCTGCAATGTAGTAAAGTATATAGAGATAAAAGGTAAATGACAATTATTCAATCGAGCTCGAATAAGTTGCTCCGTGCAGACTGCAGGGCCAAGATACTTTTCCCGTCTTGGGGGCCTCTTTCCCTCTCTCTCTCTCTCTCTCTCTCTCTCTCTCTCTCTCTCTCTCTCTCTCTCTCTCTCTCTCTCTGACTTTTATACCATGAAAAATGCCTTTCAGTCAGCTGCAAGTTATTGCAATAATGAAACGTGAAAAGCAGCTTCTATATAACTTGCGATATATTCTTTCACGCGCGTTATCAAAAACTTGATGTATTTGCATTTAAATAAGTAACGATTACTTCACTTACCAGGCTATAGATATCCTCCACCTTCCTGACGTTTCGTTGCTCGTTCAAATTTCTCAACGATGAATACTGCACGAACGGGGGTAGGTACACGAATTGCATCGGACATGTGGCAAATGATCGATCATCTTAGCCGCATCCATTTTCATAATAATATCTATTCAGATTAACGTACGTACATAACACAGCTACCAAGAAATATCCATTAAAATCCCCAACTTTATTATTATCAGGGATGATATATAGAAAGAAATAATAAGGTGTTTGCGCTAGCAAATCTTGATCCATCGCGCGTATTCGAGGAAAACCTCGAAATAAAGCTGCGCCACAGAATTGCACTGTGCCCTAGAAAATTATTCCATTAAGTGACCTTAAGGGTGCTTAAATCTCTATGCAAATTGAAAAAGACTCAAGCACTTCCTGCCGTACGTGCCCCCGTATTAACAACGAGCCATCTAATCCATCCGACGACAAAATTATTGACCAGCTTTCCTCCTGGATGGTGTGTATATACTTTGTAGTGCCAGTAGTAGTATATAGTATATATCTACATTACCCCTTTACCCCGGACTCTTTTTGCCGGGTTCGCGCTACCGAGTGGGGGGGATAGGGGAGTATGGGAAGAAAGAAGAAGAAGTTGAGGAAGAACGATGTGAAAAGGAGAGTTTGCTGGAAGATCGATACAAGAAAAAAATCAGGAAGAAACATTAAGTGCACGCTTGAGTGGATAATGCTTGCAGCATAGATCAATACGATAGAGGTAAGAGGAGCTGGGGAGGGGAAGCGCATCAGCAACTAGCGTGGAGCTACCGCGAATCGCTATAGATAATAGCAAGATGCAACTCGCACAACCGGATTCGCATGGTTCGATCGATTCCATTAAAGCATCATACCGGTTTTCGAGGACCACATTCCCGCTCTGTATAGGATATATCCCTGTTTCACGAACGTGTCAACACTTTGCTCCGGCGAGCCAAAATTCACTGTAATTATCTTGATTTCAGTCACGTCACGTCACGCAGGTTACGTCGATCACCGCTCAACGTTTCCTCCTGCATGCCTATTCTTCCCCGGCCCTCTCGGATAAGGATATTTTCAATCGTGCGGATCGGGAAACACTTGCGTTCTACGATCATGCCCACTACAAACAATGAGTTCTCTTTTCAAGCTCCATCCGGCACGAAAACCTCGAGAAACTTTTCCTTTTTCCAATGTTTATCCAAGTTTTATGATTTCATGTAGCCATCGGAGAGTTAACGATTCGACAAGCTTGAGAGCTTTTACGTTCAACCATTATACGGGTTCCGGATAACTCTTGTATAGCTCGGTCCAGTCGGCGAATAAATAGCAAAGGTCTTAAGAAAATAATCGCGGACCTTGGCAAAATAGCTAACGATACTGAGCCCCGGATAATCCATGCCTTCAACGCGCAAGCTTCGCTATGTGTATATACATACGTACACACGATGGAGCATCAGTTTCTCTGGATCGGTATGATAAAATATTAATACATCACCGTTCGCGAGTTCTCAATAATTTAACGCGGTTTGTATACCAAGGAGCAATTTTCAGGAGCTCCCTCTCTCTCTCTCTCTCTCTCTCTCTCTCTCTCTCTCTCTCTCTCTCTCTCTCTCTCTCTCTCTCTCCCTCTCCCTCTCTCGGTTAGATCGACATCAGGATCATAGTGGACTTTTGATTAAGTCATAAATTCAAAGGAATCTCTCCATGCATGATTCGGCACGGTCGGAGATTACGGTAGCCGTTATGGTTAATAGGATAAAAATAATATAGGGGTTGACGCGCGCGGGCGCGAAAGAAAATAAATGAGAAAAAGATTGCAGCCAAGTTTCAAGGAAGCAAAGTGAGGCACAATTTATTCAATTGTCGCGTGACTTATCGTCTCCTCTTCGGATGAAGTTGAAAAAGGTGAATTCAGGGGAGCGTAACGGTCCGAGATTATAAGGGCGAGCGCGGAGAAAATCGAAGTAAACAACATCAGCTGGTTCGTGGAAAATCGAGAATACCGTAGCGCGCACAAGGCCAGTAGGCGTGGAAAAGGAAATTGCCGAGAGCTTTACGATCTTTTCAACCGATGCCTCGGTCACCTCGTTTTTTTCCTCCCTTCCTCCCCATTGCAGTCTCCATCTTCTCTCTTTCTTTTTCTTATTTCTTTCTTTCTTTCTTCTTCTTCTTCTTTTCAATTGACGATACTCCGAGTTTCCTTGAAAAGTTTACCACCAGCTACTATACCCTTTCGCTCTCGTCGTTATATATATATATATTTATAGGGTTAGTGGTGCCCGTGAGAGAACCTCCCCCATGCGTATATATATATATATATATAGGTACCCCATTGGTTTGTGACCAAGCGACTCTATATCGTAGAGAGCGCTGGCCCCCCTCGCGCCCGTGCACACGATTTGCCACGAGCAGCTAAACCGCGTGCACGCTTAAATTAAGCCATCATTGTTTCCATGAATCACGTACAAGTATAACGGTTTCAGCGGTTAAGTTAATGAAATTAGCGAAACGATTAAATGAACGTAAAAGCGATAATGCGATAAAATTTGTAACTAATTTTCACGGGAAATTTCAAATAAGCGCAAATCAAGTAGGTAGCAAGTTTGCAAATGCTTCGACCAAACTTGACTGCATGGGGATCGATACGGAGGAGCTTGCATGCTTTTCTGCCGCTTTGATAGCTTCATAAGAAATTCATCGTGAGCACTTAATTGTCCATTATAGTTTATCAAGCCACAAAGCTTTCGTTGCAAAGAGGAATAAAGGAAAGGTAACATGTTTACTGCTCGGAAAAAACACATCTTTTTGCACCATTTAACGATGATTTTTCACGATGGGGACACACGACACGAGTCATCCAAGAGTTTTGGTGCTGATCATGGTTCAGTCGCACAGACCTTGTACGTGTCATATATGTACAATAGAAATAGTTGCCAATAATTTGCCAAATAATGAAATGTCGAGAAAACGACACTTTTGGTCAATGTTTTGATACGTGAGAAGAAGCAATGCTTGTAAAAATGAGAAAAGTAGATTATATATGGTAAGGATGAAAAAGCGTAGGTTATGTACGTCGATACTTTTGCGGTTGAAAGTTTGTTAATTGGCCAGCGGAGTGCGGAGTGGAGCGGGCAGGGCTCGGAGGAAATCGCAAGGCGCGTTACAGTACACGGCATGCAGTGCAATTAATTTAACAGCGGCCCTAAACCAGTTTTACCGAAATCTTGGCTTATGCATATGCTAATGGTCGGTACTCTGGCTTCAACAAATTGAGATTTGCAATTCAGCAGGTGCGCGTGACCCAGTAGTATCGTCGGTTGATCGGGTATCGAGTCAAGCGTTAATTGGCAATCGCGCGACCTTAGGACGTACATGAGTTTATCGGTTAATGGACGGCCATCCGTTACGACGCGGCAATTTCTCGCACAGCGCGGGGATATTGATTGTTTCGTCTCACGAGCGACCGGAGCGACCTGCAGGCAGCCAGCCAGACGCGCGAGTTGGCGAGTATAGACGAAAAATTGCACCTGCCGAATTACGACATTCGATGAAAATGAAGTGCGCGCCGATGCCGACGCCACAGGCCGCCACGACTATGGTGCTATGCTATTGCCACCCGCCTTGTTACGATCGTGCGCAATTTATCGCCGGGAGCCTTCATGAGAAGCACTACGTTTTAGTTAATACCTTTGCGGAAACGAGGTAGGGAGGGAGGGAGAGAGAGAGAGAGAGAGAGAGAGAGAGAGAGAGAGAGAGAGAGAGAAGGAAAGTAACGAACCAGCATAACAGACCACTTCACAAACCAGACTTGCACAGACGAGAAAGACACTCAAGGCGTAAATTACGTCTGATGGAAAGTCTATTATCTAGCTTTTATCGCGCTATTTGCAACAATACACAGCTATTCGTCTCGTTAAACGAAATCGATGCTACTTTGTATCTTTAACCACCAGCCATAAATGAAATCCCCGTTGCTTTTATTATTGGAATTCGCTCGGCGGCGGGCTTACTAATAATTCTTTGAAAAACATCGAGTTCCATGTGGCGGACCGTGGAAGCACTGCAGCCATAGAGGAGCAAAGAAGAGGGAAAATAAGAGAAGCGGGAGTATACATGTTATTTTTTCCTTAATTTCTTCCACGGCACATTTTGGGAGGTTTTCTGGAGAAAAAATTGTAGGGAATGTGGCATGAAATCTTGGAACAAAGTGGTTAGCTGCCCTGTGGGCCCGATGCGTTCCAAGTCCAAAGCTATGCTTTGGAACGTGCTTTTGCGAAATTTACAGACACGATTAATGTCACGGTCACCTCATCCGGTGGGGTTTGCCCGGCCGTCCAGCGTTTGTAGGCCTAACCGTTACTAATTTCAACCACGAGTTATGGCCGCTATTACTAGCCCACCTCTCTGCGTGCTTGTGTCTATCCGACAATCCCTCTCTCTCTCTCTCTCTCTCTCTCTCACACACACACACACACTTAAACTCTAACACGCAATCGAACCCCCTGCGAAAGGCCCATGCAACATTATCGACTGCTCGCTGATTTGCTGCTACAATATGCTTGCGGTCGTTATATGATTCTGCTACAAATAGTTAACAATTATACTTATTAATAAGATTACACCTATTAGCAAACGAGCCAACATTCGAAACCCTAAATTTATCCAAAAAGTTCTTCGTATTGTGCTCTAAAACCAACATTATATATATATATGGCTTTACTAGGTATAATACTCGTGCGATATATATACTGCCGCTAATCTGTGCCTTGTCAATTTTCCACGAGTTATTATCCTACCTCGTATTTGACTTAACTTTCATTCAACAGCTTATATATACCTATAGAGTACCGAATATGACAGTTAAAAGGGATATAGTAGTCCTGCATAAATGGAATGGATCGTCACGAGATTTAAAACGTTTTGCGTTAAGGCTCTCTGGTCCATCCGTATCACCCCGCTTTGCTATAGGTATACTGCAGTTTACGATTGCATCGTAATGGTTGGAATATTGCATCACTAATTGAAAGACCCACGGACTCGGATCAAAGGAGCTTAACGTCCTGCATATACACCCATAGACCAGAATGCCTAGATGCCTATAAATAATAACGTATATATGAAATTTTCAAATATTCGAATTTCCCTACCGTCGTCAAAGGATTTTATAGTTTGTACAATATTCATCTATCTTCCGTTATCACAGTTCGATGGTTACCTAGATTAATCTAACACTTCAATAAACCTGCATATATATTATACTTTATTGCTTTACACGCGCGCACAGAATCAAATCCTAAGAAAATATCCTTTTTACAAAAGGATGGCAACCTACTTCTCCATGCTCTTTTTTTTCAATCGAAAAGATTTACGCTAATTCGACAGTTTCCATTTAGTTTGGAACGACCTGAAAATTATCGAAGCATCCGTTGTGCATGTGCACGCGGAAGGTATATGCGCATTCGAAGTATCCTATATGTGATACGAGAGATACTTTTTTATCCAAATTGCACGACCTGTTGTGCGCGAGATTTTCGTGAAATGGGCGATACCTAGACGAACTACCGTTAGATTAATCAAAATTGCTTTTTCCATCGGAACATCCAGTCCGCATCAAAGCGCTTCGTGCAATTCTGTAATGCAAACATTTGAATTGACTCTGCCAATTTTGACTCGATTATATTTTACAAAAAATCAAACTCCATTCCACATAAATTTAATATAATATGCGGTGGCAAAAGGTCTTATTAAAATATCACTGTATAATCCAGCTTTAAATTATACGAAATAACTCAATTGTTAACATCTTATCGCGTCATTATAATCAAAGATTAAAAATTCTTGACTATGTCTAGACATACAGCCACGTGTAGAAGGTGATCGTTATGATTTCCTCTCCTCGATCATTCCCTATATATATATAAAGTTTTCCATCTGGCAGGAATTTACCGAACATTTAATACCGTTGTTGTTGTTGGCTCGACAGTTTACTGAAAATTAGAGTGTCGAAGATTTGATTGGAGTATCGAAGAGAGAAGCCATTATGATTATTAATATAGGAATTATATCGGAGAGAGCTGCGAAGGTCTATCTCTTCTTTGAGAATCTGCAGTTCAATGGAAAGTCGGTAATGTGGGGAGAGAGTCAAAGCTATATATGAAAGCTGGGTGTGCATTTGTAACTTTGGTCGGTCTTATGCTCTTTCAAGCATAAAACGTCTGGGTCTCGCAACGCGGAAGGCTGAGTACCCGCATAAGTTATGGATGCGTAGCAAATATAGCTGCGCGCATAGTTTTACGCGGCGCTTCCAACATTTGAATGGTGGCTTCAATATTCTAACAAAATGCATTTGTGAGAGAATATCCTGGTTAGTTGGACCATTGTAGTCCCGTATATAATTTTCGCGAGAAGAAAGGCCATCGTTAAGTTTAAAGAGACAAAAGCTCAATTATTGCTATATAGATATTAAATATGTATGCGGTTCGAGGCGGAAATTACGAAATTGCTAAATCAATCATTATCACGAACCGAAGAACGTTGGATTTACGCCTGCTCATTTTAGGGGATAGTAAGGCTTTACAAAGGGTCCATCTTACGCGATCCTTCATCCAAATGCTAATTAATCACAGTCACTTACGCCAGAGTGCTCGTTATACTTGGATCAACTAATTTAAATTAATTACGCTTGTTTGCCACAGGATGGACGCAATTCTGACTATTTTTCATTATTCCCTGACGATTGTGTTTCGCACACGATAATCTTATATACATATATACAATAAAAATAAGGGTTTCGATATGAAAAAAAATGGGAGTAAACGTGTATCACGCATGTGGGTATATACGTATATCGGATATGGGCACTCGCGACGTGATTCGTGATTGGTACGTAAAAAGAAGGTAAATGAGCACTGGTGTTCTTTCGTGGCTAGTAGTAAAAAGGGGAACGTTAGGGAATAAAATGGTCCTATATGCTCTCTCCCTGGAAGGTTTTACGAGGGCAGAAATTCGGGCTTAGTATTGTGGATCGATGTTTGCTCTCTTTTGGCACATGAGACAAGTTTCGCTGTGGTAGCAACGGCGACAGCGACAATCGCACGGCGAAAGTTTTCCCATTTCTGCTGGCCCCGTTTCGTTTACGACATAGCAGCAATCCGCAGGAATATATTTCGCGTCAAGCCACGTCGTTCACAGGGAACGCCGGCGTACTTATCCCCCTGCAGCCACTGTATCCTCACGATAAGTAACCTACCGAGAATCTAGCTAGCTACTCTCTTACTATATATATATATATATATATATAGATATAGTTGCCTGCCTGCCTGCCTGCCGGCCTACCTGCTTACCCTATCTACTTGCCTGTTTGCCTGCCTGCAATGCCTCCTCGCTACTGCATGCCTCATCCTTGCTTACTCGCTCGCTTGCTCGCCTACTTACCAAGTGCCAAACTTTGCCAACTTCCTCATCGTCTAAGACTTCCCAGAGAGACAGACGCTAATCGTTGTTATCCAAAACGCCAAAAACTCCTCTAACAATTTCACCAAATTTTCCACCTATTACTCCGAACGCCTCCAACTTTTCACCATCAACACATTCTTCCCATTTTTTCACCACCCATCCCCCATACCAATCCTTATAACTAATTAACTCTTTTCGAGAGCTACTCTACCAACTTTCTATTAATTCATCACTCTTATTCCTTATCGCTCTACTCATTTGTAAGAACAATTTTCATCTATCGCGAGAACGAGAATATTTCAAACGTTGAATACTGTATTCGTCCTGCCATTTTAATTATCATTTTTTTTTCTGCCCTCTATTATACTGTATTATATTATAGCATATTCGCTAATGCCGGAAAATACGAGCAACACACTGGAGTAGTGGTGATATTTCGTATCGTTAAACTTTAGTAGCCATCCAGACGGACGGAGAATTATTCCTCGTAATTTTGATGATCTTAATAAGCTCTCGAACTCGCAGCCCTGCAAGGAGAGGTAATATCGGACAAAAATGAAGTCTCGTCGTTAAATGTATGCCCTGACTAATCACTACTAAAACCAATTAGCGTATTTATGATTCACCGCTATCAGGATAACGACTAAATTTATTCTCACTGTACGGTCAATTTGCAATTTCGATATACCAAATTGTCCGCGTTCGGTAATATAACATACGTCCCAATAACTTTCGTGCCAAGCTTTTGTCTTAATATATACTTATGGTATTGTTAAGAGAGAGAGAGAGAGAGAGAGGGAGCAGCTGTTAAATAGATTTTTGAGGGAGGAAAGTTACAACCGAAGCAACAATTTGGTTTCGTAAAATACAGTATATATTATTCTGTTAGTTATGACGAACATCAAAAGCAGCCGGCTATTAGCCGTCTCTTCGTTGAAAATTGAACAACGTTTGTAGCTGAAAACGTTTAACGATTGTAGTCGGCCACTGGCTTCTGTAAAGCATCAGCTAGGCTATATGCCCAAGGCACGCTTCGTAGAACGTAAGTTAGCGACATTTTCGGTACATCCCATATTGTACATGGCTTTTATCTCAATAATCTAGCGTAATTTATGAAACAAATTATTCAGCGATGAACGGTCCAAGCCCACTCCTCGATTCACGTTACACCTTTTCAAAATTTGCTTTTTTTTTATAAATCGCCTCTCTATTACTTTAGCCAGGCCGAGCACGACTGCGGAGGTATGATTATTGCTTCGAGATGCCTTACGTACAGTGTATAACTGTATAAAAGCACAAACGCAAAGATGGGCTGTCACACACCTGCTAAATTGCAACAACTCAAGATTTATTCAAAACGCGATCTGTTATTCCTCGCAATTACACGGAAATAGCGAGCTCGGTTTAGTATTAAAATCGTCTACAGATATACTTTTCTTCGTCGATGAATTTTCAATGAAATAGTCTAAACGTCAAGTTGGTTCGCGCATTAATAGCACACGTTCAATTCTTGACATTACTTATAGAATGAATTTCAACTAATTAAACAGGTGATCGTTAAATTTGTGGTTGGTTCAATTTCTACCTTTGTACAAGTCATGAATATTATCTATATCCAACCTACCTGTACACGCGCGTATTATCAATTAAAAATGAAACGAGTCCTCGTTTTAAAAATATTGGTATTTCCAGTTGAGATTTATACGAAAAAATGTGAAAAATTAATGGTTAAAACGCGTGTGAATTAATGATGCGTGTCTGTTTGTTCGCAGGTGATTTTTCATTGCACATTTATCCAGTGGAGCTAGAAGACGACGGGACATATCAATGTCAAGCGTCACCGACGAACGACGGGCAGCCTGGTCTACGCTCGAGGTTCGCTAAGCTAAGCGTGTTGGTGCCACCACAACCACCAAAGATCACTCAAGGTGACTTCCTGGTCACGACGGAAGACCGGGAGCTAGTGATGGAGTGCGTCAGTATTGCTGGCAAACCCCCAGCAGAGGTTAGTGCTCGCCATTAGCGACTTTCCACCAGATTTAAATAATTCGACGCTGTAAATCTCGCATTTTTCTTGCTGTTTTAAATTTTTATTTGTTTTTCCAATAACTCTGCACCTTTCACATTGCAACGTAGATAACTAATTCAGAATGCTACATAATAATGAAGAAACTTTTTCGGATGACGGAGAACGACCAAATGTTTTCCAGGAATATTCGTAGTTTTTAGTCCAGTACCAGTAATATATATATATATATATATATAGAAAGAGAAAGAAGAGGAGTAATTTTGTAAAACAGTAGGAAATTATTAACACTGCGAGCTGCATTTTTAATAAAGAGCAAACATAGTCTAGGCCGTTATCTTGCTTTTAGGAATGCATTCGAGAGTACACGTATAAAGCTACGAAAGCTCGTAGCATATAGCTCTAGCAGAAGCGTAGCACCATGCACCTATACGTGTGCATGCGTTTTAAAGAATAAGAAGTAGATGGAGAAGATGGTGAGATTTACTGGTCACAAATCACATAATAGCAGTTGCGAGCGAAGCCTACTTTTTCTACAGTTGACCGAATAAAAACGAAGAAAAAGGTAGATTACATCGGCTACGCTCTCTGCTACAGAAGTATATTTTCCATCACGAAACATGAATGTACTAGGTTAAGGTCAAGGGGTCACGCAGGCATTAGTAAGCCTATATAGAAGCCATAAAGCTCAGTGAAGCTGGCAAACTTTGCGCGAAATAATTTCATGTACTATTTCGGAGATATGTGTGTACACTTTAAAATTGTTCCTTGCTCGCTCTAACCTGCTCCTCTCTCCCCCCCCCCCCTCTCTCTCTCTCTCCCTCTCTCTCTCACGTCTCGACGTACATGTGTAGTTGGAAAACTGACTTTGGCAAAATCAAGCTGAAACTCAACGAGTATGAGCACCAGCGCAGGATGAGCTTCGCTTTTAGTATGGCCTCCAGTAATCGAAATCAAACTTTTCCTTTTGCTAAATGGTAAAACATAGGGAAGAGATTGAAGTAGAAAAGGGAGGTAGAAGAAAATAGAATATATATATATATATATAATTATTGAATTTTAACTGCCCTGTACGTAGAGCATAAAATTGATATTGAAATGCGATTAGGTTCGTTCGAATGATGGGCGAATAGTTAAATTTCGTGACATCGAGCAGAATTTCCACGAGCACGGCTGGAAAAAAGTAAATCTATGAGTTTCGAGTGGTAAGCTCGAAGGGCTCCTAGCTTTTCCCTCCTCATCCCAATTTTGACTCGAGCAACTCCTTAGCTTCTCGTTTAATGAAACGAGTTCTGATCCAACCTTGTGCCGCTGACGCCATTTAAATCCTGGTATCATTAACCCTTTGGAGTTGCGAACGCAGCGAACCGTGAATGCATCGGTAAATAACGAAAAGTTCGTCTTACACGCTTTACAACACTATTCCAGCTCTTATCATAAATTATTAATTACGTATACGCCTTACTACTCTGACAACACGATAGTTTTACTTTGATTCCTTCTCTTATGGTTAATTCATTAAAACATTAAACCGTATTAAAAGTTGTAAATAAATGCCGTTGGAATATTCTACAAATGTCAACTGTCACTGCAAAATTAATGTAATTTTTGTGCAAATATAAAATTTATCAAACGACTGAATTATACGCTCTTGATTAATGACTGACCTGAAAAATAATTACTGCTAAAGGAAACATGATGATCGGGACTTTTTCGCCAAACAAAGGATACGGAATAATTTATTTTTTACATGAATTTTTAAGGCATCAAGGAGGTGTCAGACTCACACAAATACACGCGGTGTATTTCACATAAATTGTTAGAGCGCATTTTCGTGAAATATCGATAAAGCTTGGTGGAAAAATTAAAACTCTTGTCTGAAACGTTAGTATCGTTTTATTTACACGTTTTATCGAATGTATCATGGTAAGCAACGACATATTATAGAAAATACAAAAAGAAGATACAATAGACAGTGACGAATTGAGCTCCCGAGATAAAAACTGGCGATTACATTTTTGCGTGCTATTGAATATAAAATGTACCTATCTTCGAGCTATTTATAGTATAGCATAAGCGCTTTTGTGAAATGAAATTATATACTCCACGAAAGTGTGTATATATACATACGTGTCGTGGTAACAATAATAACAAAATATCATTGAACAATGACGAACCAGACAGGTTTTTCTTACAATTTTTTCTTAACGTCAATCATTTAAAAATCGAGTTGGTTTTCCTTACAGAGAGATATAGTGAGACTGGAAAGAAGCTTTTTATTTTTAATAAAACGAGTGTTCTTCCTGCTTGCATTCAATCTTGTTTAACTCGTTCTTTTCCTTGCATTTTTACTCAGATCCTTTACCGTTCCCTCGGAGCAGATGTTCACCGAGATTTCTATTCATATATTTATAGTATATAAATGTTTTTAAAATTTCGATAAATTTAAATCTACTTGATTCACGCAATCCCTTTATTCCTGAATGTTTCTGAATCTTATTATAGAAGAATGATAATAGTGAAAGCTGAGAGACCTCTGAGGTAAGAGGAGGAGATCTGAAGATGGCAGACTTTAAATGATGCTCTAAGAAAATAGTATGGAAAATAAAGAGGAAAAAAAGGAGGTGGAGAGGGGAGCGGAAAAGCCATTGAACGCAGCTTATCATATTGCGATATTCCTTGCTATCCGTTTTAAGAAATGTTCTTTTGTACAGACGAGGGGGTTACCTTTCTTTCCGTTATATATATATATATATATAAGAGGAAGTAGCGCAGATCCGTCTTTCCAGGTTGATGATCAAGCTGCCATTGGCGTTCGATACCGCCGGGAAAGTTTTTCTTCCCAAAGCAATTGCGTAGCAGTCCTGAAAATCCTCCATGGAGGATAAATACATTATTATCCTCTCATTTTTCACTGAAAATACATTAGGACGACGGGACGGGGTACGGTGTACGGACCTTTAGAAAAAAAGCTTGGCTTTTTGGAAGAGTGCAAAAAACACGATCGATTATGCAAGCAGCGCTCTTGCTTCTTGATAACATTACTGTTGCTTTTATTCAATGCTGCGGAACATAATGATTGTCGCTAGTTGCAACAAATGTGGCTGATGCATAATTAGGAATAAGTCGAGAGTAAAATACTCTTAAGATAAAGCCAAGTCTTGATTAATGAAGTTTAGAGCAGATGAGAAAGATCTTTAGACCTTTAGAATGTATAAAATCATACTCTATTTAGTTTACTGTATCCTCTGTATAATTCATGAATTTTCGGGGAATAGATGAATAGCGAAGCAGCTCGATGATTTCCTCGAATGCTTCTTCCTATAGCTACGCGAAAGGAAGTTGCTCCTTAGGTATCTCCATAGCCGTGTTGCACGAGTGATAATTCTCGATTCATCGCATAAACAGCTGCACGTACCAATAAGCACACTATAGGCCTCGTCGCGTTGCTACTGCCATGACAGTTTGAGCATAATTTTTTCTCGCGACATACACCTCCATACTTTCACTCGCATATCGGCTAGCCGATACGACTTTCCCGTCTTTTTATTTTTCACTTTCTTCGAACTTGCAAACTTTTAATCTTCAACTTTTCTCGTTTTTATATACGCGCGCAAACTTTGGAGAGAACTCAAAGCATATTCCTTCCATATTTCTCTGTATTTCTGATCATTATGCGTCCATGGAATACGGAGAGAGAGAGAGAGCACCGAAAACATACGAGATTGAAAATTTGAAATGGTGCACGGGACGGATTTTAGGAAATTCATTCTAAAAGTGAAATAATAAAAAATTCAGTTCAATCGTTGAGTATAAATTGAATCGCATCTTTCCGGAGAGGAGCGACTGCGACGAAAGCGGAAATTGCAGCCGGCGCAACTTGTACTAATTAAATTTGTTCGGCTTCGCAGTTCGTAATGCTGCGATATGCTAATTTGTAGCGTTAATTTGTCCAACGCAGAGCGGCGTCGGATCGTTTTAGTTGGCACAAAAGTCGAGATACAGACATTGGAGAAGATGCGCGCATGCACGGAGCTATTTCTTTCCGAAATATCATTAAATTATAATTAATTAAGCATTGCTAACTCTCGGAGGAAATAACTCGCCTTACGTACAATACTCCAATTATATACAGTAGAAGATATAATTCCGGTGGATGCTTTTACCAGATTTTTGCCCCCCCCCCCCCCCCGCCCTCAGCCCAGCCACTCACTCATTGATAATTATGAGCTGATGGCTTCTTCGTTAAAAATGCTAGAATATCCTCTGGCTCGCGTTGCGTATGAAAATTTCTTCCCACGGCATCTCGCGCGCGGATAATGCTTCTCCTCTCCTCCCACCTAATTCTTTTACTATCTCGGAAAATAGGTCTGCCCGAAAGATATGCCAGAAACTTGGAGTTTACCGGGGATTTCTCCTCTTATACCGAAGCGGGATGGAACGTACAGGCAAATGTATAGGTACGTTTAGTCGAGAAGCCAGAAACTTTCTTCGGAAAACGTTGTTAACTTTTAATTATACTTTAGAAACTATCAAAACTCCCACTAATTACCTACACACTTTCTTATAAAAACGACCAAATTGTAGTTGAAGGTGATTTTTCAGAATTTTCAAGAATTCTCTCTCATTAGGTTTATCGACAAATGACAAATGAGAATGGAGAATTTTAGGTGACCCACGGAGAGCCGTAGCGGTAAATTGTCGGAAATAATAAAGTCGTGGAGAACGGAGAGAATAATTGTGTCATCAGTGATTAGCCGCGATTAGACACGAAATTGCGCGAATACACTTTTAAGCCGTTCGAGTGAATGGGGCTCGACTGGCTCGAGTGAAAAGATTTTGATCCAGTTCACAGATCCACGCGCGCTTAGGCACCGTTATGCTCGCGCTAGCCCATATATATATATATATATATATATGGCTATATCTCCTTCAAGATCCAGGCAATGAAAGAGCTATGCTAATTATAACGGGTTACCAGCTATATCCTCTCTCTCTCTCTCTCTCTCTCTATATATATATATATATATACATAAAGGGGGGCGTTGCAACTCGTATACCACCTGCTACATTATTATTATTTCGTTAGAGGTTATATATAGATGGACCAAACTGGCCAAACCTATACCGATTTAGCAGCTAATCGAAAATAAGCTAAATTCATGATTGACCGACGGTACGCGTATATTGTTTAGCGTTTAATCGACATTGTATAGCAGCTGATAGTGTTTTGGGGGAGGAGGAGGGAAGGTGCGAAAGGTTTTAATCAGAAGCTGCATGGTAATCGATAAAGAGACATGGCCGCAGCTGTCGGAAATTATACATATATCCAGTTTAGGTTGTTTGGGTCCACACGTCGGTCCAACTGTCAGTTCGGCCAGTCCTTTCCGTTTACGTTTGTCCAAAATGAGGGAATTGCACGCGGCTGGCATAGCACGGTCGACAAACGTGCGTGGCGCACAGTAATGGATTAATATGGACAATGCGCTCGCAGCAGCTGGAAACTCCTACGGTCGGGGAGATGAAGCTGCGAATTATATAATAATAACGTGACCCGGTTTTCTCGACGAATAGATTTGCAGCTAATAATTTCCCGTGGGTGTCTGGCCACTCCATTCTCGATTCGCCGTTGAATGGACAATAGGGCAGAAAGTGGAATTACGAGATGTAGCTCCGCTCGAGTTACGGGAGAATGAGAAAGGGAGCGAATGCTTCTCTCTCTCTCTCTCTCTCTCCCTCGCTCTCTTTGCCGGATAAAACACAGCTTGGGTAGAGGAGGAGGAAGAATAAGAATAAGAAGAAGAAGAAGAAGAATAGAAGTAGGAGGAGGAGGACGAGGAGGAGGAGGAGGAGCACCGAGCAGGAAAGTCACGTTAGTAAATGCTATGTTCCCATACCGAGGAGCTGTTTAATTACTAGTTACCAAGATTGAAAGGGAGCCAACGAGAAAGAGAGGCCGCAACGATCTGCGAACAAGAGAGACGCTCACTGACAGAGGGCTGTAGTAGCCCAGAACAGTATTACGCTTAGCTTCGAGGCATTCGACCGCGGAGAACGTCCAAATTCCTATCAGAATTGCTCCGTCTCTCTTCCAGAATTTCTAATTAATGTCGATAACGCCGATTAGACCTTGCAAAAGCGATGCCAAACCCATCTGAATTTGCTTACGTATAGCAAATTGCAGTAATTTTAGGAAATTAGTGGGGAAAAAAGATAACGTCCATAGTTCGCACACTCTTTTTTATCATTCGTTGCAAAAGAATATTCTTCCATCTCATTGATTTTGTTGATTCAGCATAGGAGTGAATCTGGTAGAATTTCGAATGCATTGCTAATAGACTGCATCAACGTATTTCTTGCTCGAGACCCTTAATTATAGCTCTTCACTGAGATCTAGTTCAACACGGTACATACAGAGAGAGAGAGAGAGAGAGAGAGCGCAAGATATATATCAACTGATTTATCGAATTCCACGATTAAACTGTGCACTGTCTCATCGGTCAAGTTGCAATAATTCTAATATTGTGTGAGAATAATTTCTTTATTTGTCGGATGAAAACAAATTAATAGAGTAAAGCCAATTTGTTATCTATATATATATTTATACTAACCGTAACCATAGCTCATCGATAATAATTCTCAGTCTTCCTCGTGCAAGATGTTTAATAATTACACTCGATAAGGCCAATTTGCACGTCGTATACCCGGTGCACGTGATTACGTGTACGTGTACAGTTATCTGGAGATGGTACTCAACTGAAGGTAATCTGCGAAATTATGCTACTTACGTTGCAGCAGCTTAGAATAAATATTTAGTAACGCCTATGAGTAATAAGCCTCATAAGAAAATCATCGTGTGGAATGAAACAAGAAATAATCCTAAAAAATGAGAGTTCGGTTAGCAAAGCGCGTCTCATTTGGAGATAATACAATATAATCGCATCGTCGGAATGGAGCAATTCGTCTTTCTTGTACGAAATGAAAATCGATCAAACCAATTCTGGACTTTTTCAGTTTCCAATTACTAATTTACCACGATTCTCTTTATCGTGTTTCTGCATGGGTCTTTAAAAATATACTCAAAGTAATAGGTGATAAAATGAACGCAGTTAACGGACAGGGGTGTGAAATATTTATAAATCTCATTTAATGGAGAGACTCTGAGAAGTCTATAGCAAATTAGTATATACACCTAGTCGTGATAAATTTTAAATGCTATACTTATATCGAAATAAAATAAAAAACGTAAGATGTAGATAAATTATTGAGAGTAACGAAGCATGAAGGAAAGAAAGAAGCGTAGGAATGTTTTGTAGGGAGAGGTTTCTAATTAGAGGCGATTTCCGTAACAGTGTTTATATCTGCATGGGTACATGGTAGGTTGAGAAGGACCCCTCCCTGGCAAGCTCTCTGTATTATCTGACTAATGCGGTACACAGCTCCTGTAGACTTCCTGGACCAAAAGCAACAACTTCCAACCACCGGAAGGATACTACGGAAGGCGTTGTACTATCGGATTAGCGCGAGATTATAGCAGGCCAGAATCTGCGGAACTCTCCTGTTGTCGACCTCTTCCTATCCTTTATTCTCTCAATATTTAACTCTTTCATTCTTAAATAATTTCGAGAACTGCTGCTTCATTTCCCAGATCAGTCGGTGTACAAAAGAAAAATGCGATATAATGAACAGCTCCCTTGGAGTTATATATACCTATACTATATATAGTATAGGAACAAATATAATACGAGTAATCATTAACTGTGCTTACCAAAGGGCAAATAACCAGCCTATAATTTTGCACATCTGTAGCCTACAGAATTATCGGCCTATAAGGCCCACATGTTCCTGAATGCCATAATTGAAAAGCCGCAAACTGCGATTGCATATTTCATTTTTTCAATACTTCGGCCAAAGTGGGAGGACATCTATCGATTTGGCATTACACATATTATATATATACATATAGTCTAGAGCTAGATTTTTTCTCTGCAGAGAATCACAATCTCGTTGGTGAACTCGATCAAAAATAAAATATTCAGAAGCTATAAACTATGCCATAAACTATGCTACTACCTTTATTAGTTGCCAAGGATTAAGCTTAGATACATATCAAAATCATGCTTCGATCGATATTACAACTTGTTTATGAGAAGTAAGCCCTTGATGTCCCTTTTCTTTTTTACGACAACAATGTTTCGGAGCAATATCGACAATAATTACCTAATTCCTTTGAGACAGTTAACAAGTTTTAAATTCACGAGTTTGCACCGGTGATTCTCCTCGAGGAAAACTTTAAACATTTGTTCTTTCAATTTCCAGTTTATGTCAAAAGGAAAGATTAAAATCTATGTAGATGGAGGTTTATCAGATTTTATTGGGGAGAGAGAGAGAGAGAGAGAGAGAGAGAAATTATCGGTTTTTGCGTTTATATAGTATAGAACTTGATGTAGCATATGTTTCAATACAATAATGGAACAATGCAGCAAAGTAGATATTAGATTGCGAATGAGTGTAGCGAGTGTGAAAGAAATAATCTATAATGGAGGCTTATCGAGGACTTTGTAATATTTCAGATCACGTGGATCGACGGGCTGGGAAACGTGCTGAAGAAAAACATCAGGACGGTGACCGAGGCTTACGATGGTGGTCCTCTTTACACTGTCAAGTCCATCTTAACTGTAATGCCTCGAAAGGAACACGATAATACGACTTTTACGTGCCAAAGCCAGAATGCTGCGGATCGTACACCGCAAAATGCAAAGATTCGTGTAGCGGTAAGTAAATATATAGTATAATAAAAACAGCATGTTACTTTAACTAAACTTTGTAATTAATTGCTGCTTAGGTATAAATATAGGCTTTCTCATATTAAACAGCGGGACATCGCAGGGTATTTGGTGTGTTTATATATATTTATATATATACATATAGGTATATAGTTGAATTAACGTGTGTGTGTTTCTCGTGGATATATACTCGTCGCTTGTATATAAATGGCGATCACGTTTGACCAAGAAGCGTTGCACGCACAAGCGTATGTAGCCGATATCCCCCATACGTGTAGCTATATAGGTAGCATCTATGTAGAGGTTGCGGCGAGTGAGAGGAGAGGAACGCGAAAGCCTGGTGTAACCAGGAGCCAGGACGGGTCAACTCGATCGAGCCGAGAGGGCCGAGGCTACCGAGGCCGAAGCTGAGGTCACAATCGTCGGTTTACTGGCGGAATACATCGAACAATAGCCCGTTCTGCACGAATTCTAGTAATGGGCTCATTGAAATAAATTGAAAGAACGCCGAAACCACCCCGTTCTACCTAGTAGTTAGCCCTCCCACCACTATACCTAGACAATATAGTATATCAAATACATTTTCACATTGCTGCTTAAAACGTGGGCTCTCTATGCTCTGCACTACCCTTTGTACTCGCCATAGAAATATTCGACCACAGCGAAATGCACTCTCTGATAAAATCACATTTTCCTACCGTAAAAAGCTACGTAATTTCAGTTTTATTTCAACGCATCGCTCGACCGTATTCAATTAAAAATTATAACCTAACTGAAAATAACGCAGACCCTTTTAATAGTCGTGTGTAATGCAAGATTGGTTATTTGGTCAGTACGGAATGTTTTAAATATTCGCGATACACTGGCTAAATTGTTTAAATTACACTCTAGGCAAAACATAAATGTCAGCTGTGACAAAGATTTAATCGAAATTTCGAATATTTTTTGCCCCATCAATCTGATAAATCCCGTCACGATTTTAGTAAGCTTGATAAATGTATCACGCGACGGGGCTTTATAGAAAATTTCTTTTTTATCTTAAACAAATCTACGTTAAATGAAATGCTACTTTGTTGTTATGCCCAAATTTTCAACTTGGTCATCTCGCACGAGTTGGTTTATATATAGTTGCAATTAAATAAGTCATTGAGCAGCAGTCATATAGTAATAGTATATTACTGAAATCTCGATAGAAAATATTTAATACACCAAATACCTAATCCGATGCTGTGTAATACATACCCCACTAATTTTACTCGACTAATGAAGAAAAATGGAGAATTTATATAATATACATCCTCTCTATTTTATTCCTTGGAGGTACATGTATAAATATACATGCGAGTTTGAAATTACTCGAAGAAATACGCGTGATACTGCTTCGTAATACTCGGCGTGACAGTGAGCAATATTTCTCTCTTAAAATTTTATATGCATCACCATATAGGAGGAGGAGGAGGCCAACTGTACATTTGAAAAAAAAAAAATCTGCGAGCATATAATGATTTTATAGCTCGCTCGCGCATCTGCCAAACGACAAAGGTCAACGCGATGCACAGTTTTCAGTATTTTTATTTTACCCCCTTCACATCGCACAGACATCTACTTTATTCCCTAGTTTTCCTTCCGACAATCTTAACGAATCTCAACCGGCCTCTATGTAAAAGCTATCGAGTATCGATAGACACGTTTCAAGCGAGCACTCTCTCTTATATAATTTATTGAAAATCGTCGCCAACTTCATTGGTATTCCATCTCGTCGCTCCCAGTAATTGGGCAAAATAAGCAGTTGGCTAGTTATCGGTGGAAAAGAGCGAAAGCTCGTTAACTGCAATGCGAGGGCTCCGGTGAGTGGAAGCTTTGCGCGCGAAGGAAGCAAGGAAGCGAGAAAGGAAAAAGAGAGAAAATTTGGGCCGTTGCGTTGACAAAACAGTCGCACAGGAATATTACTCCTTGTGTTAGCTGCTACTGGCTACTGCCGGCCGGGCTCCGTAGCTTTGCATATGTCGTTTTAAAAGAAGTTGGCCTCGTTACTAGCACTTTCACGAGTCGAGCCGACGAGCCTCGTCAGCGCCACTCGTACGTTTCCCTCTCGGTAATGTGCGCACTGCAAAAAAGCTACACGCACACCCTTCTAAATTCTTCCTCGTGTCTCTACCTACCTACGCGAATTTTAAGCTTAAAAAGACATGTGCACAACCTCCTCTTCTTTATTCTAGAATAAATATTCTCGCACCTCCTCCACCCTAACCATCGTGCACCCCCACCTCGTATATACCCTACTCCCCGTCCGTCCACTCTTGAAAAAATTAAAGATGTATGTTTTTTTTCCGTTGTTGCTTTTTTTTTGCTGGCAAACTCAAGGAACATGCAATTTTTCTCAATTTTTAGTAGAAACTTGACGGCTCGCTATACGAACCTAAATTACACATTATTCCGCCCCGGTAATACGAGCCTCGGTCTACAAATGAGAAAATTACATATTACAGTACAGTGTAGTATTTTTGTTAGATTCGCCTCTCCTCTTTTTCGAGGTAATCTACTGCGGAGAAACAATCGTTTTTCTCTGTGGTTATGGTGATACACGGTATAATAATAATAACGTGAGTTGGTCGTAAATTTAAGGTTGTTTTGGGTGTGGATGCGATAAAAGTTTTGTGTTTGGTTTGTGAAATTGCAGGTGAGGTATGCGCCGAAAGTATCGATGAAGATTAGCTCCGGCCTGACTAAGAATGGACAGATCAGAGAAGGAACGGAGCTCAGGTTCAAATGTCGTGCGGAGGGCAATCCGGCCAACATGGACTACAGGTGAGTAGGACACGCGATTGAACGTTGGTGGATGGGTTGGAGGGGGGAGGGGGGGGGGGAGACGACGGTGATTTGCGGATAGAGCGAAATGGTTAAAAGGCAATGTCAAATCCAGGACGGCGTTGTTCGGGCGCGCACGTGTTGCACCCAGCTGGCCTGTGTCAGCCTACCTGGCAGGCTTTACAGCTTTTACGTAGCATGACCTCGATAAAATCGATGGAATCGTGCAGGCCGCACTGGCTCGCTACGAATCACGCAACCCCGTGATCCGCATTCGCTCCTCGCCGTTTGATTTAGCCAGCAAACGCACGTATAACGCTATAACGACCCTCCAAACCGAAGAAACGCGATCTTTAACTGGCTCTGATTGTGAGTGCAGGCTCTTTAACTATCAGCCCTCCCTCCCCTTTTCTTCCTGCTATATGAATATACATGCACACACACACTGGCTCGCTTGCCTCACAATTCGTTCTACCATTATTTGAGAAATCTCCAGAGTGATTATACAGTTCTTTGCATAATAATCATTCAACCCTTTCGAGCTTTCCACTTTTGATAATGCTTTATTTCATTCTCAAATGATTCACCGCTTTATGCAAAATTCAGCAAAAAGAACAAAAATACTACTCGATGCTCAATAAGTGGCTAACATGTTCGATATTAATTTGAAGGGATTATCACAGTCCGCTTCCCCATATCTCTTCGATCCGTTTGCCTGGTTAGTGGGTGATGAAGGAAACGGGGGGCTGTGAGAAAGAGAGAGAGGTAGATATATATAGAGAGACAGAAGTGGTATTGATCGCGAGTGGCGGGCACACGCGGTGAATTTAAAAAAAAAAATGCATAATTATTCGAGAGCTTTTATTCCTGCACAGTTGGTCGTGTCGGCTACTTAATTACGAGTATGAAGCTTGGGACGCCGGAAAATCATTGGATTGTGAAAAAAAACGATAACTCTTATTCTTTTCTCACACAGGTGGTACATCAATGACAAGAAAGTGGTGGGGGACTACACGACGGAAATGATCCTTCACAACGCAACCCGCGAGTATCACGATGCCATCGTGAAATGCGAGGTCCACAATGAAGTTGGCAAAAGCGAGGAAACCGAGACGCTTGATATCACGTGTGAGTATTTCTTATCTATATACTATACATGCATGTACTCCCCCGTATAAGCGCGCATGCTCTCTTATACATGCCAATTTTATAAGCACTCGATAGGAGCTTCCCAACGCGATTGCCTCCCACAACTGTCCGAAGCAATGGCTTTACCAAGATATACGCAAATTGTTTTTTCCTACTCTGCAAATGATTGGAACCTTCCGGGCCTTCGGGGAAAATTTATAGTATTTTTAGAACGATCCACTCCCTTTTTCCTCTGTGTGTGTGTGTGTTTTTTTTTTTGTCATCATTAGTCTTCTCTTTTGTCCATCGCAGCAAAATTGATCATTGTACGATATGCGAGTGAGAGATTTTGCGATTTTATTGATTTCCTTTTTTCTACTTTTCCGAACAGATGGGCCTCACTTTCGTCATCCACCGGTTTCCGTGGAGACCGAGTACGACGCTACGGAGATCTTGCAGTGCGACGTCGACGGGAATCCAACGCCGGAAATCCTTTGGTTTCACGAGGACTCGGACCGAGTGGTCGCTACCAGCCCTAACATAAGCGTCTTTGTTCGACCAGAAACAGCCGGCCGGTACTACTGCAAGGCGCGCGTAAAGGGCTTTCCGGAATTGACGGGCTACGCCAACATCTACATTCGTGCACCGCCCAGAATAATATCGCAACGTGTTCAATACGTGCCCGACGAGGGAGTGGTCAAGGTACTTTTCCATCTTTATGACTTCAGACCCAATTCCAGATATGTAATCCGGCCGAAATTCCCAAATGAAATATATACCTTATACTGTTGCTATATTCTTCCGATTATATTCCTCTACATCTTTTCAAACTTTTCCTCAAAGCTCGTATCCCATAACATATATACATGCGTATCCTTGACCATTATCGAGAAGCTTCTTTTTTTTCAGCCCTTTTCAAATATATGTGTGTGTGTGTGTGTGTGTGTGTGTTCGTATACATCATCCATTTCGGTTCTCTCGCGAATTTATCTAGTGTATCTTGTTTCACAGGGAGCACGTTGAAAAATCGAGTGGTGCTCGTAAAAGTAATAACCGACCGAATGAGCGAATGCGAAATTTGTTTGAAGGTGCTTTCCATGCCAAAGTATCAGAGTCCAACGTATATACGCGCGCGGTCAGTCCTCAAACGCATCCCCGTGGACAAACGCGAGTGCTTATATAGTCCAAATACTTGAAATTTAAAACATGAATGCTGAAGTATTTGGTCGTTCGCTTTTTCACCACGTGTTTTTTCATACGGAAAAGTAGGTCAGGAGCACGGCCCGATGGATATCCCGTGGACCAACTTTTTCTCTCGTTTCTTTTTTCCCGGAATTTGAACGCTTAAAGGGAAGAGCTGTATCATTTCAATCGTCACCGAATAAAGCGATGCAGTGTGCGTTGACTCGCAGATATCGTTTCTTCTCTTTTCTTCCACTTGACTGTACTGCTATATAACCAACTATATATATATATATATATATAGTGTATACGTATGGAAGCTGCTACTTTTCTACCTTCGTGCACGATATACGCTCTGGCCTAGCTTCTCTTCTCCGATTCTCCTCTCCTTTCTCCTTCGGACCTTTATTATATAATATATACAGTATTCTAGCTCCATATCAATTTCGCAGGTGAAATGCGCCGCGATATCTGTGCCAAAAGCAGAATCAGTGGTGTGGAGCTTCGCTGGTCGTGAACTCAATTTCTCATCGAACAATACCGCATTCTACGTACAGGAGGAATACACGGCCGAGCGGGTAGTCAGCACTGTCACGCTGCTCGATCCAATATCAACGTACTTCGGGGATTACAACTGCACAGTTACTAACAGCCTCGGCACGGATTCCGTTATAATCAAACTGACAGCACGCAGTAAGTTCCGAACCAATATTCTTCCCACCGTTGCAATAAAACACTCCTATCGTATATCGACCTACCCACAACAAGGAATACTCTCTATCAACAATCATCACCTTAGCCCTCAAAGGGCACACATTCTTCGAATTATTGCAGCAGAAAAAATATATTAACTATGTGGCACCAAAAAGTATTATTTAAAGGTTAAATTTATTAAGAGATTATATAGAGGAAAGAGTTGAGAATGGGCACACCGATGACTCGACGTTACTTTAAATACCGATAGCCATGCAGTGTACCATATATTTTACAACGTATTTCTATTCGACGATGCAAATTTAATGTATAAAATAACAGACGGAGAAATCTCGTGCATGATAAGTAACCATAAATATGTCAAGTAGTTCTTTATAAAACGATAAACAGATATGACAAGCAGTTTTGGAATAGGGAATCAAGTGGCGTTTATACTGTTCAAAGCCTTTTTATACGAGATTTAGCCCGGTCCTTCTCTAGAATGGAAGAAGTCTGCAGAAGGGATGCTTAAATTCTGGACCTTTTAAAAAGGATGGTATATATATATATATATAATACTATACGGTTTCAAAGTAACGTGGTTATAAAAGCCCTTGGACGCCATGAAGAAATATCATCCTTACTGGTATCGTAATACAAACGTTAAACTCAAAAATCCTGAAAGCTTTGTAGAATTGAAAAAACCACATACTAATAACACATACATGCATACACATAGTATAAGATAACAGAGAGATAACAAAGATTCTAACTCGATATCGCAATTAGCGTTGATTCCAGTTGACTGGCAGCTGATTTTGATCATTGTCGGGCTAGTGGTGTGCGTGATACTAATTGGTATCATTGTGATACTGATTCTGCAATGTCGGGATCGCATAAAGCAGCCACGACCAAAGACGGCGCAAGTGCAAGAGACCGATATGCGTAAGTTCAATCGATAAAACGAACAATAATTGTTTCTTTATAATAGAGATAAGTGTTAAAGATTATTGTAGGGGGGGGGGGGGGTGGGGAGCGAAAGCATGTTTTAATATCGAACGGGGAGAATAGCGTCGCTCAGCAGCGACGTTGCCACGTCGAGGGGGATCCGACGTACGTCTGTGACGGTGGCGCAAAACGTTTCTTTCCTGACTTATTAATGTGCTATAAGGGAATCTTTGTTTTCTTTTTTTTCCATGACAGAAGAGACGGACTCGAATGCCGATCGATACCGCGAGAGTGACAGAAGCAGCAATCTCTCCGATGTCAAAGCGGACATCCGAGCGGGATCGAGTGTCAGCAATGCTGAAAGTGTGACGGCGCTTGACAGCGAGGGTGAAGGAAGTACCAGAGGCGTAAATGCACTGGCGCTCGCTGGACCTGTTCCAAATCCACTTGGTTTTCGTTATAGCGCGGACTATACGGAACCCTCCTTCCCGCCGAAAAATAGCGTAAGTAACTGCGACCTCCGCCTCCATCGATATCGATCCAAATTGAAAACTCACTAACTCGACGTTTATCGCCGCTGGCACAATGAATGCTATCTCGTCCGAGCGATCTCCAAATGCTTCGCGAAATAGTTTCTTCGAAAACTTTCAATATCAATTCCAGCCCCTTTCTCCTTCCTCTCCTTCCAAAATCCAATGAAATTATCGCAAAATCATTATTACACCATATACGCTTGTGCGAAATATCGATCCCGCACTTGAAACGTTCGCGTAACATGCATGCGATATTATAGTAATAATAATATCGAGCAACATTTCCGTACAATCCCCCTACATATATATATATATAAATACGCAGCGGACGTACTAATTATTGTTTATAATCAATTTCTCCGTATAAACTAATTCGAGGTTTTCATTGAAAAAGCAATCAAGCTACGGTCATCAACGCGATGTAAGATTAATGGCTGCCCGATACGCGTGTCGTACATTAAAAATTTAATGAAAATAACCAACGGGCAATTAGTATAGGTATATAGGGCTGATCGAAAGCTCAGATTTGAGATTGATGGCTGTTTTTTTTTTCTTCTTTTTTTTCACGATTTTTCTCTCTTTAGGATGGCAGTAATAATAATGGTTACGTGCCGTACGTGGATTACACGCGAGACTACATGCCACCAACGACGCAGGGTATTGGGGCATCGCGAGAGTCTCTCAGCAGGATACCTTCCAGCGGAATATTGTCTTCGAAGAAGATCGGTCTGAGCTCGGCGAATCTTGGCAGTTCGACGCCGCAGACTACCCCAGTGATCGATCCGCGATTCTCCGCGACATACGGCAATCCGTATCTCAGGTAAAGTTTCAACCACGGCGCCGTATAGTGTATAGCCTCCCCCCTATCCACGTCGAACGCGCTCTACGTGCGCAACGCTTTGTCGATACTTCTGTCACCGAATCCTGAATTAGTTCCTAGGACGCTACACTCGACGCTATATAGCTATAATTGTCTTCCAGTCGTTGATTGTGACGCGACGATGGAGAACTTGAGCCAGAATTCCTATATATATTCTCCCGCTAGTGGTATAGTCGCTCGAGAACATCTCGTCGATTGACTTTGCACTCTCAATTGCCACTCAACAAGTTTGTTTTCAAGTACCGAGCATTGTCCTCCTCCATTAGTTTTGTATAATTATATCCCAATGTACGGTCCATCAGTTTTATCGTTTCTCACTATATTCGGTGTACCTTGTGTATTGCACAAGCACAAATATGTGTCAACCGAGAGAGAGAGAGAGAGAGAGAGAGAGAGCAACGATACAATGTTGGATTTTTCTTGATCCCTTATTTCCACTGCAATTTAAGCGGAAAGTCGCAATAAAGTTTGTTTGTAATACGTTTCCACAGAATGTCAGCTGCCGAGCAAATCAGGCACGCGCCACACGCGGCTATACCTGGTGTGACGCCAGCACCACCTCCATACACGCAAGCGATGCGAATGAACAGCTTGAATGCCTTAAACGGGGCAGGTCCACAAGTGAGTTTAATTGTAATATATAAAATACGCGGTGAGAATGCGCGGGAATTGTTATATACGAATAATATCTACATATATATATATATATATATATATATATATATGTAAAGGCGGAAGATGACGCATCTGTTTGAATGGTGCGTACGCATATTGAGAGATTATTAATTGTTGATTAGAATGTTTACGACTCGTTGCAGGCACCGCTGTCGGCGCACTACATAACGGGTGGACCGAACGGTGGGGTGGCGACGGTGAAGCGCACTTCGGCGGTAAGCACCCTGGCAACGCATGTATGAGGCCAGGAGGTTTACCCGAAGAACTAGAACCTTCGAACCTCGGGCCTGGCCGGAATCAGTATAGAGGAGGCCCGCTACAAAGGCAGCAGTATCAACGTTGGCCGATACCATCGGCCCAACCACCGGTACTACGAGGACCGCAGGAGAGGGGGAAAGAGCAGCCCGGGGATCGAGTACATCCTGGGCGCTGCTGGTTCCTTCGACAGTCAACGATCGGTCGTTCCTGAAAACGGGGAAGCACTCAAGTACATCGATTTGGTGCTGCACCAATTGAAGAAGGCCAGCAGGGATCATCGGAGCTTGGTGCAGCAACGTCGTCTGAACCAGGAGTGGCAACCGATGGAGCCGCTAGCCAGAACGCAGCAAGAATTCTTCGATTATCGTATCTCGAAAGCATCGCGGGAAGAGTCGAGGCGTCGATTGTCCGTACAGCGTGGGCAATCCGCGAAAATGGACGTGACCATGAGGCTACTGAACAGGAGGAAAGCTTATTTGGAGAACGCGATTGGAATTCTCGAGCCGGTTATCAAAAGGAGTTCGGACTTGGAAAGAGGAACGTTTGAGCGAGTGTCGATGAGGGAGCTGAGGGTACCGGCGCGGCCTCGAGACATTTGCCGACCTGGAGCTTTGCCAGCGGATCTCTGAAAGCTGCGAAAGGTCGCAGCACCGTTCTTTCCTAGCATCGACTCGCTCGCTTTTAATGGCTTTCTCGACCAAAGTGCTGCAAAGAAGCCAGTCATTCTTATGGAAAGTAGGGGGATGATAGCACAAATAGAAAAATCCTTTCAATATCTTTATTATAAAATAACATCTTTGTCACGGAGAAAATTCGTACTTAATTCGAGGAAGATAAATACAAGTTCTGGTATGAGAGTTCGCGGGGCTCGCTGCGTGTCGGACGATGCGAGAGGAAAGAAAGACCGAGTGGTTGTGCACGGCTATTGGCGAATCCAACCTGAATTCTTCGGTGCGAATAAAATTAACGGCTAGCCGCGGCCACTCGATATCGACAATCTTCTATTGACGTACTCTAGATCACGCTAAGTATTTAAGGCTTGTTCAAGCACACCTAATGAGCTGGAAATAATTCCAATCAATTCTCGTTATAGGAAATACCGTTGTTTCAGTGGCAGTCGAACGTGCAATTTATCATGACAATTAACTATATATCGTCTGCCACTTTGATAGGTTTGAATAAAGTCGCGCTGCCTTTTTTAAAAATTGGTAGTACACCTTATAGCAAATAAGCATGCCCAATTACATCTAATCGTTGCAGGATATAGTCGGAGGGAGAGAGAGAGAGAGAGAGAGAGAGAGAGATGATGCGTCTCGCTCTTATGTAATAAGATTGGTCGCTATATATCGCCTCTCGATTAAGATTTTGTCCGATGGTCGCAGAAGGATAAGGGGAAGATAGATGGTCGCTCAACGGTGAGCCTGCTGCAGCCGGTATTGTAAAATACATAGCTAAACTCGTTAGGTATATTATACACCTGTTGTCAATATGAATATAGGGCCTATTAGATTGAAGGCACTACGAAAAAGCAAACCTTATTAAAATAAGCCCGCTCTTCCATTCGGAGGATGGCTTCGTGTAAATAATATCGCTAAATATAATGAAGGGAATGATTTAATTAAAGAATACAAGGACGATGATAATAATGATAATAATGATAAGATAAGGTAATGAGTAAGGAGGTGCAGCGTAGTCTCAGGTAATGGATCGTTGCGCACGAATCTCCCGAAAATTGCGTGCAACAAAACCTCCTAAGCTTTATTAATTTCACGAGTATTAAATTATTTTCGGTTTCTTCGAGAGCACTTTGCGTCGTTTACTCTGCTATAATTTACTCGAGTGGTCCCTGTTGTCGTAGCAAGAGGGCGGGAACAGCTATGTGCGTCTTCACCACTGTTATCGCTATTCGTTGAAGCGTTGCCTATATATGTATAATTCTCTGACGAAAAGAACAGCGCTAAATTCCAACGAAGATGAGATGAATAATTATACAGCTGTCTCATTCTCCTTGGTTTTACAATGCTTCGATAAAAAGTCAATAGCAATATCAATCTCTCGATCCATTGTATCTGACGAGAGCGAGACGAGAACGAGAACGATATAACGATAACGATAACGTAACAGGGTAGTTTATCAATTATTAAAAGGGTTTTGAAAACAGGGCCACGCTAACGACGCGTTACACCTACCTAGGAATGAAACGAGCAACTCGCAAACGATATATACGTCGCGGAGAGAATTAAAAGATATTTATGTTGACCTTTGGTGGTCGCTGCAACCGAAAATACTCGCGCTCGCCCGTCTTGAACGAATCGTGATGATGATGATGAAGAGAGAGAGAGAGAGAGAGAAAGAGGATTAAGCTAAACGCTCTTGTATCATAATTTGTGTAAATAACTCGAATTATTGCTCAGCGTAACTCTTAAGGTTTAGTTAGTTTTATAACTGTATAAACACACAAAATATATTGTGTACGCATATCCGCCAATGATGGCTGGTCAGAGCTCAGCGCTGCTCGCTTCTTGTCAATGGACAAATTGCTGACGATCGCTTTTTCCGGTTCTTTCGGAAATCGCTGGAGGGACTACGGTATTTTTTTAGATTGGAAGCGAGCATCCCGCCGCGCGCGCGCGTCATTCAGCAATTCGCCATAATATTGAAAACGAGCATCGCCAAGCTCTTTCGCTCGATCGAACAATCGATCACGTTCTGTACATTATATTCACGCCACCGATGTTATTATTTGTCATTAACGCGAGAGAAAGAGAGAGGATTTCGGAAAAATGACGATTTTCATTCATCAGCGCGCACATACCAACCAATATATCGCGTATGTATGCGTATAGATGCGTGCATCTCGCCGCTCGCGCGTCCTTACACCTGCTCACGTGTATATGTATATATATAGCTAGATATATATATATATGCTTGATGAAAACATGTACATACGTACTTATATACACGCAGACACACAGTCACTACTACTAAACAGAGATATAACGCTACGGAGAGAGCTGGCATCGATACACCTACATACATACATCTACTATATATATAGTATTATACATACATGCATTATACAGAAATTTCAAGCACGCGCGCGTCCCTTTCTATTATACTATAAAGGATAAATAAAGAATAAACAAAATTGTAGAATATGAAGTGTTTACACTGCGAGAAGTTATTACAATCAATGTACTGGGTGGTCCGAGGCGACGTTAAAATTAGAAAAGTTTATGTCGTTTGAATCTTATTAGAAGTTACGCCTTCTGCCGGAGGACCACTCTATACATATTAATTGGTTATCAGTCAATTATTAATTAAATTATATCGATTTCTTCGTGTTAAGTGAGAAAAGCATAATGAAGGCCTTCCACGCGAAGCTTCCTCTCCCGTCCATAATTTTTATTAGACTAAAGCCGCGCAAAATGATTTATATGCTATATATGAACGCGTCCCCGTTTGATTAGGCGTTAAATATGCAAAAATTCTGTTGCTATATAATATGTATTTGCTAAAATGAAATCTGGCGAACAATGCAATCGTATACGGTTTGGCTGCACACTCACATTGTTCATTCGGGGATTATTTTCAAAAATGCGAGGAAAAGGAGAAAAAGGTGCTGCAGGAGGAAGAGGAGGAGGAGGAGGAGGAGGAGGAGGAGGAGGAGGAGGAGAGTGTAAAAGGGAAAGAAAAAAATTTACGCCCCTGTTCAAAATGTAACGCCTAGCCGGCTTTGTAAATAGAAAAGCGCATAATGATATTTAGTCAAATGTTGTTGTTGGGTTCGCGCGGGGCTGCTTCGTGTGGAGACTTGCCCGTTGAATATAGCTAAATTTCCACCTCTAACAAGATCGTTCGCCAAACGAGAAAATTGCCTAATTCGACGAGCGACATGGTTTTCAAATTTGTTAATACTTTTCATACTTTACGACTAGGGATTGTATGGCCTATTACAACTATTTCACAAAGTTTATAGATCGACTCGACCGTTTTCACCGTTCTAGCACCCGCAATATACGTGTCATGCATCCAATCGAAACACATGTACAATTTTCAACACAACCACTCCACCGTTAAAATATCATAATTAAGGATAAAAGTTTCTTTCGCAAATCTCTCTACATTTTGTTGCAAAAATTCTCTACCGCGAAATCACACACAGTAGCCGTAAGTTTCGTTGCTGAATGAAAACGGTCGAGTCGCTAAAAAGGAAGGACAACTTTTTAGAGAACTTATTCGCGTACTTTCGTAAACTGCGTAAACTTCGCATTGATATTGAACGTGAGTATAATCTACTTCGATTTTGACTGACGACATAGGAGATAACATATACCCTCATATTTTTCTCGATGTTAAGCTTTTTCTCAGAACGTATATATATATATACATATATGTATATATATAGAGAGAGAGAAGATTTTTCCGCCTGTGAGAAGGAATTTGAGCGAATCGTTGCAATTCACGAATATTCGCGTATCGTTTTCTATATTATATAGTATCAAGCTCGAAAATTCGGTCAATTGCTCATACTCTGAGACTTTAGCAAGAGCAGCATGATGTGATCTTCGAAATCGACACTTATCAACAAGTATTATCGTATTATGAAGAATAAAAAAAGAAAAAAAAAATTATAGCTCCCCCTCCCATCGACGAACGAAAAATACTCTTTTAAACGGGCGAAATAACATAACGAGACATGATCAAAGAGATAGGTTTTATCGGTTGCTAATGAAACTCGTGTTTTACGTTGCTGTAAAGAGCACCGACCGGTCTATTTGCCATAGCTTCCGTTTGTTTATCATTTATCACATAGAATTTATATATGTATAGTTAATCGCGTCGACACAGCGTTGCGGTCTGCTCTGCGCTCTCTGCACTATTTTGCTTTTAAACGAAACTCATCGCTGTACAATGCCCCGTGTAAATAAGCAAGCCTCTTGCAGACGAGAAAAATGCAGTCGCAGCTGCACGATTATGCGGCCCGAAATCTACACTGGAAAAATCCACTCTGTGAGCGACGCATAACACACGCACACACACACACACACCCACGTACATACAAACCTACACACGGATACACAGAGATAAAGACCATGTGCAATACTCATTGCAATTAAGTTTCTCCGTGAAGAGACGAAGCGCGGATCAGGCAACGTGCAATCTTCTGTGTGACAAATAAATAGCACCACCAACAACGTCAGCTTCGAACGAACATAATCAAACAGAGAACGCAATAGGATTTAAGTTTTCGCCTGTTGTACCGTGTACAAAAAAAAGTTCTTGTGCCACGATGTGCGACTATCCACGAGATATATATACATATATATGTATCCTAAGCAACGAGTATTAATTAACTTATAAATCAGTCTTAATTTATTCGATTTGTAAAAATTCCATGTGAGAGCTTTATTCCTATCAGAGAATATCCTTGTTAGCAGTCTCTTTGACACCTTCAAAAGAATCTATATTATCGTAGCTATATACACATGTAGAACAAGAGAACTACTACGTACATATCTGTAGCGAACAGATCGACGGAAGCTGTATTTCAATTATTTACCATCAATATGCTCTAGCACGTATCATTTTTAATCTACTCAAAGCTTGCTGCACTTTTGCTCAATCCATCATACCTTTTTTAGAAAAAAAAAAATATCGTTACTGAGACTAAAAAAATGCTACATGCGATATACTGTTTTATTTAGGCATTTAAATGAAATTTATTTGTAAATTTTCTTCTCGTTTTTGCCATGTTTTCTATTTATTTATTTAATAATATGCGTGTGCGTGTGTGTGCGTTTTTGTGTGCTAATTTAAAATTGTAAACTTTAAAATCCGCGTGGTTCAAGCACTTTTATTGTAAATAGTACATCGTGTATTGCATGTAAAATAGTGATTGGCAAACATTGAGAATTGATCGATTTCGAATCGGATCAAATTCGCCGAATATCTTAAACTCTGTACAACTTTTGTATTTAAAAGGGGAATCTCCGATCTATTTCATTTTATACGTGGCTTTATACAGATCGTATTTTATACTCATGGGATCTTTCGCTGGATCTTTCAGATAATATATATATATATATATATATATATATATATATACATAAATAAATATATATAAATATAACTATAGAAACTATAATCCTCTTGTAGTGCGCTTCCTTCAGGAATCACATTAATATCAGTTGTCGTCTTCGGTATTCAGTGTTCATTGACGAATCAAGATTTTCTCGATAGCTGCGGTGCAATATATCTTGGCAAAAAGGCGAGAAATTTCTCATGTTTGATACAAATTATTATGAAAACATGAAAAAACTTTGGAAACGGACGAACCTCTCGTCCAGCGAAAAACTAACATTTTCCTCTTACTACCTAACTCTTCGTATGCTACATTTAGGTATATAGTTCGCCTAGGACTTGTCATTCAAACCAATCTTTTGTACCAGCGTCTCAATAATTATAATTATATTTCATTCCTCTTTTTTTTTTTTCTTCTTTTTATCGTCTAAAATAAAATTTATCGTCATATCCAATTTCACGCGGCAAACACAGTATACATAAGAACGATTGACCATGAAATTTTGCGTGTACCTATAATATACATATACGTCGAAATCGCGTGAAACTTGCAAAATCCTATTTAGGCGCTTGAAGCGTCTGTTGCATCTTGCATATCGCATCGTTAAAGAAAGAAACGAGGAAGCTCGTCTCCTGTTTTAGTATATATTATACACACACACGGGCATATACTGTAATAGACCTATCTCATCGATCATATCGAATTTTATCCTGATAAAAGAATTGCATTTATTCCATGGTGAATCAATAGATGAAGATAATAGGCATTTATATTACGTATAACTATAATTATACGATCAAACTGCCAATTTAAAAGATAGCGTTTAGTTGACGATTTAATCTCGTACCGTATATACAGACTGCTAATCGATACAAAATTCAATTTAGACGAGAGCCCCTAATTAAAAGCGTTTATTCCTTATTGAGAATGCTACTAGAGCTCAATTCCGAATTTGCCGTACGTATACCTATTATGCCTAAGTGAAATATAGCAGATATACGTACGAAGGCATGCGTAACCGATATATCAGCAAAGACCAGATGCATCTTTCGCACAAGATCTTCCGTTAAATAATGAATAAGCGAATATTGAGCGATGAGACAGTGAATATGCTATTTGAGGTGCGTGGAGAATGATGAGAGAATGCGCGACGTGCTGTTGTAGCCACTGATTCGGTGAGAGAATGAGTCGAATGTCTGCGAGTCGAAGCACATACGCGAAAATTCATAAATGTATTCAATGTGACGGTGTGCCAATAATCTCTTATCCGACCATAGCTAACGTCCATCTTCTCCCTTTTACTTAAAGTCTTTCGTTTTTTCATCCATTCAATAACGCATCGACATCGATCAACGGAGGTCGTAACAGAGTCGCGTCGTACACGAAACATATTATTATATTCTATACATGTGAGAAAAATCAAGTACAAACTCTCGATAAATTTTCGTTTGCATCGATATTTCCTCATTTTCGCAAGAACCGGACGAATCGTACGACTTACAGCAACACGTGTAGTAGCGTTTATCGGAGAAAATTAATCAAACGTAATAAGAAGCGTAACACTTTAATATGTACAAAAACCAAAGAGATTTTATTTTACGCCGTGTACGTTTTCGCATAATCCGTGCGCACGTTTAACCAGGGCTTTAATACTTTATAAATCTACAAAAATATATATATATATTATTACATATATTATCTATGTGTATACTTGAAATTTCATAAATTTGATTTCAAGCAAATTATGCGTTACATGGATTAGAGATGTTCTTATTTTATCCATAATTTTAATTAGTTATGATGTACATTTTATTTTCATGTATAAGAAATTATATCGCAAGAACATTATTCTTATTTTGTTTATATTATAATTTATATAATTTGCCAATTTACACTTCGTATTAATCGCTAAGCGTATCGTTAATTTTATGTCCATTTCTTTTAAAATGTATATGTATTTCTGCTGTTATATTTTATTATTAAACCTTCACATCATCGTCTATTTTTCATATTCTTTCTTCTTCTTCGTTCACAAATCTATCCTACGATATTTTAGCTTCGTGCATGTAAATATGACACCGGTATCTCATTATTATTGTGTTATCCTTTCTTTCCAATCATTCATGATTATATCAATCGACACCATATCAAAGTATCAATTGTACAATCTCAATTTCTTATAAATACGCGCGATGCGAGATACACCAACCATTGACTGTAGCAGTAAAGATTTGAGATGTGTATGAATAGTATTACATGAACTAATGAATCTTTTACACATTTTTCTATGTACACGTGTGAAATAAAAACGGATGCACTGGAATCTAACAATTTATTCCGTATACAATTTAAGCATAGAGTTTTTCGTAAAACTTGTCATATAGATGTAAAAAGTAAATTGAATATCTCACGCGGTCGAATCGTAATAACAAATCGCTCTATATCATTATATTTCTGCAGTTACAATCTCTTCTCTAGAAAAGTGGAGAGGCAAATATCGTTTTAAACCAAATTAAAGTCTAATGCGCAGCCTGAATATTCAGCAGTTTTATGTAAAAAGTGATGTAAAATTGTAAAATGAATTTCACAACTGTACAATTAATATATCAAGTGTTGCTCTTAATTTAGAATACTGAAATTTCTTAAACAAGGATCGCTGATAACTTGTGTTTGTGATATATCTGTAAAAGCATTATTTTAGATCGGTATTAATAATCGTAACAAAGAAAAATACAATATATCTTATTTATAGCGCATGTTTTCATAAACTATCCCGAATGCAACGGAAAAAAGGATGCTATTTTTATATGTTGCATTACATACTCTGCCCAAGTAACAAATACTGGCGCAGTTAAAAGAAATTAATACTTGGTTCACATATTTAACGTTATTGGGTCATTTGCCGTCAATATACTGATTAGTCAACTTTAATACGCGGTTCAATATAATTTTTCACGTCTTATTGAAAAATCATGTAAACATCTTATTTATATGAAAGGAAAGTAAGCTTTCGGTAAATTGAAGTTCTTAACAGCATTGACGAGAACTGACCCATTATTACTAATACCGTTAAATTAGCAGCTTACAAGATTAGATAATAAAAAGATTTCTGAAGATGATCCAAGAAATGCTCTTGCTCACGGTTGATCTAAATAACTATATTAAGACTTACTATTATTGTATTATTATTACTATATCTACATTCCTTTTAAGAATCTACCACTATTACTTTATGAAACTATCTGTAAATAAGTATTTTGTATTCCTGCAAAAATAAAAGTAAAAAACATTACAATGAAGCATATAGTGTCTTTATTTCTTTCAAATACACTCTGTACATCTTCAAATAACAATTAATATTTTCAAAAATGCTTCAAGTATTCACTTACTCATAATACTTTATCATATTTACGAGAATTTGAATATTAGCAATGAAAAATAAAATACTTGAAAGCCAAATGAATATAAATGTATTGAAGCCTTGAAACTCTAATAGATATGCAAACAGTAACCAAATACCTTTAGCTAAAATCCAAAAAGCTACTAATTCCAATGATTTTTTAACATCCAGTTTTAAGTGTGGTAAATTCAAGGGAACTAAAGATAAAAACCAAAAGATATATTGAGATGTCATTACTGGGTTATATGCTACCATTACCATAGCTTGTGTCAGTAATGCGAAAGGCAATTGCAACTTACCAGAAAAACAATAAGAAAACAAAATTAGTAGTATTATTTGTGGCGAGGCAATTAAAATATTCTGATAAATACTTGGTGCCGAGTCCGCAGACAAATAAAGCATATAGAAATAAATTGAAAAGTTGTGTCTTGTATCTTTACGTATTAAATGATAGAAAAAGCTTTCGTATAAAAATCTATAGCCATACAGATAATAGCTAACCGATGTTAATACCAAAATGGAAAAAATGCAACTAAAAACTAATTTTAATTGTCGCAAGTTTGGTATAATATTAAAGCCTTTTTGTAAAGATAAATACATAGCTAGACTAAACATCATTGGGTAAAGTCTAAAGTGAATAGATAATCCGTGTATTAATCCAGCTGTTATATATTTTTGCTGCTGCAAAAAATCTAATGTTAATATAACTAAAAAGACTGCTATAGAATCAGCATTACCCCTAGTTGATATCACTATAGTTAAAGGATTGTACAACCATAAGAATGTACAAATATTAAGAGTTCTATTACTACAGTTTTCTCTTAGAAGAATCTTTCTGATTACAATAGGTATCAAAATATCTACAACTGAAAAGCAGATTTTTCCAAAATCTTTAAATAATAAAATATTTGGTGTTAACATAAATGCTAGCAATGGTGTGTAACGATATGTGAGACGCTCGAAAGGTGATTTTCCATTAACTATATAGCGTGCAGCATCAGTAAATACAACATAGTCTACATCAGTGTAGGACAAACTGAAAAAATTATCATGAAAATTAGCATAAATAATGCATAATAATCTAAGAAGAAAAGCAAGCAAGCAATGTGTTTTAAATGAAACATTATTAATCTTTAGGGATATCATTTTTATTCAATACTTTGTTAATATTAGTCTATCACAAACACAAACAATTTTATTAAATATAAAAATATAGGATCACAGTCTTGTATTAGACTTAGCTGCTGCTTTTAAAACACAATGCTTAAATTTGGTGAATTCCACTTCACAATCATTTTGTTTTAAATTTGATTTTCTTAGAGCACAGATAGCATATTTTGAAGCTAATTCTTGACACTGTGCTACCAGTAGTGGATATTTTTGTAGTCTCTTTCTTGCACTTTTCACAGACTCCATCTTATATCATAAATAGTTAATCTTCATAATCATCATCTTCTAATGCATAATTAGGTGGAGGTTTTGTTGTCCCACGAATTATTGAAATAACATCATATATAGGCTTTGAAAAGACTATTGCCAGGCCAATTACTGTTCCAGCAAACACAATTTTTCCTGCGTGTCTTTCTTTCCATGGAACTAAGTGTGCATAATTTTTTCTTTGTCGTTGTGGATTTTGCATTATTTATTTCAAAGCAGATTTCTACAAAAACAAATATTGTCAGTTCTTTGCAAACATAATCAAAATAATCTGAACAATTTGGTCACTTACATAATCAATGGTATTATGATCATAAGGTTTAGATATATCTATTCCTTCGCAAACAACTGATTTATCAAAATGTTTAATGCAACATTGCCTAATTTCTTCTAAAACATTTTCGCAACGAGAAGGTTGATACACGTTTTCTGTAATAAAATTTAACAATCATTTTAATACATCATTGACTTTAAAAGTCACATGTAAACTGGTAACTATTATATTTACCACGTAAACATTTCTGTAATTTACAGGCTAGCTGTTTACACGGATCGCTTGTAGTCATAAAAGAAACTTAAAAATAATATTATTTTTAAATAAAACCGTAATGTGAAAGAAACCGCACGTGCAACTTTTTACTGGTTATTACTAGTTGCGGGTTGCGGGGGTTACGGGCTATGGCTTCGGGCTTACATAATATTACTCATTCTCTTACGGCTGCACTCTGCAGAGCTAAGATGGTCAAACCTCTTTCTTTTCTTTTCAATGGATACCACCTTAATAGGTGATTTTCCAGGGAATTTACTATTGTTGTGTTTGTCTTCTGGTTTAATATTCAATGTGTTTGTAATGACAATGTTTGTTCATTATTTTACCTTTCTAACATTTAGTATCACAAACTTATCTCAAACTTATTATTTGGGATTTGCTAATTTAATCTTCAAATTATTATTTTTTATTGTTTTTATTTATTTTTTATTTTTTTTTTTTTTTTTTTTTTTATGGTTTGTTAAGAAAATTGCATAGGATTTTTACATGAGCTAGATCTATTTGTTCTATAATTTTTAGAATGTTAAATTCATGTGGTGAATGACAGTTTTCTATTACTTTTATCATGAGATATCATTTTTCATCCCAAATTGGGCAGTCCCAAAATATGTGGTCTAATGTTTGATTTACTCTTAGGGAGCATTCACATAGTGGTGATTCAATTTGTCCTATTTTATGTAGGTAGTAGTTAGTTGTATATTGATTATTCATTATTCTGTTAATGGTGGATATCTGTTTCCTGGTTATAATGTCACTATTAAACCAATAGGTTTTCTCTTTAGCCTTTTTAAAAACCCTAAAAAAACGAATTTCTGTATCGTTTTTTGGGGTTGACGTTTTGTCATTGAATTCTTTTATTATCTTGGTCTTTTCTAGATCTAGTATGTTCCTTGGGTCTATGGTTTGTATATTTAGTTGTGGGTTAATATTGTTGTTCTTGGTTATTTTGTCTACCAGCTCATTTCCTTTTATCCCTCTGTGACTGGGTATCCAAATCATTGTTATTTTTGTGTTTAAATTTTCCAATTCTGCCAGAATTAGGTTTATGTTGATTAGGAAGAAATTATGTATACCTTTATAGTTCATAGACTCTATTTTCTTGATTGAAGATAAAGAGTCTGTTACTATTATAAAGTTACTAATGTCTTGATCATTATTTTCCTTTTTATTGATAATCTCTTTTTTGATCTTTATGAGAGTGAACCATATTGCTGAAAGTTCAGCCGAGAAAATGTCATTTAGGTCATTTAATTTTAGTCTATGTATTATTTTATTTTCCTGATCCACCACAGCGGAGTAGCATTGTCCTAATGGAAAATTCCCTTTTTTGGAGCCGTCCGTGTAGTAGAGACCTGAAAATTTTGTCATTTTTTGCTTGATCTCTGACAATAACTTATTGTATTGTGTATCTGGGTTTGTGGACTGTTTTAAAGTTGTTCCTATTTCTATATTTGTATCCAGAACCTTGTCTTTATTGAATTGTGGTATTAGGAGCTCTGATGATGCCTTGTAAATTGGAATATTTCTATACCATTTCGCCAATTCCCTAAAGGAGTATATATAGAATGGAATATATCTTCTTGATGTATGTTGGTTGGATTTGATTAGATTGTCTAGTTCCTTAATTGCTAGTATGGTTGGGTGATTGGCTATAGTTAGTCTGTATAGTATCATTTTATTTAGATTAATCTTAGTCTTGGCTAGTATATTAATGTCATTGGATAAGAACCATGCTATATTATTGGATGCAGATGGGAAAATCCCTAGAACTTTCTTTATTATTGTTAGCGTTAGACTATCATATGAGTTAAGAACCGTATTATTAGAAGGATTTAGGAATATTATGGACCCCCATTCTATTTTCGGTCTTATTAGGGTGTTAATGATTTTCAGTAAGGTTTCTGGATTACATCCCCATTTGGAGTGTGTGAGCCATTTTATCAGATTGAACATTGGGATGAATTTTCCTTTTGCTGATTTAAAGTGCTGGTCCCATAGTAGTTTTTCATCAAATGTGACACCTAAGAATTTTTGTTTAGTTACAAATTTGATTTTGCCAAAGTTTACTTGTAACTCTCTTATTTTATTTACAGATATTTTCCTTGTGAAGTGCATCAGTGAAGACTTGTCTACAGATATCTTCATACCTATATCCTTTAGGTATTGATGAATGTTGTTTATCGATTCCTTCATGTCCAATGTTGCTTTTTCTAGGTTTGTCTCTATCGTATATATTATTATATCGTCCGCGTATTGCATCATTTTACAATTTCCCGTCAATCCTTTCTGCAGTTTGCTGACGTATATATTAAACAGTATTGGGCTTAGTGAGGAGCCTTGCGGTACTCCAATAGATGAGTTGCCTTCTGTAATGAATGTATTGTTATAATAGTATTTTATATTTCTGTCTATTAGTGTGTGGAATATATATTTAAGAATATTTTCAGGTATATGGAGTTCTTTAAGGATTTCAATTAGGATGTGTGGTATAACCTTGTCAAATGCTGCCTGAATATCTAGGAATGTAGCGATTAGATTGGATCTGGTTATGAATGCCTGATATATGTGGGATGAAAATATTATCAGACAGTCATTGCATGATTTACTTGTTCTGAAGCCAAATTGATAGTCTGGTAGAATTTTGTTTAATTCAATATATTTCTTTAGCCTCTCTGTTAAGGTTTTTTCATATAGTTTCTTCACACAACTTTGTAGAGATATTGGCCTGAATTTATCTGATTTATCCTTTTTTAATAGGATTGTGTCCATTTCGTTCCATTGTTTGGGAAAATCTCCTGTTTGTAGTATCTGGTTAAATATAGATAGTAATCTATTTTTCCAATTTAGGTTTAATCTCTTAAGGATTTTGTTATCAATTATGTCTCTTCCCGGAGACGAGGAAGGTTTTAGATTCTTAATGGCGAAATCCAATTCCTTTAGGGTGATGTTGCTGTTGTCCCATTTACATGTTGGAGTGAAGGTTCCACTATTTTCTGTGTATAGGTCTTGTCTGGTTTTAAAGTCTGGTAGTATATTAACTGTTGGTGGTATCAAATCACGTATAGTGTTCATTAGTGATTTCTCTAATGGGGCTTCTATTATGATATTTTCTCCTAAGTATCTTGAGTTTTTTAGCATTTTTATTTTATTCCAAACTTCTTTTATCGATGTTTTGAAATTTATACCTTCAATAAAATTATTAAATGAATCACGTTTTTTATTTCTTATTATTTTTGTAAAATCCTTATTCCTTTCATTATAAATTTCTAGGTTTTGTTGGGATGTGTTTAATAAGTAATGTTTATATGCAATGTTTTTCAATAACCAAGCTTCTTTGCATTCGTCGTCCCACCATGATTTCGGAATAGATTTTTTATTTTTCTTTTTCATCTGTAATTTTAAGTTGTTTTGGTCATCATATAATCCCCTTGCTTCTATTATTATTTCTATTAATGTTTTGTATAGAGTATTATATTCTATTAAGAAATTATTGTTGTTGATTTCCGAAGCTACTATTTCGCTATTTATTTCTTTGTCGAATATGCTGGTATTTAATTTTTTGTGATTTATCTTTTTCCTGTATGATATATTTTCATTGTAATCTCCTAATGACAATTTAATCGTGATTGGATAGTGATCGCTATCATAGTTAACTTCATCCACCATAGTCATATATGAATCTATTTCTGGGAAGTTTTTGTGAAGTATTATTACATCTGGGATACTTGTAATGTTTGGGTGACTGTTTAGGGTGGATTTATTTTTATTAGCTACTATAAGGTCATTTTTCTCCAGAAATTTATTTAGTGTAATTCCGTTAGAATTGTTTCTTGAGCATCCCCAATTGTTGTGTTGACAGTTTAAATCTCCCAGTATTATAAAATTCTTTTTATTTTTTGTGATTGCCTCAATTTCCTTTAGTAGGATGTTAAGTTCTGTTTCTCTTATATAGTTATTTGGCTTATTATATATAAGCACTATATATATGCTTCGATTTTTGATTGATATTTTGGTACAGTTTATTTCTTTTATGCTAATTTTACTTGTGTCTAGAGGAACTGTGTATGCTAACACATCATTTCTTATAAGTGTAGCTATTCCCCCTCCATTACTATCCCTGTCTTTTCTATTTATCTTATATCCATTAATGTAAAATGCATCATTTTGTGAGAGCCATGTTTCCGTTAGACAGATTATATCACTGTTGTTGTTATTGATAATTTGTAACACCGAACCTTTTTTGTATTTAATACTTCTTGAGTTCCATAGGGTTAATGTTACTACCATATCTGAGTTTTTTTTTTTTTTTTTTTGGCTCATTTTAGTTGGTTAATCCTTTCGTTTGTGTAATGTTATTATTTTTATTATTTGTTATTTAGTTTAACCTTATTATTTACCCTTCTTTATGAAAATATAAATTGCGGGCCAGGTCTCTAATATCCGTTTTCTTCTTTTTAATTATATGATCAGTATTTCTTTTCGATATTTTTGTTATTTTAGGCAATTTTGAAATGTGGTCTTGTTTCTTAGTGTTAATATCTAGTACGTTGATTACATCATGAGGTGAATTTAGTTTCTCTGATTGTTGAGAATTATAATTGAAATCTGAAATTTCTTGAGTACTTGTACTATCCTTTATTGATTCCTTAATATTGTTTAATTCAGCAAAAACAAAATCTTCCAATGATTGGGAAATATCTATGTTAGAATTAATTGTTTCAGAGGGTTCCATTTCTTGGATAATCATTTTCTCCCTTTCTGGATTAATTTCTTTATCAATATCTATATCTTGATATATCTCCGGTATGCTTATTGGTGTGTGGGTTTCTTCATGTTCTTCTTTGTTTCCCATATATTCCTTCTTTCTTGAGACTTTATTATTTAATTTGTCTTCTTGATGTTTTGATGGAACTGTTTCCGATTGATATGCAATCAATTCTTCTGTTGTTTCATTATTATTGGTTGTAAAAGTCATATTATTATTCCTTTTCTCCATATATATATTAATCCATTCGAATAAGTAGTTGTTTTTATCGTTGTTAGACCTTTCAAAGTAACTATCTATTTCAAATTCAGTAGTGAATCTTTGTCCGTTTATAAACTTTTTCGCTTCTTTATTATTACAGTTATTATAGGCTCTTACCTTTTTTATTAATTTAAGGTATCTAAGCGTAGGACACAGATTACTGAGGCTTTCATGTTCATTTGTTTTGTGGCAGTTTCCACATCTAATTTTGTTTGTGCATTTGTCCTGTGTATGGTCCCCTGCACACTTCTGACATCTTTCATGTCCACGACACTGTATCTTGGTGTGACCGAATCTTTGGCATTTCTGACATTTTTTGATCCTATCAATAAATGGTTTTAACCTTAGTTTCACATTAAAAATATATATATATGAAGGCAGAATATTAGTGAGGAATGTTATCTTTATAGTATTTGTGGGAATAGGTACTTTGTTAGTATGGTCCCATCTTGTTAGGCGTTCCAAGGAAATGGCTTGGGAGTTGTTTTTATTGGAGTTTATATCATTTTTAATTTCATCCAGACTTAAGTCTGTAAGAACGTACCTTGCTATTCCAATTCTAGCTATAGCGTTGTTTGGGATATAGAAAATCCAGTCACGATGTTCCACTTTATATTGCAACTCCACCAATTTGTTTGCATGTTTGTAGTTATTGAGCTTAATTTTTATAGTATTGTAGTTCACCTTTGATAAGCTGTAATCTTCCTTAAAATATGATTTAATTATTTGGCTTACCTTCATTAGATGGTAATTACCTAGGTTATCTGCTTCTCTTGATGAAATCAGGTTTACTACATATGGGCCTGTATGATCTCCATTGTATCTATTTTCCATTTGTTCCCTTGCTTTATTGATGTATTTTGTGTTTTGTTGAATATCTCTTCTATCTTCTGTCTCATTTCTTGAGGAGTAGCCTTCCTGGCCATTTTCGCTTATATGCATATTATTGGAATGTTTGATGAACTCCATATTGGTTTTTTTTTTTTTTTTTTGTAAATTTACTTGTTCTTCTGTTGTAAGATTCCTGGCAGAAAGCTAATCACTTGATTTAGTCTGCTTATATCACTATTTCTTATTAAATTTCTCAGAATTCATAAGACAATATAATTTATAACGAATGATTTTGTAATGCTCAGGCTGAGTGGTTATATGAACTCCCGGGGAGAAGGTTAGACCTTCAACCCAAGTAGTTTCTAACCGGTAATGATATAACTATTGTTCGATGTGCTTAGATTTACTTAATAGAGACAAAATTGTTTATACTTTAAATATATTATGCTGCTTTATACCATTCGACCCCGCAGGCCGTTGAAGATAGCCTCTCTGGGACTCTATATGAACCACGTGCTTCTTCTTTCCCTTCTTTCGTTCGAGTGTGTGGTCAAACCTCCACCATATTTTAGAATGAAATGTCGGTATGAAAGATGCCATTAAAATAATTCCATCCAAATTTAATTTATCATACCTACCTATAGAGGGCGACAATTATGCCTAACACGAGTAACACGTCTGAAAAACTAACTTATCCCAACTTATTCGGACTTAGGTCTTAGCTAAGCCAAAAGAGATATAAAAAAAAGTCAACATCAGTCGATGCATTGTAGCTGCATTTAAAATTAAAAAGAATCATGGATGGTTCTCAAAGCAAAATTTCCGACTCACAATTCATATCTTTCCAAGATTTCTCACCTATACACAATGCAGGTAATAATAGACAAGCACAACTGAACCTTTCACCTCCCAGTCATCAAACTTATGGTGATCTGTCAAATGATCCAACTGGAATTGGAATTTTGGAGGACCTGCAGGGCATGCCCAGCAGTAAACCAGAAGGTTAGAATGATTTTCTGACTGTACCATTTGACAGGGGAACTAATTTAATACCATTGACAGATGAGCAGCAGAGAAGTTTCTGGACTGTTGAGTATTATCAGAAGTATTTCAATGTTAATACAAATGATGTAGTTCAGCGTATCAGACGATCAATGATTCCACATGGAACTGATAATTATTTGATAACTCATATAAGGCCCAATCCAGATCTCTATGGGCCTTTTTGGATCTGCGTTACTTTAATATTTGCAATAGCGATAAATGGAAACATGGCAAACTATTTCCAGACTGCCCATACTAGTAAATATCACTGGAAGTATGATTTTCATGTGGTGACCTATGCAGCCACAGCTATATTTTTGTATGCATGGCTACTGCCAATTGCTCTATGGGGAGCATTACACTGGACCATAAGTCAGAGAAATACTGAAGAAGAATTGATAGAGGTACTTTGATTCCTTATAATTAATGTATTAAATACTATGATTTAATTCATTTTTTTAGGCTTTTACTCCACCTGGCTTACTTGAACTTCTGTGTCTGTATGGTTATTCTTTAGCAATATATATTCCAGTTGCATTCCTTTGGACTATCCAAATTACTTGGCTACAATGGATTTTAGCTATCACTAGCACAATTTTATCAGGTGGAGTGCTTCTTAGATCTTTACTTCCAGTCATAGAAGGTAAGTTACATTACTTCACCACTTAATTATATTTAATTTTCATCTACTATTGAATTTACAGGAAAGCACAAGATTATTTATATTGTAGTAATTCTAGGAATGCACTTGTTACTTGCAACTGGATTTATGTTATGTTTCTTCTATGCATCATCAAAAGTAACACCAGTTGCACCAAGTGTGGTTTCTACTACAGTGTCAACTATTGCAAAATCAAAAGTGTTTAATAATATTACTGTTGCAGCAAAAACAGTTACTGTTAAAAGTTAAGAGTAAGACTGATCTTCTCTCCACTCCAAGTTTTTAATGTCCAAAAAAAATTGTCCAATTTCTATTCCCAATTTTTCCTAGAAGATTCTATAATCGACAAAAGCTGACAAATAAACTGTATATTTCTTGCAATATTTCCATAGCATTATATTCAAATTATGATTTTATTTATATTGCTCTTGTGATCCAAACAATAATTATAATTAATGTAAGGTTGCTTGATTATGAAACTAGTTTATTTTTGTAAATAATTATAAAAAAATATGTCTTTAGTAGAACAGATCACATAATAAAGGTATGAATGTTTTTGATCTATAAGTTTTTTTTTTAATGAAGGGTATTTAGTAAAAATAAAAATACCAATAGTGGGTAAAGTGCCCGATTGATTTATTTCACAGCCCTACTATGAGGTAAGGGCGGCTACATACAACGCAACACATAGTATTCACGATCATACAAGTCTTTATATTTTACATAATTTTTATAGTACTCGTGATATAATATGTTATTTATGATATTAATTGCGTGTAGCTTTTTTTAAAATTATTTTCACTCCCATTAACCAATATGATGAAAGGCAACATTTATATTTCAGTTTGTAATTCTAATCGGTTTTATTATATTCAATGCTTCAAAACATCATAATTTTATATCTAATAAACGTTAAGAGGTAAAATAAATTTCGTGCAAATTCCCCTTCTATGAAATTAGGCGGATTTTAAGGAGAAATTTAAAATTAAATACTTTAACGAGATATAATAAATTGAAGCTTTTTCATGGGAACTTTTTACGTCCTCTTTGATTCTCGATAAGGAGCTTCGGAAGAATCCAAGGTGGCTATAACAATTAGGCCCAGATTTGAGTGCATTATTGCAAATTTCGTTTTCTCGAGAAGTCAGCTGTCTGAATTACGAAAATGGTTAGAATAATCTCGGATCTGTTCCTTTTCGCTGCACTACTGTACTGGTGAAATCAGTGGAAATGAGAAGACAGATGTCTGTGTTGCATTTCAACAAATTACAGCAGTTAGTGGAAAATGAAGGCGAACAGAGCTCTCATTGTAATCCGACAGCATTATTAAGCATTATAACCTGCACCACGTCTAATTAGAAAATGAAAAATTATGTATGAGATTGGTGCTCTATGAAGGAGACCAATAAAAATTGTAAGATGTGCTATACACGCTCACAAAACAGTTGGTCCGACATATTTTACAAGATAAATCTAGTGACAGTGAGATCTTGTGGATAGACAGGAGCATAGCGAGTACAACGACACTACGACAACCTCTAAAAATGAATCGTTAATCAATGGTATCATCTCTTTTTCCCTCTAAGCCTCCAATAATCTCTTCCATCTTCTCTAAATTGCGCGTATGATTGAAATTCGAAAAATTACACATGTAAAGACAAATATTAGATTTGATGATTGACGCAAATTGAATTTATAGCAATAATTAATCGTCATATCGTTATGTACAGGAGATGTACGCCTAGGAGCGTTCTTTTTTTTTTATAATCAATGCATTTATATATCACTATATTATTATTATCAGAATTGTTATTATTCCACTCTAGCACACGGCAAACACGTGTATATCGCACATGAACCCAACATGGGCACAGAAAACATTATACACATATAGATCATATATTTTACCCTGGTTTTACGCGAATTATTACGTTACAATACATGTATATAACAATGCTCATAAATATTGAGTTTTTGTTTAGATTACGAGTACAACCGATAAACTAGTTTCGTCAGCTAATACACATTATATCTCCACGTATAATCTACACCGCGATATTATAATAATTATCAGGTGGATTATTCAGTCGCATGCTTAATTAATTAAATACAAATACCATTCATAAATAAAAAAATTCACACAGGCCCGCCGCGCCTTGATTTTATCTCAACTTCTCTCTAAACCTCAGTCGGTGTGTCAAAGAAACTTATTTGTTTGGGAAATTAGTAGAAGCGTTGTAAGTTCCTTTTGCCCTTTAAAGTTTTTAATATTATATGAAAATTGCAATTCGACAATTGAAGTAGAAATTGAAATTTCACTGATGCAAAACTAAGCTACGTGAAAGATATAAAATTCTTATTTACAAATAGTTAAATATTTATGTAAGCGGCATATATAGATTGCAATTGTAATATTGTGTGAGAAACTTTTTTCTACGTTAATCGGTATAATCCGTCCCTTTCAGCTTCCTGTATTCTTTCATCCATCTTTTATTGTGTACGGACAACAGTTAAACGAAAAACTTGACGGTAAAAAGATTGAAGATAAATATCGACAAAGTCTGCATTTCGTCTCTCTCGTCAATAACGAGGTAATACTTGCCAGATCTGCAATGTATCTAATTGCAAAGCTACGTCATCCCTTATATGCATCGAGAGAGTTGCGATTTGTCATAGGCAAAGACTCAACAGCAAATTTTAATTGCAACATTTTTACTTGTACGTCTCAAGCGATAAAAAAAAAGAGCAATGAATAAGATCACCTTGTGTGCATGGAAAAGACTGATCAGGAGGCAGTCTAACTTTACCCGTAGCGGAAATTTCGGTGACTCAATTTGCTTTGCTCAGCCCGACTCTTGAACGTTCCTCGAGGGAGGCTGAAAGAAAAGAAACTTGAGAAAAGAATGAGGCAAGATGATTGCACGAGTGGAGTAAAGAAAGATATTGAAAAATGGCCATGGGGATGGATAAATAAAGTGATAAGGATGGCATGACAAAAAAAATGCTAATGGCTTGCCAGTTCAGAGAGCGCCCGAGCAACGTGTATTTCCGGTACACGGACATCTCTATTTATTTACATAGTCTAAAACATAGTGACGTATATATTCGAAAAATCGAATTAATCCGCAAACTCCGTCACTCGATCCAATTTCTTTGATCTCGATAGCTTCTCTGCTTTCTCTTCTCATCCTTTGTGTAATATGTATAATAATATAATAAGTCTATCGATTACACCCTTATACATCGTCCCCTCCCACTAAGCATTTTGGGGCTAGCAAAATCGATCATCTTAAGCATTAGTCTTTAGTGTTTGATTATTATACTACAGTAATATACAGAAAATCGCAATTGACCCCTCGGAATCGTGTCCGTTCCTCGAAATAGGAAAGATTTTCACTTCCGGCACGACACACCATTATGAAATTCGACGTTATTAAAATAACCGACACGATTCCGGGGGGGACGATCAATAATATTCATCGATAATTATTATAATACACTAAATATAATCGTCAGGTGTGTGTATATTAAAATATAAATATCAAATAGACTTTTTGCCCCCAGGATATACTATACGTGCTAATGTGCCGGTGTGCGACACGAAACGTCAGAAAACCTTTCAATTAAGTAAGTCGTCACCAACTAATAAGACCCCTGTATGTCGGAAGAATACGGCTATATACCCTTTGCTAATTTTCTCTCCATTTTTTTGTGTGCAATACAGACAACTTTCCTATACGCTTCAAGCAGTCTAAATACATATCATTTGCAACTCAGTCGCATTGAGTTGACAGAATTTTTTTTTTTTTCCTAATGATTTTTATTATAGTAACGAACCGTATTTATGATTAATTAAAATTTTTCTAATCTACGCATTTATGGTCTCCTTGTATTGTTTCCAAAACCGTCCTGCCTCACCAATCGCGGTGCACCAATCGTGCCCGCAAATTATTTTGAAGTTTGTGAAAAAGTTTAAATGTATGTGTACAACAAAGTAGAAATTAAAATATTTTTGAAACCTGTTTACATGCTCAGGTTGAATTTCGATTGGTGAGACGAGATGATGATAAAACACGACTTTTCTAGATGAATATACACATCTCCACATATACCATTTCATTCGCTCATTCGTGACGTCGAAATTGTCTGGTGCGCGCAAAATACTTCCGAGGTCAAACTAAATCTACGCTTTGTACTCTGGTCGACCTCCGAAATAATCTGTGGCACTCGCCGTGTACACATCGCTATTAATTAACATTATCCTTATTATCATTATTGTTACATTATATACGACTTTATGTATGCCATAAGTAAATCTATACATATAGCCAGCGCTTTTTATTTTTCAGGAGAAACTATATCCAGCTTCGATACCATTTAGAGCAGGAATTTGGCAACACATCTAAAAATCGAGTCACTCGTCGATCCGACGCTCTAATCACAAGCAAATTACGCTAAATAATCGTCGACAATCTGTTAAATGCATTTGTTTGATTCTCAACACGGTCCTGAAGAAAGGTGATCAAAATAGCGCCTAATGTGTTGGAGGCTCTATTTTAACGTCGATTTGAGGGGACCATCATTTTGGCAAACGGAGCAAGCTGAATTTTTACGTGTGTTCCCATAAAACTCGCAACGCGTAAACAAACGTGGCCACTCCCAGGTGCGAATGAAACAACGTTTAAATTCAGATGGAATTCCGCAATAAGCAATTGAATCTGGTTCGGGCTGCGATATTTAAGGCACGTGCTACTGTTCAAGAGAAGAATTTCAAAAGCTTACTTAGGTAATGTGTGCAAATTGAGCTTTGGATTTTATTTTTATTTTGTTAGTCTTGACGAATGAAGTGAGGATTTTTGCTGCGGCCTAGATTCACACTCTGGGAATGTGAAAACACAGGCTTTTCTAGAAGCTAAAATGGAGGAGGCACGTACGTGAGTGGAGACCACGTAGCACAGTCTAAAATTGTCTTTCACGCTATTTTTTCAGGCCTATCTTAATCATTGACAAAATTCTTCTAATTTATACTTTCATTACGGATCCTCCACGTCCTTCACAAAGACATGCAACACAAATACAACAGTTTTTTGTTTCCTATTAATTCGTTAATTATTACAATATTTTATTATGATTCTCAATTAACCTGCTATCGTCAATAACCGAATATTGGGCCGTTTAAACATTTGATAGCATCCGAAGCTTAGGAATTGGCACGCGTTTATGGTCATAGATTTATATTATTTGAGCTGGCTGAGAGAGGTTCGTACATATCTCTGCCCTATGTGTGTTCCAATTGCACCATAAATACGCACCAGCGACGCTCCACAATATCTTACATTGGATCTCGGATTTCGTACAAGTATTATCATATGTCGGACGAGTGTTTACATGATAAATTTACCATAGATTTAATTCATAAGGAAACGCGAGGATTGGCAACAGTACACTATTAATCGACAATCAGGCTAACTTAACACGACATGCCTTGGATTTGTGTCTATTTAAGTTTAATGCGTTTTTCGCATAATTTTATCGTAAGTCGATGGCAATTCATTGATAAGGCAATTCTGCGCAAATTCTATATTCGAAAGGCTGAAAACATTAAACGAAGAAATACGTAAAAGCTTCGCTATAGCTCACCGCTGAAGTAAGAGTGACCATTTTACAAACGAATTCTCAATGGATATCCACATTTTTATCGAAGAGAGATTGAGATTCCTTATGAAAATGGCCACTCTGGAGGATAACTTCAGTGATTCTCTGTGGAGATTCAAGCCTGATTTCCACGAAAATGCCTCGATAAATAATGCAAATTAATATTAGGTGCTATAGAGCTCTACGGATTGTTAAAGTATTACACGAGAAGGCGATATTTATAATATGATACAGATATACGGTACAGCATTGATGTAGCAAGTTTCATCTAATTCTAGAGACGTACAAATACAGTAAAACAAGACAGTCAGATAGTTTCGCGTCCCGTCGCGGTTAATTGGCTGCTATTCATCCAATAAAAACTACTCGCTGCTCTTTAATTCCTATCAAATATCGCGAGGGAGACAAGTGTGAAATTCACCCTGATCAATTACACCTCAGGGCTAAACGTTGGAGGATCTCCTAGCTTTGTTCGCCAGGAGAGCCTCGCCTTTTACGATTTACAGTAGAAACATACAAAAAAGACTTTCGTAAGGATACTTTCTCGAAAATGCGAAAGCCAGCGGCCCCAAAAGACGGTTCGCTAGGGTTTTTCGCAGCGACCTGGGCCAATTCAAGGGCGTCTTTTGGGACTCTCACATATAGGAGCACAAAGCACATTTGATAAACACGATAGACGCCATTCCGAGAACTCTGAGAAATCGTTACGGGTATTCGATGTTCGTACACTAATTGCGCTAATTGTTTACTTTAAATACTTGTTTGGTTGTTTTATTAACTGCTATCTAGCGACGACTTTATCTAGCCAGAAACAACTATTGGACGATAACAGTGCGAAAAGAGGTATTTGTCTATATTCTTTAAATCCGACATCTTTTGATTTTCGAGCGCGAGAATCGAACGTGGTTGGTCCAAGATCTGGTGGCGAGTGAAAGTGAAAAAACTTTATCGAGAGTCTTACATTTTTCTCTCGAGATTTATTGTTGAATTTTCTCTCTTCTCGTTCGGGGAGGGAATCGCCTATAATTTTCATTCTATCTCCTGATAATACAAAAATCTATGATACAATTTCATGACTAATCGACTATGACAGGGCTTCATCAGTCGGCTATTAACTTTAATTTAATTTACCATTATAGTCCATCTTTTATCGAATGAGAGAGAGAAAGAGAGAAAGAGAGAGAGAGAGAGGGAGAGAGAGGAAACTCTAACCGCGTTAGAATGGTTAAACAATGACGCTTTTATATAGGGACTGCTAGTTAAAATTCCCCCAGAGTATAAATGCTAATAAACGTGTATCTCTATAATTATTATAATAATTAAGATTTTGCTTAGAAGAGCTTTCTGAATTCAAATAATAAGATTTTTCGAAAAAGACTCTATGCAAAATTTAAAAATTTCTCTTACTTATAGAGTTACACATCGTATTTATCTCTACTCTCTGGGTAGTTCTAACTAGCGGGCCCTATATACTTCTATCTTGTGTCAATCATGACTAAGCTTATAGAATATTATTACGTGTATAAGTCCGGTAAACGCACAGTACAAGTCTCTACCAATAATGTTAATTCGCAAGTATTATCGTAGATATAATAGTGAACATTAAGAACATCGAAGAACAGTCAGCCAAAGAGTCCTATCCCTATATGTGTATATGTAAAAAAGAGATATAGAACAAAACCCGCGTATACTATTTTGTTTATCTTTCAAGCTTCTTGACCAATTCTAATCGGACTTCACTTACTGCCAGAATTAAAATCTTCAAGCACAGCAGAGTAAGAAAGATTTGAGTAAATATTGATTCAATTCATTCAAGTTAAATCAATGATAGAATTTCGCACGATTAACAATGATCAAATTCTGCATAATATTCCACTGAAAACTTACGGATCTTTTAGTTTAAGATCCTGACATAAATGCTAGTCGATTAAAAACTAGCAGAAAGCCGCGAGAATACAAACGCACGGGGACGATTTACTTTTAAGAGCTCACAGAGCAGACTATAATCATAATAATTACAATAATAATGGTAATAATAATTACTCTCTAACAACTCCAAAAATATGTTATCTCTCCTATATTTATACCTACATGTCTATAAGTCAATTACCTTTCTCTACAGCGATAATTATAATCCATACGATCTATTTGTAGAACGCGACAAATATTACAAATACAAAGTCCACAATAATTCCTAATCTTCAATCTTCTCAAGCACAGAGTTTTTGCTCAGCCTCCGATAAAAATTGTAATTTTGGTTGCATTCTCAGTTACGCATAAGGTGTGCATTTATATTACGTTTATTACAGATTTTAAGCGCTTTATGCGCACATATGCTTAACTCGAAGCGGACCCTATGAATTTCTGTGCTTCGCTTCTTCAATAACTTAAAGAATACTTTAAAAGAAAAAAGGTTGGTTAGAAGTAGAAATTTTTCAAAGTAAATAGACGCGAGAGAACAAGTGCTCATGCGATACAAGTAATTTCAGGGTTAACCGGAGGAGGCAAAAGTTATTTTCTTACAAGAACACCGGCTAATCATTTGACCATTAGAAATCCTATTCGTCATAATTACGATAAATTTTCTGACACTTTAGGCACTATACCTACGCTAACATCTCATTATTCATCCGACTCAGATAAGAAACCTATGTACAATTATTTATGTCGTACGCCATGCCGCAACGTTACAATTTTAATACAAAGTCAAAGTAAATTTTACACCTTCTTAATTATCAATGGATCATTAACTGAAAAATAAGTTAATTCGAGGAATATTGTACTTCAATTGCGGTCTTACTAATTTTGATTTAGTGTAAAACTATAGCAGTGTGTCACCTTAAGGCATGGCTAATATTGTTAATAATAATAATATACTATCCTCTTGGACTCTAACGTCAAGTTCATCTATGCCTCGAAATTGGATTGCTGAGGGCAATCCACCTTTTACTACAGTAATAATAATCATAATAATGTTACATATTGTATTAGTAAAATATCACAACTAGAACCATCGATACATTTACGGTATTTTTGCATTATTTTCTTTCACACAGCGTTTATGAGCTCCTTACTTAACAGAATTATTTAAATTATTAGTGTGCATATTAGTTAGGTCTTAACGCGAAAATGGTTTAATGAGTGAGGAAATGATTGTATTGTCAAATTAACGACGACCTGCGACTTTCTCAACTCTAAAGTTAAACGACGACTATTCTCACCCTAGATCGTTGGGCACAAAGGAATAACTCGACCTTCGTCTCTAGCTGCATGGTCCATGGTTTTTGTACTCTATTGAGTATCGATATGTCATATGCCTAAAATATTCGAACGATCATTGGAAGCAAGAAAGCCAAACTGCTGACTTTAAATTTGGAGAATCGATTGTCTTCTGATGAACGATGAAACCTGATCAATTCTCCATAGAAAAAATGATGAAAAATAAACTTCACTTAAGAATTTTTAATAAAGCATAATTCTACTATCCCGGTAAAAAATCGTTCGATTGAATGCAGTGACCTACGAAGCGCAGATTTACAGACCACAGATCTGTGATGATACGTATGATTATATTTGTTAGTAATTAGACAAAAGAAAAGTTCAGGAGCTCCTCCATGACCGGATAAGAAAGGAAACTTTTATATATATATATATATGCAAATATATATATATATATCACCTAATATCGATTAAATTGGACTTTAAACGTGAAATCTAAGGATATGACTTTGTCCCGCCACTTCCTAAAATGTAGGCGTCTCGACTGTGTATATGTAAGCTTATACGCCTATACATCTATATACATGTAGTGTACGCGTGAAGGATATTAGAATGAAAAATCAAATTGCTAATATAACACGAAACATTTACGCTGATTGTACCCCCCCCCCCCCTCCCTCCCCAAACGCCCCTGCGATTGAATATACGCAGTTATTAATTGTTACATTTAAGAAAGAATAATCGAAATCATAAAAGAGTAAAGACGAAACTTCCATTCCGGTGATTTTTTTACGGTAATCATTAAAATGTAAATACGATTATTCGTTAAACAGGCACATCGAGTTGGTTAAATATTTCTCGTACAGTATACATACATGTATATATATATACAGCTTATATACATCCATATGTATCCTGCATACTATTCATATCATTTACCACTTAATTGGGTAGCATATCGTGGGCATGCATACTTTCTCATACTTTCATTGTTCAGAGTGGTAGGAAAACTTTGAATATATTGTTATCAGTAACACGTACAAATGGTATTATAGTTAATTTATATTATTCAGCTTTAAATTTAAGTCGTTTTCTCGTAAATTTTTTAAATTCGTGGAAAGTTATGATGAAAGAGAAAATTCTATTTAATGCAAGTGTATGCACGCCCACAAAATAAAGTTCAAAGGTTATGAAAGAGCATTCGCGACAAACCAGGCAAGGATCTTGAAATCAAGAAAACTCTGATTGGAGGAACGGTAACCAAAAATTGTGCTATCAACCGAATGAAATTCTCCTCTATATCACTGTGTAATTAGGACGACTTTGGACAATTCCTAAAGCGTCACCTTTACGATAAATAAAAGTAGCTCGAGAATTGTGAGGACTTCACGAATACTAAAAAACAACACCGTTTAAAAATAATTGCGAATTTATGATTTTCATCATTATTCCCTCTTCAATCATTACGTGTATACATATTTGTGTATCAGCGTATTATAATCTTAACTAAAGCGTAACACACAACTAATTCTAACTCTTAACTAGTATATTTCAGATTTTCTCCGTGCAAAATTTTCTCCCTAATTTTAATCTGGACGCGAGGCTCCCTAATTATCGATAACCCATTTGGAAGATATTTACGCCTTGATCGTTATTTGTTTTACTGTGTAAATGTGTGTGTGATGAAGCGATTACGTGTATGTTAGTCCTATTCACTCTTGTGTGTCAACTGGGAGAAATGAACAAATTTCAAATGAAAAGAAAAAAAAATTAGAAAGAGAAAAAAGCTAAAATGTTGTATCCATAAAACTTACAAGGATAGAGAAGATTGTGCAGAGTACACGGTTCGTCATCTGAAATCGAGAAATTGTACCTGCAATCGTCTCGTCTGAATAATCCCTCATCGTCGGGAGATTCAGAGAGTCCAAAGATGGACAATCTTCATACAATTATTTACAAATTGAGCGACAAACGTGCATTGCAAGATTTCTCCTTCCCGCGTCCGCAAAGAGCAAATGTTTTCGCAAGATGACAATTAATCAATCAATCAATTATAATGACGTGAATAGTACGATGGGGAGGAAGATCATGATCGAAAATACACGAGGTTTCGCTAATAGGTGTGAAAAATTATATACAAATATAAATCTCTTATGAATTAATCAGTGTGGAGTCAAGTGTCTCGTTAATGAAACAATAGAACTGTGCAACAAGATATTAATAATATACAAATTAGCTAAAATTGATCGATGAATGGTTTCGTTGATCGGAGAGCTCCGAAAAAGCCTCTCGGTCGTTTTATACGGGGTAGCATGGAGATTTTTTTAAGCGAAAACACTAATCAAATGAGTTTATCCAGAAGAGGATATCGATAATAGACGGAAATATCGTGCTAATCAATCGTTGAGTACTAATAATAAATCAGAATAAAAAAGCTTAACTAACTAACTCCCTCAAAGATTAATAATTAAAATAAGTGGTTAAGATTAGTCTCGTAATGTAAAAATTGATTGTCTAAAATAAGTATGAGGCGATGATGATTGTGAAAATGATGAGAATGAGGATGAGGTTAACGAATAAGTATGAGAGTGATGTATGACGGTTTATAAATAATGAAACTGTTCAAAAACACACAGCTCTTGTTAAAAGAAAATATCTAGCGGCAGCTTGATTAAAAGGAGGCCACAATTGGATACTAAATTGAAGAAATATTTTGTACAAGTATGGCATGAGCCATTTGCACCTATAACTACTATAACCTGAATAACCCTAACCGAAACGCGTTAAATTTTATGATACATTCTTTCGTTCAACAATATGTCGCGGATGTGAGTGTGGATGTGCTCGATTAATTCTCTTTTCACTGTATGAACTACGCGCGAAAAATAATCGACACTAAATCGGTGCTCAAGCCCAAATACAAGATTATACTTACAAAATAAAATAAAGCGTTATTTAATAGAAACCTCAGCGATGAAAAATTCATTGAACAAACGCACATCGATCGCCAGTCTGACGACCGACGAAACTTAATTGGCTAAGATTTGCTTGCTAAACAGCATTTAAAATATACTATACGATTTTTTATGATATCTACGTAACATACCATGAAGAAATGCAAACTGATTCGTCTTGAAGCAAAGCGCCAAAGTAGCGTAAACTTGCACGCTATTGGCAGAGTAGAATTCGCTCATTCTACGCCGCTTAATAACGACCGGCTCGCAGTTCCATCAGCAAGTTTTCATGCTGACTGCGAGAATCCCGGTTGTTCGAAGATTCGATAAAATTTTGGTCTGCGTCGATTCGCAAAATTTCTCATGTCGTCGCAGCAACGAAATCGTAAAACGAAATAAAAAAAAGCTCGGAGCGTCCAACCGTCCAGTATATCGAAGATTGATCTTGCTACCTATCGGAAAGAGTAACATGGGGGATGCTCGAGTCAGTATACTTTGAGAAAAATGCATATGTACAATTCAGTGTTTAAGAATTACGAAATGCATCCCCAGAAACTCTTCGCCAGCGTAAAGATCCGATGCTCTATACTTTGGACGTCGACGTTTCGTTCTTCTTCAAAGACTGAGCGCGATCAAAGTCTCGCAGGAAACAGTTGTCGAAGGAAACTTCCAACAGCTGTGTGAACGCGCCATTTGCAAATTAAAATTTCGAACGGCAGTTCAAAATTGGCTGTCGCTGCTCAGGACGGATTATGAAAAGTATCGAAGCACCCTAACGTCAGTATAAGCTAGATAGCATAAATTCCAGTGATTTTTCCCCATTGATTATTCAAAGTAAATGGCAGCGTACGCGAAACAGCCTTTTTCACGAATAAGACAGAAAATCGAACGTATTATAGTATAAAGCCTTTCATCTTGCTCAGTCTTTTTACAAAACGAAAGAACGAAAAAACAAACGATTGAGATTTCGTCTTCGGCATCATACAGCACGCTTATGTTGCTTGCTACTCGTACAATTGTAGGTATTTCGTGAGCGTTGTCGAATTTTAAAACTTAAGAGATTATTCGGTGAACCACAGACCAGAGGGTTGATACTGATGCTTGGCTGGCGAGAGAGGAGCCAATCCATAAACTGCGGTTGGTTGCATGTGTGCGGGCAACGGATGTGCCGCATGACTTGCTAGTAAAGGTCTGGCCGAGCTGTGATGCGCTGGTGGTGGCAATGCTCGACTAGAATCATACAACGTTAATGGAGACGAGCTGTAAAAAACGGATTAACGCAAGTTAGAATATTTCCCATATAAATCTCTAGAATAAAATATATTTGTATAATTCATAATATCTAAACTATATATACGTCATACATACTCGACAAATTTTACGTTTAACTTTGTCTATTTAAAAAACAAAAAAAAAAGATGAACTTTTGCAAATTATCTAATTTTGCAAATACACTAAAGTGCTATTGTCTACTGTCCATCCAAAACTGGTGCGGGTCTCTCCCTCCTGCGTTCAATCGATAATAAAGTCATGCACCACTATACGAAAGAGCTACGAAGTATTTTTACAACAGTGGAATATTGTAGAGAAATTGGCTTGGAAAAGAAGCGAGCAGCATTTGTGCAATGGCTGCGAGGTAAGTGGAGAGACAGTAAACTTGGAGATATTGGAAGTTAACAATAGCTAATATGCTATACTAGATTCAGAGAGTATAATATAAATGGTACACACATGCATGCATCAACTAGATGTCTAGGTACCCACCCGGGTGTGAATCCCTGATAGGTGGGCACTTGTTGTTGCTGTATCGCAGCAGGAGCCTGAGAAGGAGCGGCTGTAACATAAACTGGCGGTGGTACAGCGTGTGGCCTTGAGCGCACGTGAGGGTATTCCTGATAAAGAGGTTGTCCCAGATGCTGCGTGCCGCCCACTACTGGGCCTCCCGTAGGACTTCTACCACCGCCACCGCCAACGGGACTCAGGTGATTTGGATGTCCATGGTGACTGTGTGAATGACCCGGATGCCCTGTCGATCCCACCACCTGGCCCTGCCTATAAAATCCAGAACATACCAAACCCTCGATTTATGTAAAAGTCTCATGCTAATGCTATTATCAATAATTCCCACACACACACGAACAATCGACCATCCCTTACTGTAACACGAAAAATATCATGGGTCTAAAACGAGAATTCTGCCTATCCATTGAATTCACTCGGCGATGCGTATTTTATCAAGGTCAGCTAATTTAACGAGCAACTTGGATCATTCTACTTCGTATCTGCATGCGTGAAAAGAAGGCATAGAACGAGAATTCACCTGTATTGATGGACCTGATTGGTCACCGCCCATTTCTGGTGGTCTCTAGAATGGGCAGCTGGTGGTTGTACGTATTCGTGCTTGTACTCGGCCCGTTTCCCTGGCCACGATACCCGCTTATCTGTGCCAGTTGTGTAGACGATGTGTTGTTCTTGCAGATGTGGATGTGCACTGCTTGTGGTTACGTACTGCAAGAAGTAGTCATGCATGTCATAGGCGTCATCCTAGAATAATATCACACAAAAAATATTACTAATTCAATAAAGGACAGTTTTGATCGATCATGGACGCTTTATGGACACTGAAATTTAACCAAAACGTACAAGTAGAATTCAAAGATAGAATTTTAGAAGACATTTGTTTATCTTTTTCTAAACGCCAAGATTGTTCTGATCGAATTTCGTAATCTATTTCTAATTGGATATTGATGCAAGCAGAAGATATACAATTGTAGTATCTTGAATAATTTTGGAATAATCTATAGCTTTGTAGCGTTACTCAGAGCCAAATAATAGTTAACCTGATAGGTCGGTGGTTCCTTGCAGGCAGGAGCATGACATGGATGTGGCGCAAGATACTCCACACCGGGCTCTGGCTTAGTAGCAACGTTAACCATGTTACATTCAGACTGCACTTTAGCCAACAAACGTTTCTTTTGCGATTGTGAAGAATAACCGGAGCTACTGAAATATAATAGATAAGAGGACGGTTAAGAAATTGCATTAATTTAACAGAGTGAAGAAATCACTGTGATGAAATAAAAAAGTTTTTCAATTACCTGCTCACATGGTGCTGCTGCTGCGGCTCATGCTTGATAAGCTGTGTCGTTTGTTGGTGTGAATGCTGCGGAAGATGTTGATATAAGTGTGAATGAACTCGGCTAGGACTAGACTCGCCATCGCTGTCACCAACGGTTACGCAGCTTATAACATTTTTACGTTGAGCTCTTTGAGAAGAAGAGCTACTACTGTGAGCGGTAATTACATGGCCATTCGCATGCGATTGAATGTGGCTGTTGGTATGGTTGTTCGTATGATTGTTGACATGACTGCTGGTATGGTTGCTGGTATGATTGCTGGTATGGTTGCTGGTATGGTTGCTGGTATGACTGTTGGTATGACTGCTGGTATGGCTGCTGGTATGGCTGCTGGCATGGTTGTTGGCGTGGCTGTTCGTATGTGGTTGTGCCATAGACGTCTGCACTATACGTGGGGTTGACTGCGGGCTGTAATTAGACATTTCAAAGTTATTTATCTTCCGATCAAACGTTTACTCACTTACGTCATTGAAATTATAACATCGCTGAATTAGAGCTATACATATTTTATATTATTGTAATTACACAAATATATATATTATTTCAAATTGCTCATTAAGAATTACTATGTAATTCTTAAGTATAGATTTTTTTATTTTTAAAAATCAAATCGTACAGCTCTATTTCCTGCATGGAGAAAGTGCTACAGAAACCTCTCATGTTAGTTGGTTTGAATGAAACGAGCGCTGATTGAAGCTAAATACGACGGTGCTAGGGCTTTTAATCACATGCAAGAGTTAATGGTGATTACACTATTTATTAAATTGTCGTGCAAAGAGAGTCATGCTTCTATTTAAAATTATGTATAGAGTGTAAATGATGCTCGTTAATACAATCTACCGCTTCAAAAGTTTATATTAAGCATTGCATTAGAATAATATTAGTTGGTAATTTTGTAAATTAAACTTTTCCACATCCCAGAGTTAGACTACTAGAAAAGCTCGCGTGTGAAAGTAAAATATGCATCAACAAAACTTGATTACTATTTAATTGATACGTTAGAGAGCTGATCAGATAAAATTTTGTATCTGATATTGATTTGCCATAATAAGAAAGAGGCTGTATACTAAGAAGCTAGTCAAATAATTCTGATAGCTTAGTACTGTGCTCTGACCAGTTCTCGATTAACAATTAGCTAATGTGATCGTGTATTACGTTTAACTGGGTTTCATTCAAGTACCTTCGAATGACCTCTTCACGGGCAGGACGCCCGTTGCCAGACAGGCGAGGGGCCAAATTCTGACAGGCTCCACACTGACGATCTCCACAGCTGTCAATAATATACCCATGCGTGATTCTACTTACTAGTAATAGACTAAAATAACCCAGATTCAAAAATACTAAATTCTACTCTTAAAAACATTGTGCATCTAATCTCGTCTGATTCAAATATGATTTTGAATAACTCCTAATGCTCAAACAGTGCTCACTCAGATTGCAAAGGAAGATAAACGAAACATGAAGGTTCTTATATATTTGGAAACAAAAAATGATCAAATGAATTAGCACTACAATGAAAACTTTGCAATACTTTTTGTCAAACATTTGGAAATCAACTACGTTTAGAAGGAAAGTGAGAAAGGTAAAGCTCACCATTTGCCAGGAGTTTCGTCCTCGCTATCACTGATAGTGATGACGGAAACAGCTGGGGAGGGAGTATCGTGAATGGTGATAGTTTGTTGACGAATCGAGGAAACTTGTTGGTGTTCAACGTTGTGACTGCTACTGTGTTTGCTATTGTGGTGATGCGATTGTACGGGCTGCTGCTGCCAATGGCCGTTCGACGGCGAGTGTCTTCTCATACTACTCGGTGGAGTATTCTCCTTCGCTCTTTTCTTCACAGGACTAAGTTGCTGCGTCTCCTTCTTGTGCTCGTGTCGATGCTGCGACTGCTGCGGTACCGTTAGATGATGCTGATGATGTTTTGTCACACTACGTTTATTCCAATTCTGCGATGGATGTTCCACCAAAGCACTTGTATTATATACTTCAGTGACAGGAAACACAGGCCTCTGATCCTCCCCAAAACAAGGGTAAATAGTTAAACATACATTCTTTCCACATTCTAAGGAAACTTCGGTAGTCTCGCGTCACGTAGTTACACATAATTTCATGTATAACTCATCGCGTGACACCGAAATATCACTATTTACATTAAACCGAATGTACAGAGATATGAGAGACAATTATTACAAAATGGAACAAAAAGACAAGGGCTGCACAAGAGACTTACATAGATGGGCCAAATAGTACGTGTTATTTCTATTAGCAATATAATAAATCCTAAAGTATGACGAAAAAAAAAAAAAAAACGATAATATACCAGGAAAACGTATTTTACCTGTAGAATGGCCGAACTATCTACAATAAGTGGTCTTCCCCAATCCCCGGCATCGCTAAGTAAAGGCTGCTGTATGGCTGCATGCTGTGGTGGAAGCTGTTGCCAAGATGGTACAATCGCTGCCATTTGCCTACTTCCGGTTGGCCATGACGTCTGCACAGCATTCTGAGGTATTATTAAATATTGCCGTATCACACGAAATAAAAATTGTCGTCTACATTGGTCTTCACCAACTAGTATATTTAATTTCACTACTAACCGTTAGTAACATTTGACGTCCGGTTTCCACCATGGATACAGGAACCGCGGCGTATTGTTGATGGGCAGCGGCAGCTGCAGCTGCTACAGCTTGTTGAGAGATTATCGACGGTTGAATCTGCAAAGGTCCTTGCTGTGCTTGAGGAGGCTAAATTTAAAATTACGGAATATCGAATTACAACGGCTACAATTCTGTAAGATAAACATAAAATATGAATTCACATACCTGAGCTACGACAACATGCTTAGCAGGACTAGGCATGGTCTGGTAACCCGGTGGAGGACAAAGTATGCCAGGCACTAGCTGATGGGGAAAATCGTGCACCGCGCTCCGTCCACTGTTGGATCCACTGGATGACCCACTGTACTGAGTCGCTCTGCGACTACTGTTGCTATAGATCTGGTACTACGATAAATTAGAGAAATGATAAATTATAATTACAGATTCAACTCTTTGTAGAAAATAAATACAAACTCTCAAACAATATCCTATGAAGAAAAAAAATGAATAGAAAAAAAAGATTGAAATAATTTGAGACACATACCAAATTATCGTATCCGGGTTGTGCAGTACGGTGTTCTCTAACCAAGCGTTGAACTTGATTGGTCAACTGATTGTTGAAAGTCAGTGTGACCGCACTGCCATTGGTCGTGGGTACGAAATTAGCAACCAGGGATGTCGGTGGAGGTGGTTGAGGCGCTGGTGCCGCTTGATGGTGAGCTGGACTAGCGGTGAAATCACCGGCGCGTCGACAAACCTCCATCATCTGGACGGAAGCCTTGACGTTGTTGCAATGCGCATAATCGACCAAATGCGCCAATGTTACGAAAGCATGATTCAGTGCCTCTCCTGGTGTTATTCTACGCTCCTGAAACGGTAAAATTTATATAGTGCTCGTTGCTCACAATCACTCTATTAAAATATTCCTGGGAATTTCCATCATGAATTAGATATTACTACCTGGTCCATGGTGAGCATTCTCTTTAAAAGATCGATGAATTCTCTTCTATCTGCTTTCTCGGCCAACAACTGACCACCATCCAAATCGGTTGGAACGTTTACTTGTCCGATGTCGTCGAGACAATTAAAAATGTACTTTCTCGCTTCTTTAGATTTTATTCCAGTTTCTGCTTCGTGCTCCTCCGGTGTTTTCAGCCGCCAGAATGGGTAGGTGCCTGAAAGTTGAAGCAATTCGTAAATTATCATCAAGCAAGGGAGGAGAAGGAAGATTAAACTTTAATGTGTGAAAAAGCACTTACTATCCATATCCCTGTAGAAAAATTTGGTGGTTTTGCTAGCGTTGTTTAGCATATGCTCAGTTGGCAAACCCTGTGTCTGACTTATATATCGAATCTGATCGTATTCCGAACTACCAGGGTACAGAGGCCATCCTAGGAATAACTCAGCTACGACACAGCCGAGTGACCACATGTCGATAGCTTCACAGTAAGGTAGACCAAGTATGATCTCAGGAGCACGATAATATCTAGACTGCAAATACGTGTTGCAGACTGCTTTTGATACGTGAGACGCAGAGCCGAAATCGATGACTTTGACACGATAAGGCTGACGCACCGGATCCACCAGCATGATGTTTTCTGGTTTCAGATCGGCGTGTATCAAACCCAATTGCTGCAAAAGTGAACAATTTCATAATAAATCCCATATTAACTGTAAAAGACTAATTTAATCTGAGAAAATGAATGAAAACTTACCTTCAGTTTCAGTAGCGCGGTCAATACTTGTTGGAGTATGGGTCTAATGTACTTGAGCGGAAGGGGTGAGAACTTGTTTTGCTTTAAAGAGTCGTACAGGTTCTGCTCCAGCATTTCGAACACAAGACATGTGTGAGATTTATGCTGGAAGCACTCGTAAGCGCGCACGAAATTGAACTCATCCGCGTTTTCCTGACTGAGTCGTGACAGGATGGAGACCTGGAAAATAATGGACGTTAAAAACTCTACTAATCTTACCTCATAAATCACTAAAGTTGATTATTGCATCTATTTGTTTACCTCAATCTGCCCTTGGCGCGCATACGATGGATGGTTCTTAAGAATTTTGATTGCCACTATTTCATTAGTTCCCTTTTTCCAACATTTCACCACCTAGAAAAAAAGTTAGCAGTGTTACCTTATCAGAATTCTATGTATGATATATCAACGTCTGATTTGTGCGATAGTCAAGTTAAGGGTGCTGTTCCGACTTTAAGTACGCCAATAGAAACTGTTGCTTGCGAAAGGAACAAGTTTGTCTAACCTGGCCGAAAGTGCCCCTGCCCAGGAACTCGAGGACCTCGTACTGATTGGTCATGGAATAGAGAACTTCGTGCTGGACCAGTTGATAATCTCCGTCCCCCTGTGGATTACTGCCACCACCCCCATTGCCGGTATTGGCCACTTGCTTACTGTGTGACGTCATGCCTGCCTGTTTGTGCTGTTGCTGCAGCTGCTGCTGTTGTTGCTGCTGCGGTTGTTGTTGTTGCTGCTGGGTATTATGGTGTTGCGACACTATACCACCCACTGCGTTGGTCGCGTTGGCGGAGTGGACTGCCAGACCTTCACCATTACCCTCCCTCGACCAAGTTTTTCTCTGTAGGAGTAAGACACCTTATAAAAAAAATTATTTCCAATTAGATTTTCATTCACGCACTGTCTAGCCATTTCCAATTTCAGAGTCTTGACAATGCAACTCTAACAATAAGTATTATCTTTACTATAATTGTACTTGATCGTTGTACTCCTAACGCATCATAATTTTCCCCCAAGCGTTATATCTGCTTTCTGCTTTGGAAAATAACAACGCATTGGAAATGTAACACCGAGACGCCAAGCGGAGTTTATGGAACGAAGGTTTATTTGGCATTTCGCTGCAACGGATCGACGATTCCAGAAAAATGCAGTCGTGTGTCTAGTGAGTGTTTAACGTCCTACATTGATTTACATTCGACGACGACGTCCAGGAAATAAAGTCATTTTTGTTTCTGGCGCCATTACGTGACGACGTTCCCCAACGATTTCCCCTCTGTTTACTCGAGCCATTCGAAGCACTTTCCTCTTTTATTATGGCATAAAAAATCTCTAGCAAAAACTATGATTCGACGAACGAACGGAGAGTTTCTCTTTGAAGGCTGAACAGGAGTGCGAGCTTCGAGCAAAAGGTGGTGAAATTTTGGGTAGGAAAAATGAGGTTTGCGGGGGAAGGGGGGGAGGGGGAGGAGATTTGGTGCTCCAAGCGTAAAGTGCAAAATAAATTGGGCGAGTACTGAGAAATGGTGCTTTAGTTACGCATTGGAGATTACGCGAGGGTTTCTCGACGAAAATATTCGATACGCGAGAGGAGGGCTGACATGAAATATGAAAGAGGGAAGAAGCCTTGAGGGCAATCGATAGTTAACTACGCCGTACAGGAAACGTTATCTACGCCTGCTGGCTCGTCTCTATCCACGCGCTAGTGTCTCCCTTAGCAACCGACCATTGACGCCAGGAACCGATCAACGAACTTGCCGATTGCACCGATATTCCTCGCTAATTAAAGAGAAATAAGAAAGCAAAAGTAGATGAAGAGCAAAACGAAGAGAAAGGAATCTTTGTCATTTGCCTTCGCTTGGATTCGCTGTGACGCAATCCAACAATGCCTGTAGTTTCCCTGCTAATCCATTATTTAGAGTAATTGCTTGTTTACCGCACAATACTCGTGACAGACCTGTGACGTTCTTGAACTCTCCATCTACCGTGGATAATGGTTAAATTTCACGGAAACGTTAAATAAAATGCGCAAAATTTTCGTTCGATAAATGCTGCACGTTATGCAATAAAACTACGTTGAATTTATCGCTATATTTTCTTGCATGACTATCAAACATAATTGACGTAACGCCGAGAGTTTTGGATCCGAGTTGGATCTTTGACGTTGGAAGAATTTTTATCTCTTCTCTGCGATCAACGTGCCTCCTGCCTCGTTACTGCCTCTCGTGCTGGAGGAGATGAAGGGAAAAAAACAGAAGGTCTAATTGAGGTAAGCTGGCAGCGTTTTAAGGCAGGTGCAAGCAGAATGAAAGGAATGGAAATGTCTGGCCGTGGAGAGCAGACCTTACTGGTCACCCAATTCCATCCACTTCATCCTTTTTCTTTCTCCCGAGCATCCTTGCGGCCGCGCGCGGCGCTGCGCAGCTGATGATCCGCTCTCGCAACTCGCCACACAGACAACTACTCGTAAATACATCTACTAATTGCTAAAAACCGGTTAACAAGAATGGCCAGAGAGACTCAATGAATATAATCTAAAATCTAAATTACTTTCGGCCAAACCTGTAAACATTTCTTCGATAAAGTACAAACAGAAATCTTTGCGAAATTCAACCGGTTGAAAGAAACGCTTGATTCATTGAGAGAATAATTAATCACTTTACAAAGTGATTCAGTTCTCCAAGAAAATAACTCTGATTCTTTTTTTACAAAGAGGTGTTATTGTCCAATAGAGAGCGAGTGGTTCGATAGATCGCTTTGCGTTGGCCAATCGCACAGCCCGATGGAACAATCAATCCAATCGCTAAATTCGTATGGATAAATGGGACTAATCAGACGCACACACACACAATGCATGGCTTCCTCTATGCTCGGACCATTATCAATCGCATTAATGTTTTTTCTCATTTTCCTTTTTCACTATCACAAGTCAATTTAATTGTCCCGTCGTCGTCCAGCCCTGCCTGCTAGAAAATCTATAGAGCTTCGTGGAATATACATGATCTCAAACGCTTCCGCGATTACTTTTCCCTAGACTCAATTCACTTTGCATTCACTGCAAGTCACCAGGCACTCGAAACTTTAATTACAGCATTACCAGAGAACGACAACTTTATTTAAGAATTAATCGCAACATGAAAAATGCCTCTCGCGAGTCTAGAATCCAGCATCAATTTTTCGCCTTGCTCAAAACCGTTCAGCCTCGGAGTTACTCGAGAAATTTTCTAATGGACAATCTCCTTGAAATCATTATCGAAACGCCTCGATCGACATTAAACCAATTTTCAAAGGTAATTACAAATAATAGGCTGGAATCGTTCAGGAAATAAATAGCATGAAATCTAAGATTACGATATTTCCAATAATTCCTTTTACCAATCTTTCGTAAAGTCTCTCGCTCACAATTGCTTCACAATGTGTATGATCGACGAATTTCAAAGTCACACGTTCGATTACAAAATTTCGTTATAGCTAACGCAGCGAATTTGCAAACATTTCTTTATGAGAACCAACGTCGTTCGTAAATATCTATCGAAAATAGCGTTGTAACGAAATTACAGCATTATCTCGTAGTGAAGTAAATATGAAAGATGGATCGATGTAACAAGTTTGAGTTAAGCAACGTGTGACATTTTTCAGAGTATAATGATTTTTGGTACAATACGTGGCGTCACTGATGCCAAACAAAATTCTCGGTAGTACTCAATGTATCTTTAAACCATATACTTATATATAATGGATCGACTGTACCGTCTCCTACCGAAAGGAGCACGAAGAAGCAAGGATCGCGCGTTGTGGGAGGTTGGAATTGAGAAACATGTGATGACTTTTGGTAGTCTACGGTGGCGTTAGTGTGATGTTAGGAAAGATCGTTGGTGGTGTTGGTGATGGTGGATGTATGTACCTTTTGGCCACAACGCTGGTACGTGTCTAAGAGTTTAATCGTGGAGGCTCGCACCAAGGTCTGCTGGCTCGGGCTACTCTTCTGCAGCGCATTATTGTTGTGCAGCGAGCTGAATGCTGTGTTAGCACCGTTGTTGTCCGAGTACCGTTGTTGCAGGCCGGTATTGTCCAATTGGTAGTCGCCGGTCGATTGGACCAACGCGTGCTGGATCACCGGCTGGCTCACGTTGTAGTCCAACTTGCGCTTCTTGCTGTGATGATGGTGGCCGTTGTTGTTGTTACTGCTGCTGCTGGAGCTGCTGCTGCTGCTGCTGCCGTTGACGCTGCTCGTCTGCTGGTTTTGGATGAACATGTCACACATTCCCTGCAAATCCAACCAATACAATTAATATCCACAATCTACATATTCAAAATCCTCTCTTACGCATCAACTACTTTAACATCTTGCTTCACGCGCGCGCGCGCGCTCTACTTTATTATTACGAAAAAATTTCCTCTTATTTCTCTCGACTCCCTTTGGTCCCTCTCCCATTTTCCGAGCGAATCTTTGCTCAGGCATTCTTAATGTATTTTCTAATATTCTTTTCGTCAGTCACGGGCCACTCTAGACGGCCCCATCATGACTTGAAAAAAAAAAAAAAACGAAACATCGGCTGGGGATGTGAATATTTTTGAGCAGCCCATGCAGCCTCGGATCCCCACGAGATATCGGATTTCTATGCATGCTCCTCGACGACTCTCCATCTTCAAAAGCGAACCAACCTATTTTCCAACCTCGAGCACAAAGGTCTAAAATGGAATGAAAGCGACGCTCAAACGAGTTTCGTATGGTTTCCGGATTATCGAGAGGTAATTGAAAGGTGAGAATGATCGATAGGATCGACCAAGCGAAAATTACGAGATTCGCGAATTTTTCTAGCAAATTTAATGAGAAAAATAACGACGGAATAATTACAATCTTTGTGCGAATGGGGAATTTCGGATGATGTAAGACGAAGGGAAGGAAGGGGGGGGGGGGATTTTTATTAGTTGAAGAAATAGGAAAGATAAAGAGGGAGGTAGGGAGGTAGGGAATTTGCGCGCGTTCCCAGCTTGTACCGTTCATCTTCTTCCTCTTTCCTGGCAATTTTCACTTTGCTTCGTGTACACACGACCGATGTGCTCTAATTATAGCGCGTCGCTCGTCAGAAATAGCCGAGACTCTCGCGTTATGAAGGATCTACTACGGTAACCCGAGGATTACAGTTATGTTTGCCTTTCTGGCGCGACCCAAGCAAATCCCAAGTCCAGGGTCCCCTACCCTGATCAGGTAGGAACGCTCAAAGATCCCATTAAGCCTGCCAAAATTACACGTTTTAAACTACCAAAATTTTCAATTTCCTTCCTTTCGTGCAATGCGATCAAACTCTGCCAATAATAAACACACTTGAAATCTCTCTTCTGTATGGTCATCCCCTTAGGTCGGAGATCCTATTAAGGATGATAAAATTACAATTTAAATTTTCGAAAAATTCCTACGTGCCAAATTGAAATATCTCGATTAAATGAAGCAACGTGAAAACTCTTTAAGGCTCGGTAAAAGTAGCGTTTTTGCCAGCAGGAAATAAATAAACGTGTTTATATATATTTTTCAAGTAATATAAGTTTCTTTCTCCATTTAGACAGCTGGGCAGTGTAATAGAGGGGGGAGGAGAGTTTTCTTTATTGGATAAGAAGAATTTTCCTGCAGACTGCTGAGAGGCTCGTTGATCTTTTTTCGATAAACAACAAAGAGCTTGCGTGATTTTAGCAGAGTACGCTCTAAGTGGACAAGAAAAATGGATTCTCGAAACGTGAAAAGTGCTTTTTCTACGAGCTTTCTAAAGATTTCGGGAGAAAGCCGAGTATCCAAAAGAAATCTGTCGGTCTGAAATCGCATGTTCGGTAGGAAAATGAAAAACTGAGAAATCTACTTTATTTTCCTCGACATCAGCACCTTCTGTAATTTTCCGATTACCAACATCCGACCTGAGCAATTTCAAATAATAATCCAATGAATTTATAACAATGGTTGTTAAAATGAGAATAATTTTTAGAGATAGAAATCATCAACAGTGTGTTGTTTACGCAATTATAATTAAAATCTGTCTAAACACGGTAATTTTTACTTCTTTTTTTATATAAGTTATTGAACAGCTCGAGAGACCGAGCAGATAATTGTTCCTCGAAAAGCGAATGTCACGTGTCGGGGCGATTTGTACACCTGCATATAACTCATGAAAAAATGCAAAATGAAGAAAAACAGGAATTTGCAGATGAATTTTACTCGGAAAAGTTAGGTGATCCTGATACACGGAAAAAAAAGAGTAATTTTCAACGTGCTGTTTCATTTCATAATTTTCGCATTCGATATAAAGCTCACACAGCTGTCCTTTCATATTTAATAAAGAATCTTCTTTCTAATTTTGCCCTGTAAAAAAATCTATAGTGAAAAAAAAAGAATCAATGATGGCAGGAATTTAACGTTTCGTCAAGGTACGAATGATCGAGATGAGAATAGCCATGCAGGAGAAAAAAATAGGCGAGTAATAATTGAAAGTTCATGCTGCTTTTATCGATTAGGCTAATTGAATTCACCTCGGCATTTGGGGAGTCCTTGAAATGGGCCGAGTGTCCAGAAGATTTTTTTTTATTATCAAGAAGTAAGCTCCGCATCGATCATACACCGAGTCAATATCAAGGTTACAGCGTGTAATAAAATTATTGCAGCCGAAATGAAAAATCGTATCAATGTTCCTTTCTTTAACTTCTCGTTTCTGATATATACTCTTTCACTGGCATTTCCACGATTGCCGACTGTTTAATCCAAGCTTGATACGCGTTTACCGAGAAAAACTCGATAAGAGCGCGAGAAGTGGCAAAAAAAGATAAGGAAAAGTGCGGATTAATCGCGAGGACAAAAATAAAAATGTCCCAGAAGCTGGATTAGAGTGAATCGAGTGAGGCCATTTGGAAAGAAAATAACACTTTTAATAAACTCCGGCACGCCACTATATTTCACCGTGAAAGGTAAACGTACCTATTCCGTCACGTTTATGAGCGTTTATCGAATAATCAATAAGAGATCAAAATTGATTTGTGGCAGACAATTTTGAGCGAGGAAAGGAACTTTAAATCAATAATATATGAAACGATTTGTCAAGTTTAGTGGAATAATCATTATTTACCACGAGATAGCTCTGCACAGTTAATCGCGTAAAAAATGAGAGAATTTAGATTAGAATAAATCGGGTGAAACTGACAGCCATTTTTTCATACTTGCAGCCCCGGATTGTTTTTAACCTACTTCTTTTTTTTTTAACCAACTTACAACTTTTCTTCGCTGTCATAAGCTTTATCGTGGAAAATGCAGTGACCAGCACGGAGTCGCTTTGTGGCTTCCGGGATTGAAAAAAGATTAGAAGAGAAAAAATTATGTAAAATATTTCTTGGAAAAAAAAAAAAAAAAACTAGAATGGGGAAACGAACGTTCTCCTCTTTCGTTTATTTAGCTAGAATGAAAGGACTGTGACAAACTTTGGATCAGAATTAATCAAGTAAGCGATTTAGAAAGAAAAATGTAAATTGCTTTTTGGGAAAAAGAGAACATTTCCATCTAAAGGTAGAATCTTTTGTGAAGTTGGCGAAAAGAAAGAAAGGGGCGTTTGTCTGGCTTTAGTCGCTCGCGTTATCTGATAAGTTTCTGACGCAAGAAACGAGATCCATCAGGCGGTAAGCGTCAATTTAGCCAAATACTTATTTCCGTATGTTTTTCAATAATCTTCCTGACGCCATTCATCCATTTCTTCACGAGCAATTGAATTTATTACGGAGAAAAAGCCTTTTTTCCAAGAATCAGAGGGGCTACAGAAGTGAGCACCAAACTCCGAAACCGATAATAGCCAAGCAATGGAAATTTAACAAAAGATACAAAAATCAAATAAAGTTCGTCCTATTATTGTCTTTTTAAACTTCTCAACATTAGAGGAAAATTTCTCTTGAAAAATTTTTTCATATAAAGATAGAGAGGAAAGCATGCGGCTGTACGAACGCTTCCCTCCCCGCAGCAGCGGAGAGGATCAAATTACGCGATTAATGATAATTCAAGAATTATTATTTATAGATAAAATACAGTATCAAGTCTCAAGTGTCGAGTAATAATGTATAGATATATATGCAGAGAGGGGGAGGACTGCGGCACTATTGAAAGATCGCACTATATATATGCCATTTGATTTTTTAATTGTTTTCTACGAACAAAAGGAAAGGTTTCGCCGGCTCTCTCTCTCTCTCTCTCTTTCCCTCACAGTATAGTAATGAAGCATGAATTACGGGCTTCCGAGAAAATAATGAATAAGGACCGTATACTATAAGGGACTAAGAATAATTGAAATATTGCAAAGATAACGGTTACGCACGCACGCACACAAAGCTCTCTGTGCAGACTTTCCGAACGCACAACCCAATTATAATTTTCCTTCGCGCTCCCCCCCCCCCCGCTGTCCATCCAATCCTCACTCAGAATAATCGTATACCACGCCCAGCACCTAATTTACCTTTTTCCCCAAATCGTCAAAACAATCAACCCGTTTTCTTTCGACACAGCTAATCTTTGGAAAATAACTAAACAAAGTGAAATCTCACACAACTAGAACAATATAGATAATATTGTCCTCGGTTTTATTTTGCAGTTGAAACTACAATTCCAATTAGTCATTGTGACTATACGAAAGTAATGGAATATTTCACTTGGCAAAAATTGTTTAATCCAAAGAAATATTAGTCGATGGTAGCACGATTTAACAGAGTATTAAAGCTGATAGGTGATAATAATTTTAGTGGAGGAGTAAATACACCGTAGGAAATTGACTGCTGTGTAAGTTGGCCCTATAGCATAATGCGGTCTAATTCATCACGAAGCGCTCGCATGCTAGTAAGAAATGCGTTAGTTTGAAGGCAAGCCTCGCTTATTATTTACTAATTAACCGTACGATGAACATGAGCGAGAAACTTTGAAAAGGTTTCAAGCATTTCGCCCACTTACCGCTAAAATTGTAAAGAATTTTTTTCAGAAATTCCAAATCAACTTCCATTTAATCTTACCAAGTTCGAATAATATTAAATAAATTTATACATTCGTTTAAATATTTACCGCACCCCGGCCTAAACCAACTATAATTATAGCAACTTTCACTAATTTTCATATTGCAAGAACTACAGTTTATTCTTAACTTCCGTTTTACTACATTTTTATAATTTTCCGTAGTATATACAGTAGAGGGAACTATACAATAATATCGTTTATGATATAGTATTTTTTATAACAATTCAGACTACTGTTTTAATTTCTCTCAGTGCATTTTAAAGTGTAAAGGAAAGATCGAGGTCACGATAACCTTTGTAGTGTTTATTTATAAGAAAAATCCAAGTGTGTAATAATTGGACATAAATTATAAATATATGACGTAATATCAACGTTGAGTAAAATCGAACGAGAGACTGAAAAAGAAAGAAATTATTAAATTAATATATATAGATATATATATATAAGAGAGGGTTGAATATGGGGGGAGAAAAGGATTTGATAAGAGAGAAGGAAAGACCGGTTGCAAAAGCAGTCGTGCATCACGTTATTTGCACGTGCGGGATTGACGCACACGCGCGAGCAGCCAGTTATGTACGCGAGATACATTGGAAGGAGGACACGCACGCACACACACACACATCTTTCGTTTTATACGGCCATACAGGTAGCGTGGAACGAGATGCGCTGTAGTGTGCGATGAGTCAACAGGAAAGTGGATCCTTCCGTGGAAAAGATGGACGCTGCTCCCTTCCCCCTTCACCCTTCTTAATCCGAGAAGCAGTCAAACTAATCCACACACTTCCCCGTAGACCGTATAGAATCCCATAAATTCAGGTTTCCCTCCTTCAAACCGAATTTTCCTCTTCACCAGAGTGTTCTTTGGAGAGAAACAAAATTATTGATCCCCGCGTTCCTCGATTAACCGCTATTCCAATTGGCTAAAATCCCGGAAGAAACGAAAAAGTTCATTTCCCAGCGATCAGAAATTCTTGTTGGGTGGAAGTACGGTTATTATTGAAGCTTTAAAAATTCATTTCAACTATTGAAACTGCTTTTTCGACAGTATTCAATAAAAAGTGACGAACAATAATGCTAGCTTTTTTACGACAAAACTTTATTGATCTACGCGCCATGATAAATTACTGTTGAAATTGGCTAAAATCAAGACGAAAAGGAAAAAATTAATTTCTTAGCGTGCAGAAACTTTCATTAGGTGATCGACACTGGATGGAACGTGATAATTGTAAAAAAATTAATTATTAGGAGTTGTTATTGTTTTTTGCTAGAAATTAAGAAAAAATGTCAGACAAACAATATCGACATGTTCGTAGATAAAACTGTATTGATCGACGCTCCTAGATAAATTGGCATTGGAGTTGACTAAAGTCTCGGCAGAAACAACTAAGAATTCACTTTTTTTTTCTTAAATGTTACATGAAACTTTCATTTGGTGGCTCATATAGCATCACAAGAATGATAATTATTCAAAGTAATTTATCAGAGAAATGATTTATACATGAGGTAGGAGGGGAGGAAATAATTATAATTATTAATTTTCACTGGGAATTATTAGTAAGCATCGATTGGCTTCTGAAGCTGCAGTTGATAGGGGGCTACAATTTCGCGTCGGCGCGCGTCGTAAATTCAGCGACTAATATCGTCCTCGTAAACGTCTATCCCAACGTCTTTTATATTTACAACCCACAATAATGGCAATCGAGCAACAAATAGCGCGATATTGCACTGTGGTTTTAAGAATTGCAATTATCACGCAAATATAAACAGTCGCGGCGTCACCTAAAAATTCCTGCTGACTGAGAGACGCAAAAAGTTTGCACGTTCGCTTCCTCCTAAATTATTTCTCGATTCTCGTTCGGCCAGCATTCTCTAGCGATTGCTGAAATTTAGCGTGGAAATTGTTCACTTTCAAATGTGTATATACGCGAGCAACAAGCAGATGGGACAAATTTCCAAAAATTCTTATATAATACAAATAAATAAATGAAAAATTGAATCTAAAGATTAGGATCGATTTCCAGAGAAATTCCGTCCATGTAAGATTGGAGAGGAATAGTAAATCTAATTATAATCTTTCTCGCGTAAACCTCCATCCGTGAAAATAAACAGCGTTTGATGAAATAAAACGTCGATTGCATAAGCTCGGTGGGAGTGGTGTTGTAGGGAGAGAGGGGGGTAGTAATCAGTTCCACGAGAGATCCTGAAATGTATCGAAAAAGGGGCGGTTTATACAGAGATCGAAATTTCCTGTGGAAGGGTCTCTCTCTCTCTCTCTCTCTCTAGACATGCTCTTGTCGAGGGTGAAGAAAAAAATTAGCCGAGGAAGAGGGACGCGCGTCCTTCCAGCGGTCATACACGTGCCTCGCCTACGCCACTGCCGGCGGACACGATAAGCTTGCGTGAGGAGAAAATTTGGTAAGTTTCGTTTCCTCCCCAAGCATTATATCAAAGTTTCAGTGGCGTGATGTACAGCGCGTATAAGCTTACATCAAGCACAAAAACTGATAACCTTTCCGAAAATCCATTTCCAGCGAAAAGAAAAATAAAGAAATAAGCAGAAATGTGGCTGATCGTGGAAATAAGAACTCGAAGAGCAAACTTTTTATTCGACGCTTGAGTTTTGGACGAGCGCGAGGTAAATAAGATTTTCTCAGAATGGATCGTTGCTTCTTCGAAATTGGTCGCTGTATGCGGGTAAGCATAGCGAGGTAGGTATGTATATTATTGGAGGAGTAATATTGCTTGAAATAAAGAAGCCGTGGTTGCGAGAAAGGGACGACGCCAGCTATAAGCTGTTTTCGTCGAAATTGACGAGTATTTTTCATATTATGAGGTAGATGGCGGGCGGTCATAGGCGCGCGTCCCTTTTACTTCAAATGATCGAACGTTCGCGTGAGAAAGTGATTTGATCATTTTAGCTGTTACGCCAATGGGGGTATAGATGCTATGAATCTTCGACCAACCATCCAGCTCTATCCTCGTTCGCCCAAAAATAGTCAATGCGCGATTACTTTAAAGAGAGTCCAACGACGATAAACGACGTTGTAGCGACGGTAATAACATTTAAATACACTTACGATATTTCTGCAAAAAATAGCTTAGCCTTTGAAATTCAGGCATTTCGATGCAAACCGATGGAACTTTCAGTTGCAAAGTAACAAAATGCTAAATAATGAAAATAAAGTGTTTATTGATCGCACTGATACAACTCTATATGTTTCCAAGCGCAGGAACATTTCGCCAATGAGCAAATTTCCCTTGTGGGGGCAAAATGCGAAATGTTATTCTACATAAAAGACAATGGCGTAGGTATCAATGAATTTGTCGCAGATGTGTCGAGATAAGAGTACATGAAAAAGTGAGTTACACATCGGGAAACGAGGAGAGCGATAGTAGGAAAATTTTCCTGATAAAAGAATTGATCGACGCGAACGATGAGAATTAGCAGAGACAGCTTGCGCAAAAATTTCCATCTAACGTCCTTCTGGGCAGCCATACTGCACACGTGTCGTTTTAGCTGTATAGGCCAGGCAAGGTCCTCCGGCAGAGGCCAACCAAGCAGGAGGCCATATTGCCCGAGAAAACCTAATCAAATTCAGTCATCCATTACCCCCACTGTCTTTCAAACGTAAAGTGCTCCAAAGTTTACCATGAAACCTCGTTAATCGGGGATTTTCTCAAATTTCGCCAAGAAAAAATATCGACTAATGTATTTAAAGCTTTGATCATCCAGTTACAATGAAGCAAACAAACAAAAAATATCAAATGGTTGATAAGAGAATTCTCCAGGTAATTTTGTCGACGCAACAAAGCGCCATTTCCGTGAAAACCGGCGATTTTCACGATTCGATATGGCCTCGCACGAACGCAATGTACTTTCTTAATTCGACGGCAGGCCAACCCATGGACGCGGATTCGCGCGAAATAAGCATTGCAACAATTAAAAGAATCGATGTAGCTATTATTTTTCGCGGAAAGTGACGCGCCAGTTGACGATTGTTCTTTTTTTCCCCGCGTAAAACTAGCTTCGTTCGACTAACGCTCATGGGCGTGTTTTGTTTCACTGGTACAACTTGGGTACAACCGTGTACAACGTTGGATGAAAGACGATTTCTCTAGTCAGTAAACGCTTGACTGACTAGTCCCGCGCTACGCGGAAAATTTCCCAGAGAGAAAAGAAGAGCCTCTCTCGCGCGCGAGTTAAACTCGGCTCCCAATAACATTTCGCTATAAACAAAGTAAAAAGGGACTTTCGCCAAGAGGGGAAAAAAAAACATTCCTCTCTGGTTCGATCGACTAATCAAGACAATTAGCATCAAAGAGTCAAAAATGAACCATTGGATAAGATAAGATAATTTTATAACTGTTATTATCTCGCTCATACCTCTCAAGGATAGATACGGTATTAATCCCTTGCAATATTGAGCTCTACAAATTTTGTAAAACTTCGAAAGAGCGATAGAAAAAATATTATACACCTCAAACATGACGCGAGCTTCGATTTGAATCTTTGGAGGCGACGCCATTGGTAAATCGGAGTGGGGGGAATGGGTTAATTACACGGAAAAATACAGACTCTACTAAGGGTTTACAGAGGAAAGCAGAATCAAGAATATCCTCGTTGCGTGTACGATTGCTAGCCAGTTTACTGGTACCGTGACGCAAAAAGAATAGTATATATATATATATACACGTAGTATACGTGATTGGTAAGAGCGATTTGGAGGTTATGTCGACCCACTCTTTATTCGCAACTCGCTTCAAAACACTCCTATCATTCCTAATGCGTTTCTAATCCGCCCGAGACGATGAAAATAAACCCAAGAGACCTAGAAAAACATTCTGTTGATTTCCAAGTATTTCGCATTATCTTTTGTTTCAACAGTCGCTATTATACCTTATTGTTTAAAGCTTATTCCAAACAAAACAACTACTTCCGGACAGCAATAATTTTGAAAAAATGTCTAAATTTATCTAAACAGTCGATCAACCCTGGTTGGTGGCTTAGGAGAGAAACTTGTTTTTTTCCACGGGAAAATCTCGTAGGAAGAAAGAAAATCCCGTGGCTATATACGTGGAACAATCTTGAAAACGGCCCATGTATCGACGCGCGGAAGGTTAGTATGGAAGTAAACGTATTTTTAACGTAAAACGTGTTTGGGAGGTTATGTCGACTCGCTAACGCAACGATAACCTCGATTAAGATAAAAATTTCCATAACCATTGTAGCTTAAAAAAGTTTATGTATAGAAATACGAGCCTTGGAGTTATCGACACTCGATGGAAATTTTTCAAAAGCAAAATAAGGCTAGAGATTTCTACATATACGGGATAACGATTTTTAGGTTATGTCGTTTCGTGTGCAGTTTCGCATAATCATCTCCGTCGGAATTACGGCTATTCGAGCTAGAAGAAAGTGCGAGTCCGGTGAACTCACACAAGTTGAAAGACGAGCGGAAACGGGGCGTCCTTTGTATGTGTGCGAGAATCATTTTTTACAGGCCGACGACGCACGACTACCGGCTACGTCACTTAGAGAACCCATGACTGGCAAGGCTTGAACTAATTTACGTTTTCCATCACGAAACGTACGAGCATTTAACAATCAATGCCGGGCCTGGGTCTGAGTCGATTTGTTACGGCTGTGAGAGGGGGTCGATGGGTGAAAGGGAGGGGTGAGAGCAGTGATGGAGAGAGAGAGAGAGAGAGAGAGAGAGAGAGAGGAAGAGAGAGGGAGTGAGAGAAAAGCAAGGTTTAAAAACGCTGTCAATCATCGAGTAAATACGTATGCACTTTGTTAGAAGAGAGAGTAGGAAAAGGATGGATATAGAAAGGGGTGGACGAAATTGAATGCTGGGTGTATATAGATATGTGAGTAAAATTGAAAACTAGGGAGGGGTACTAACCTCTCGCTTCTTGGCCAGTGTCTCTCTTTTCAGGGACGGGCCCGCCGGTCACGTAGCCTCATGTTCCGTTTATCCCCGGATTCTCGTTTCCCTTGCGGTTGTCGAGCTATCGTCAACCATACACAGCCATCTTGCGCGGTGCCTGGCTCGGTCGTCCTCTCTTCCCCGTTTCGCCCGTCGAAACGACGAGGATGCGAAATTCAGCGAAAAGGGGGATAAAGGACAGGCCAGAGACTGGGACGGAGGCACGCAAAGCTGCTCGAGAGTGACGAGGAGCGCTGTAGGAGGGGGTAGGGAGGGGGGAGGGATCGGGCGAGTGAAAGAGAGATAGGGAGAGAGAGAGAGAGAGAGAGAGGCTCTCAGTGCGTGTTCACGAACACACCCAAAGAACACCCAGCCACCTCTAGCACACCAGCACCGCAGCCACTGCCACTGCCACCACCTTTCTCACAGTCCTCGCCACTTTTTCACGCGACAAGCGCAGTTCGACCCACGCATTTCACTTCTGGCCAGCGAGCAGCAAGTATTTACGGGTAAACGGGAGGATTATTTACCCGCGACGAAATTCCGGCCAATTTCGCTGTTCATATCTCTCGCCTCCCTCGAGCTATTCCTTCCGCGGCTGCTGCTAATTCACTACTGTCGTACCCCGCCGCCGATGCAGCACGAGCGGCCCCGATCGTGACCCACTCGGCAGCGGTCGGGAAGCTTCGGGCACGATCGGCCGGTTCCGCTATGCTTCGGCCAACTCGACCCTCAGGCTCGTATCGAGGCAGAAATTTCACGGGTTCCACAAACCCCTTTTCCCCTCCAAACGTCTGCACAACGTTCTGCTGCTTTCATCTGCCCCACATTTTTCTTCCATCCATTCCAAATGGTGCCGTAACACGCCGTTCCAATCCTACCAATGATTTCGCCAGAAATTCGTTTGAATCGCTGAGCTGCGAAATAAAAAATAGACTCTATTACTGGCCTTCCTCTTTTTCCACTCACTCCATCCGTCTCCGTCTCTCTCCCTCTATCCTTTAACCGCGAGCGTATCTATATCACACGTGCCATTTCGATCAGCACGACGCACGTAACGACAGTTGAATTGTTAATTTCATCCACGTGCGCTGGAATACTTTAGTTTTGTTTTCGAGAACAGCTGGCCTTGCCGCGAGGTAGATTGTCCCCAGGAGGCTATTGCAAAATTTTAGCCTCTCTGCAATTAACGAGCTCGTTAATTTTTCGAGATTCAGCCATTCTCGAGTTAAGCGTTAACGCGTGTGTTGCCTCAGACCTCTCCTACTCTTCCTGTACTACTGTTTTTTTGCACGTGGAAGCTGTGAGATAAGAGGTTGTTGTTGTGCCGTAATATTTTTAACCTCGACTGTATAAACGAATATAACGCCAGCGGGGCTCGGCGGGGCCAGAGCGACGAGGAAAATGATTAATATAATTTTTTTCCTCCAGCCCGCCTTTCGTAGAAATACAAATTATGCATATAAATTTTATCGAATCCGACGACACGGCTGATACTAACGGTAGATCTATGTCTTTTTGTCAATTATAAAAATAGTATATAACCGCCTGCATTCCTGCTCCACTTATATTTGGCGTCAGCTTTTATTTGTAAAAGCTGTCGTCTAATCTTTACCGGGATGCTCGCCGTTGAAGCGCACAAAAATATTATCGGCTGCTCCATTTTTAAAGCAGTGGCAAAAAATGCGATTCATTCCTACAATATATATACATATATACATAATTGAAAAGAGATTACCCCTTTCCGTCAGCGCGCTGCAAAGGCAATTATAGTAAATTTAATTGTTATCTCGCGATTACTGTCATTCCCGCGCAAAATATTAATTATCGATCCGCCGCCCGATATTTAGCAGTATCAATCGGCACGGATACAAATTCCATGGAATTCTCTCGTTCTCCTAGCAGGAGTTTTCGTGACTTATTCAAGCACAATATTGGCTTTTGAAAATGATCGGATGATTCAGAGTCGGGGAAGGTTTTGCCAGGCGTCGCCATTCACAGGGGCGTATATAGCCAGATCTGGCAGGCGTTGTACAATGCGTGCACGTACCTGCGCGTGACGTCAGCGGCCATTAAAGGGCAGCGGTTCTCGACCGATTTTATAATTCGCGTCGGAAAAGCCGATGACAATGCGCTACGATGGAAGTTTCGAGGCCTCTCCCGCGACGACCCGACCCAGCGGCGGCTTCGCAAGGTGACTCGGAATACGGTAGATCGCTTAGGGTGTAGAGAGAGAGAGAGAGAGAGAGAGAGAGGGGGGGGGGGGAGAGGAAAAGGGGACAACACCATAAATACTGCCAAAGGTTTCCAACGATCCCTCGGCATTTTCACGGAATCCGCGCTGGCTGGAAGGTGTACTACGATGTGCGAATAGGTGAGCAGGCAGGCTATACTACCAACATCGTGCCTCTCATTTCTGCCATAATGCCACTTCTATACCTACCAAAATACAATACAACCTTAATACACGATTCTAACCTAAGATCCCCCCTGCCATCGTAGGCTTCTCAGTCTCCTCGTAGCTTTCGAACCTTCGCACGGTTCTCAAGCTGACCTTAAAATAAGTCTGCTTTTTGTTTTCTGTAATCTCCGAAGACTCTCTCGGGGCAGATAGCGTGGCACCGAGTATAAAATATAACCTGACCCGTATTTACGCGAGCAGCGAAGCTTGTATGGAATAAGCGCACCGACCAAACTGGTCTCTCTCCCCAGAAGAGTGCACCGTGGAATACCGAGAAATTGAATATGGAAAATTTTCGCGAGGAACAATGATTTGTGGATGAAAGAGAACGTTTCTTGCGGTTACCGTCCTCTTTCCGGTTAACCATCATCAGAAACACACTCCGTCCGCCCACTCTCCTGCACTTTTCTCCTCAAAGTTCAACGGCTCTCTCTCTCTCTCTCTCTCTCTCTCTCTCTCTCTCTCTCTCTGGCAGCGATCAAGCCGAGACCGATACTCTGGATTTGGAGAATTCGGATGGGGAGAGTAAGAAGAAAAGTTTAGCAATCCCATTTCCATGCATCCGAGCGAGCCTTCTCTCATAGACGCAGCACGACTATGATTCCCGACGAATTCGTGGCTGTCTTGCGAATGTGAAAGTACATTACTACGGGCTCTGAAAGTCGTTATGCTCGAAGGTTTCCTCTCGAACGGCCCTGGACCGTTCACCGAGAAAAGAATTTCAAGTGAGGTCGAGGAGTATCCGATGGAAAATCATCGGCTCGATCGAGAGATAACTCTCGGCAAGGAATACGAGATTGTCACGTGTGCCGACTGGACTGGCACTCGATAGAAATAGAACTACGTCGATTCGCTAACGCTATATCCTGTATGTGATTCGCCCATCTCTATATCTAGGCCAGAAAAATATTGTCAGATCCTCCGGCTATCGCGCAGCAACAATCTCTCCTCCAACCTTTCGCAATAATACTCTCGTACTTGTTACAAATAAAAATATTATTATTTAAAACACATTTGCTCGATTCGCATAATGATTCGCAATTATTTTCTTATCTCTCGAATAATATATCCAGCACCCCCCCTCCGTTGGACTTTTACGTTTGTCCAATCGCACAGATATATTCCTCGCTCGCCATGTGAAAGTAACTTCATTGTTATTTGGCATAGCGAGTGTCGGATGCGTAAGATATTCTGTCTGGACGAACGAACGACGCGACGCTCGTATTTTTCTGCCGATCGGCGTCTCGGCGCGTCACGCTGACGAATGTGAGACGATGGTGAGAAGGAGCGCGCTGCGCGATTGGTCCGAGGTCGGAAAAACCCGAGAGACGCGCCTATACTATACGCACAGCGTGTCGCCCGGCCGGCCCTCTAGGGCCTCTAGTCGCTCGCAGACGCGCGCACGGGCCCTTGAGAGATAAGCGAGAAAACATTCGCTTGCCCAACAGCAATCTTTCTGCTTTCTAAACACTTGGCATCCGACGGATAATTCCTATTCTCTTGGAAATATTCTAATCTCTCCCAGACGCCTCGCGTTTTAATATCGTGGATTCATTAAAATAAATTACAGCAATGGCGCGTGTTTGACGCGCTCGGGGATATGGAGAGACGGAGGGAAAGAAAATTGGTTGCTTTTGCTCTGGGCAAGTCGCTACGTGCTGCGACGGGGATGCTCCGTCGAGTTTCACCGGCCACGTGCCTCGTGGCCCGACGCGACGCGACGTTGGAAAGTCGGAGAGCGAAGACTCGTTCGTGCGAGTTGTGACTCGCGAGCCGCTCCCTCTCCTCTCTGCCGACTCTGCCCCTTGTATGTACAACGAGGAATCGCGGCGCTACAAAATTCTGGGAGAAAACAATTGGCTCGCTGCACTGCAACCCTCCTGTAACTCTGCGGAAAGCTACGCGCTCGGTCAGTCAGCCTCGCTTTGCCGCCGGAATGAAGCACGGCGGGAAATGGTGGCAGCTCGCAACTATATATACGGATCTTCCTCCTCTATACCGGCGCATCAGAGCAGAAGAATCATCGCAATTTTTATTTCCCATTCGTCGCCAACATTTTCCATCGACCAAACCTCGTCCTCTCGTCCTTCCTTCGAAATTTCCACAATTCATCGAATCTCCATCCAATGTTTAGGAATTTCAAGAAGGTGCATGATTTTAGCCTGGTGCTGATTGCTCGAGCTACCTATGCATAAAGAGGACGCGAGCGACAGAAGGGCCTGATTTACATACCAATGGACTATTGGAAAATAGAAAAGTGCGAGTATTTTGCCTCGGCAAAAGTATGAGCAGGGAATTACTGTCGCAATTGATAACAATTTGTTTTCTCGCGTCCACCGTCGGTCATGGGGACAATGAACCGAGTACAGTGCGCTGACCAGCGACGAAGCAAGTCGATACCGAGCCCTGCAATGTTTCCCAAAATTTCTCCGAAACCTCCGGAGCTTTGTATTACATTCACGCAACACTCGCGTTAGAAGAATATTAATTCATTTTTCTCCGCCGGCCAAGCGTGGTTAAACTGATAACGTATCGCATATGGGAAAAAGCCTCGCTTTACTTTTTCCTTTCGTATTTTAGTCCTTCGTGTTTTTGCACACTCGAATTTATAGAAATCTTTCATATTCGACAATCCGTGTGCAAAATATAGCTAAACGGATCCCTTTCCTTCCTGGGCTAACGATATTTTTCCAAATGGCATTTATGCTCGCATCCGGAAACTTTTATAGCTGCATAAAGAACTGCGTATATATAGAAGGGAACTTAGGAAGAATTATTTTTATTCCACTTGTGTCCAACTTCATATACATACATATTCGTAGCTTCACTGGCAGATACGAGCCATTCATTCCAGTGGTTTCCACGCAATCGGCCAATACCTTTTCGGATAACTGAATTTTAGCTTTTTTTTTGCTTCCATATATCTGCCAATAGCTGTCCAGCGATAGGCTCCGTGCATTAACGTCCACATAGAAAAGTACATTCTTCCGTAAAATTGTATTCCTGAAAAACAAGAAAGAAGAATGTTGTTATTGGTTAGAGATAAAATGTGTTTAATTGTTTCGAGATACTTCCTGGAAGCGAATGGCCATATAACGCAAGAGTCACATCTACAGAATCGATTATCGATTCGGTGTAAATAGGCACGAATGATAAATTTATCAATGCAGGGGCTCGGAACTGCGCTATCTACTTGTTACTTTCCTCAGTTTAGTAAACTTCCCTATACGTCAATTGTTGGACATTTGTTTTGCTCCAAAACTTGTTAGCATATACATATACATTATACGGACACAGTTGTAGTTTCTTGGCTTAAACTTCTTTGAAACAGAAATTTGTGGTAATATTTGAATAATATTTGTATCTGTATATGAACGGACATGGAATTATCGGGGGGAAAAAAACTGTTTGTAGAATGACGCATTTGTGTATTCTGCAAATCTGTTGTTTTCGGTGATAAATAGAGGATTCGCGATAAAAAAAGTTTTTCCGCTAACTTCGAGAGGTAGGCTTTCTCCCGTAGGAGGTACTTTCGACACAGGAAACCACGCTGATTCGATGTACTTCGGATTATACAACGGGGTCACCCGGATTTCAGGCGTTTCAGGAAAGTCGCAGACGGTAAACTACATGGGAAAGTTAATTTCAATTTTATTATTCGCAATCTTCTCTCTCCCTCTCCCTCTCTTGAGTATACGGGACATAACAATTTTATCTCTATCTTACCACAGATTTCCTCAAACCTAACAGAAAAGAACAGTTTCTCCGAGTCACGAATAGCACGACAGTTCAATGTTCAAATCAAAATACCTACAGTGACTCCATCTTTTGGAAGAGGTAAAGAAGCTGGTCGATAAGGTCACTTCCTTTACCACAGTGGTAAGCGTTTCTCCCAAGTTCTACAAAGCCTTCGTCTTTCACCAATAGAGGTCGCCACCAATTCGGAAATGGTATTTTAACAAATATTATTTCAAAAGAGATATTTCCAACAATAATGAATTATTAAAACTTAGAATGTACGGAAAATCTCAAATAATGCTAACATTGTTAAAACAGTCGGGATAGATGGAAAAATTGGTCACGAAAATTCGTTACATGTAGGAATTAAAATTAGTATTGATAATAAAAGTCCGGTGAATACTGAACAAAATACGATATACTAGATTTGAGATAAAACTCAAGTTTAATTGGTGTGAAATGTATTTGCACTTTAAGCGTTTAGTCCTTTGACAGTCTCATGGTTCGTACGGTCGAGGGGCGACAAAATACAGGGAAAGCACAGGTGAGGCAGGCACGTTGTAGGAGTTGCGTTTACTCTCAGGACAAACGCAACCTGCAGGTGCATATGCACAATGCACGACACTCGGACATTGGAAACGAATCCTTTTCCCATAACGGTCGATTTCCAGCTACGCCGACATGCTTTAGCGATTTTTTCCTCCAATTACGGTTACAGCTGGTCAAAGTTCTCACCGATTTTTCAAGGTCTATCAATAGATAGCCTTACCGTCAAAAATATATTTTTTTCAACGGTGTGCATCGACAGCGAGCATTTTTTCTCAATCAACTTTTTTATTGGAAGACGATAATCGATATGTTAAAAGGTGATTCATCACAGCAACTATATACAACGGACAAGAGTGGTTTCTGGTGACACAAGGAAGCAACCGTTTCCCATGAAGCCGTCCAAGTGCAAGCAGAGCTCGCTGACGCGTGGAAAGTTGAAATTGGGCGAATTCGATAGGTCGATCGAGTATCGAGAGATCTTTCATAGGTGACGATCCACGTGCGCCATATGGTTCGCGTGCCCCCCGCATGGAAATAATAAGCCACGGTTACACAGGAAGACCCTGCGAAACAAACACCTATCCTCACCGATCAATCAATTTACCATCAGAAAAAACTACTTAACAAAGTAGTAGGTAAACTTTATATCATTATTTCATTTTTTTTCACGCAAATCAACAGGGTCAGGCTAGATAAGAAATAATTAAACATTCCACGCGACAAAAAGTAATTTTACTGATGCACTCGCGTCACGCTCGACCGATGGAATAAAAACGGCTCGATATTATTATCTTCGATCGCAAGAGTGGTGTAGAGGATCGATTGTTGCAACGAGAGATACAAAGATTTCTTTTCTTCACCGTCATCGTGAAATCTTGCACAACAGCCTACTGATTCTCACCTCCGGATATGAATACTTACCAGCGGAAGTACCAGAGATTCCCCGCCGATTCTACCATTGGGATTGGAATCCTTCAAATCCTTACCAAACTTAAATGTTGATCATTCCGCATGTTTTTCCTTCTGCTTCTCGAATTAAGATAGAAAAATTAAAAGGGAATTTTCCCAAGACCATAAACATGGTTTATGCATGAATAATTACGGTTGAGTGGCGAGGGTGTCCGTTAAAAACGATCGCAAGTTGAAGTCTCTCTCACAATTCATGGTAGAAAGGAGAAAAATTCTGTATAGACGGTTGTTTCACGCCACATAAATTCTGCGTTGCATTGTGCACTTGCATTTTTGCAGGTGTTCTATTATGAAATGAGTCTCACTCATGCAGTCTCATGCATATATGCCTACGCTTTCTTTCGCACCTTTCAATTAGAGGTTAGGAATTTCGAACTACACATCGACATTACGTTACGGCGCGGTTCCTTCTAATAATTTCTGACACTCGTACAAAACGAGAAATTCTGTATCGAATAGCACGGCTCAGTAATTAATTCGCACGTGTTGGAATGATTGGCGAGAAGAACCAGTTAGCGTGTAATCACGATGAGACGGTTTTGTAACGACGAGAGCACGTATGTACGAGAGATGGCGCTCGTACATACATGCTGCACGGTTGGATAATCGCAAAGAAATGAATTTCGGCTGTTTAAAAATTCGAATAATGCAAATTTCAATCGCGTTTTTGTTGTTGGCATTCGACTAATTTACAATATACTGGGTGGTCTATTAACTATATGATCGGGCATATGTAAATTAGAATAAATAATATGAATAAAGTAAAACCAAAATTCCCACATTAGCTTTTCTTACAATTATTAATACAATCTAAATTTATAGAATTGGCCATTGTTGACAGACACCCTATATACGATAGGGAAAATAAGTAAAGATTAATTTTTATCTAAGAGCTTTATGTTTTCTTTGGGTGGGTAAGATAATGTACGGAAATTGTAGAAATTAGCATAATTTAAACTAATATATGCAGATTTTACAACAATCGTGTTCGGAGATGCCAGTTTTGACAAACTTAGGGATCCTTCCCAGCACTATCTGACGGATCAGCGTATAAGACAGGAAATAAAGGGCGGAATTTATGCTAATTAGAGTTTTCTCTTGGCCCGATCGCCACGAACCGAAATGGTCGAAGCATGAAAGCACGACCAACCAAGCACATGCATTATTTAACATTGGCCATAGGAAATTCAGTGCAGTAGCGCTTTACGAGGAGCAATCATGAGAATTCCTGGATCCCCTTATTTTAATCATCGAATCTACACAACTCACATTCGTCATGATACAGAAATAAATCAATTTTCTTACAATTATAACCACTTAAATTACGGCCATTACAAACCTTATAAGCAATTTTCTTTCATTTTTTAATTAATATGGGAAAATGTTATTAACAATATTGCTTTATTTTTTATTACTGTTGCATCTTGGTGATAGCTTTCAATTGAAAGGATCGAATTTATCTAATAATTTAAGGATGGACGTGTGCAGCATATGACACTATTGAAATTTGACACGATTTTCTAAGATAACGAGACAGTGACTGGGCTGAGTGGTGCGGGGATATTTTTTTGCCACTATAGCGTGACAAATAATATAGCAACGCACACACATATGAGTACAACCATTTCCTCTGCCTCCATTATTTATTATCGAATCTTCCATCGAATTGACAAAGAGAAGGACAACTTTTCAAAGTAAATACACAAAACAATTAAAAAATAAACGAACCGTTTCTTCTCTACTATATCTGCTACCAGGGATCTCTCCCCTCCTCTTCTCCTTCCATAATGACGTTGACAAAATTTAGGAGTGAAAAACCAGCAGTTGACCGTTTAGAAAAAAATTAACGAGAGCCGTTTTCTTCTTTACCATTTATTTTATCAGATACCCCGCTTTCCCATTGAACGTGATTAATGGAGAGAAAGCCTTAACGATCCCCTAACCAAACCTATGATCGAATAATAAATAATGTGGAAAAAAAACGAACGTATACAGCTTTTGGAAACTTATTCCTTTCCAGGCAATTGAATGGCGGATTCATTGGGCAGCGCGAATCGTGTAAATCGGTTTGTTTCTGAGATATGGATCGCGAAAATTGGCGGCCATGTTGAATCGTTCGAGTAGACTGCGTTGTTACATGGAATCTTCATTGTGAAAAATCGACGGTGCGTTAAATCTATAAAAGTCGCGCGCGCAAAGGGGTAGGCCAAACAAGGCAGCTGGCCAGATGACGGAGGATCGATCGTGAATCTCGATCGTACGATGACCGATAAAGCACCGGAAGGGTTTGTTTTTTGCCAGATGCACTCGTTAGTTTCCTTTTCTGCCGATCGAGATACCACGTACGATTTTCTGCTGTACGTGCCACGCGCGACCCCTGCGACTATCCTAATCATTGACACGAGCGAGATTGATGGATTATCGCGCTTACGAACTTCCCCCTTTCGATCCTCTACACACTCCGCAATTTTTTAGAAATTCTTACCTTCCTTTCCAACTTTCATAAAATATCATTTATTTTGTTCAATTTTTTTAATATTGTATAATCGTGTATGTTTAACACTTGCGACTTTTAATATACTTTTGGTACGTGATGCCTTATTTTGGAGAAATTCGATATCGGTGATGTATCAAAAGCAGTTATGAGTTTGATAATCCTGCAGTGTGTCGCAAACTTATTGCCTTTAAATTTTCAGCAAATGCAAAATATTCTTTACGATATATACGTGGTAAAAATAATAAAATCTTTATTTGACGGTGTAATAATTGATATTGTAATTACTATATATGTATATATAGGTAAGATTGATTTTATGTGTTTCATCTCGACAAATTTCAATGTGATTTTTCAAGGTATAATAATAATGAAGAGTTTGCACAGATGTCTTTTTACAGTGAGTAAGTTTGGATAATTGCGAGGGTCTTAGCATTGTTAGACATGGAAAAGGCCATTCCTGATGTGCCCAGCTGTACCAACGTGACCAAACGTGCCCCCCGCAAAGTTTTGCCAAACCAAAAGCCGTATGGGATGGCGCATGGCCCACAATTATATGGTTCACTCACAAAAGACGTTGGCCTTTTTCAAACATCACTGATCAGCTGTGAAATCGTCCTGTTTAGAAACTTTCATTCGTTTCTCGTTATGCTTTTCCACATTGCGAATCGACTTTCACCGCAGACAACAAAAGTATAAGGTTGGACAGCTATCTCACTGGAAACTCATCATTGCCGAAATAAAATTCTCATCGAGAAGTTTCATATATATATATATATAACTATAAACAATAGCTATATTGGTGTAATTTATAAAGATTTACAAAGCCTTGATTATATTCATAGATATCAGTCGTATAGGTAAGTGAAATTGGAGCTTTGATTTGCGCATATCGATAGGAATATTTTAGCGGATAATGGTTACCGGAATCGAAAGCTGGAATTAGGCAGCTGATCCAGTTGGAAGAATGAAGCGTTGCTCGAGAGGGGCTTACTCTGGTTTAATGTCCAGTTAATATCGTGGGCGCGTGCAACCACATCCTACGTAATTTTTGTCACGCTCCTTATTATTATTTCCTCCAGCACAATAGTCGCTGGGGGTAAATTACGGGAATTTAGACCGCAACGCAGCAAGAACGGAGCAACGGTGCGCGTGCTCGACAATTTAATACTGATCGCTGCTGCCAAGCCAACGATCGTTAACAAAAGCCTCCAAGCCTTTGCCCGACCAAATCTCAAATTAAATCCGCTCAACTCTTTTCCGGTTTCCCGAAAGGGAGGAGTTTGCGATAAGCTGCCGGAAACCGAGTCAACAGCCTTTCGAACAATTCCTATAACCTCGCTTTATGCACAGAACCTATATATACATGTGATACGCTATATAGAGTCAGAAACGTTCCTCAATTACAATTTATATATGCTGCCACGTTTTTAGGAAGTTTTCTGTCCCTCCGTGTCTTTTATATTTCGGGACAATGATCATTTTAGCGCGGAATATGCTGCAGTGAAAAGGAGAGCAGACTGTAATTAGCATTTAAATTGATTTTAAGCGCTTTTTGAAAAAAGGGACTGTGCTAATTGCGAAGGGCATCCATTCACTTGGAAACGAAGACACTTTATCTCGTCCTATAGCAGGAAGACCGAAAGATAATGGCTGAAAAGCTCATTGTCAAAATAGTAGGAATTCTCCGGTCAGTCCATATCAACCACTGGCGGACGAATATTCACGTAGTTCAACAAACCGCGCGACAAAATTTTCCATAAAATTCACATTATATTTTCTGCTTTCCCTTGCAGTGAACTTTTTAATAAATTACCTCTAGAAAAAAATACGTAGTGCAAAAGCTTTGACTGTGAAATATAATCATTCATCTGTTAATTTAATACGTTTGCACAATATTGGCAAAGGTAAGAATCATTGAAAATCAAAATATCAATTTAATACATTAATTAAGTACTTTTACCAGTGAAACATTATCATATTTTCTGGTTAATTTTTATTCTCATGTAACTTACTTTTTTTAAGTAAAATTATTTTTATTAGTATTATTACATAAGCTATATTTTATATCTGTATAAGAAATCACGAGTCTAGAGGAAACGGTTGGTAAACATTTTTTGTGCGAAAAAAATTTTGTGGAAAAAACTACGAGTAGAATGAATGAAAGAATTGATTTTTTAAACAAGGAGGGTGAAATCAGAGATTCCATTATCGCGGCTATTGATTTTCTTGTATTCATTGCAATATTGATATCAATCCTGTTTTATTGAGTTTACATATAAAGTATTATAAATCTTTCTGATATTAGGGGACCGTGTAAAGTCTAACGATGCGAGGGGAAAGCACAATAAGCATCTTTTTTTCTATCGTCTCTTTCAGTTTTACCTCACCTGTGATTGCAGATACGCTATAGGTATATTACAATAGATAAAAAATTTTGTAGGGATAAGATCTTGACCTACAAAACACGAAAGATTCTATAATCTAACGGAACATGGGAAGAGGAATAACCAAAAATGTTAATTGAAATTCGACTACGGAAAGAGCAAAAGCTTTACAACATAATAAAATCTATATAGAAACGACAATAGAGCTTATCTACACTGCTCCAATAATTCAGATCGAAAAATGAGAAGGAAAACGGAAACCAATGAAAACGATCTCACCAGCCCGATGATAAAAACGAAGAAACTGAAAGAACCATACGAAAGGACTAAGGTCACAGAGAGTTCCAGAAAAAACCTAAAGAATACAATGATTGTGAAGAGACGACAATAATGAATAGGCCCCATGTACGATCTCTCCAGGTTGCAGGGGCAACGCGAACTCGTAAGGATTCATCGAGCAGCAAATCGACATGGTTCAAAGGAGGATGCTGCGAAGACCGAAAAACCGCAAGGTTCTACGCGATCGACAGTTGCGTTGAAAAATTCGACCTCGAAATCCTCGAAGCCTCGAAGCTCGATCGTCGACCGCAGCGCCTCCAAGCCTCCAACCTCCAACTCCAGCTACGACTACAGCCGAGCATTTCAACACCGCGCGCACTGCAGCCACAAAAATAAAAGATTATTATAACTTTGTTTTTATCCACATGCACATGCACTGTGGCATCGGTATCCAGTGATGAAAGATTGTGCATGCGAATTCAGGCCAACCACTTTGACTTTTTCCTTACACTTATCAATAGAGGGAACCAGGATTTATACCTCAGCCCTTCCAAACCTGCACAATTTATCATCACTGTAAATATCCCTTGCATTTTGTGCAAATTCAGTTTTAGGCTCAAATTACGCTATTTAAGAAAACCAATACGGAGATAACGATACGTTTATATTTATACAAATTAAAATAGGTACTGCACATTTCCTTCGTCCAGGTTGCAATAGCTAATATAAATATATACAGAATTCTACTAAAACCAATGCAAGATGCGGCAATTAAAGTTGGGAATATCGCTGAGCTGAGTAGAAAACTGAACGAAAAATCCAATAATTCTTATGCAAAAAGAAGGAACAATCTGTTGATGTTTTTCATTAAGGATGAGTTCTCTTTTTCTGTGAATCTCATAAAAATTGTGCTTTATCACGGTGAAATTATTTTGCCAAACGACAGAGAGGTATTCTATTTGAAATAAATAATTTGTATTTAATAGTCAAATCACGACAATTTGCAAGATGAGAATTATTTAATATGCTTCTTCTGAAATCAGGTAGTTTCAAATTTTTCAGCAGAGAGCTCTGGTGATTTAACGAGAAGTGACCTTGAATTGTTTACGCCGATGTACAGTAAACAATGTGATCTTGACATGTGTTAAGTAGCCGTTGGTCGTATCGATCTCCAAAGTTTCCCTGATCGCGTTCAATACGGCCATGGATCTTTTTCAAGATCGGGTTGGGCGATACTGGCTAGTCGTCATGGTTTTCAATCGTCCCAGAATAGCCAGCCTCTGTAAATTGACAGTTTTTTTACTTTCCCAGAAAAGAGCTCTAGCACGAACAATGGCAAGCTGAAACTGGCGTGGATTATCGAGAGATCCGTGGGGGGAGAGCGTTTCCCTCATCACCGCCATCTTGATGTTTCTGCGACGAAGAAGAAAGTCACGCGTATACCGACCGGCCACAGCAACACATAAATATCAACAAAAAATAAATGCCTTGTAAAAAAAATATTTACAACAATTTTCTAACACTTGTGTATATTTATAGGTGGCTATATGCGAATAAATGAATGTTCGAAGGGGGCATCACACGCGACAACATAGCCACACATATGGCACTGAGAAAATTATTTGCCCACTTTTTACAAATAATTTGGTGAATTTCGTTACGGTAACGCCCACATTGATGAGCTCGTTAATACTCGTTAAACTCATTCCGTCATCTGTATGTTATGATCGTGTGAATATCGATCCTCCTCGTTGATCACATACCACCACTCAAACCTATAAAACTTATTTCCCACGAATAAACGCTTCGTTACAATTTTTGTAATTTACGAGAATGGTCCCCGAACTGTTGCAAATGGTTGATAGGGTAGCTTCTTCAGTTCCTGTGTTTATTGTAGAATAGGTTATCGGATAATTAAAAAAGACTCGCGGGAGTGTTAACGAAACGTTTGTCTTTAGTGGTAAATTGGTTAACCCTTTGCGGCACACATTTTTTACATAATCGGTTTCTCGTAAAAATTGGTATACAATAGTTTTCGGGGTCGCTGATTACGAATCTGATGTCAGAATTTAGAAATTCAAAATGGCGGATCCAAGATGGTGGACAAAAATTTCAATTATTACCGTATTTCAAAAAGAATTGGTATACAATAGTTTTCGGGGTCGCTGATTACGAATCTGATGTCAGAATTTAGAAATTCAAAATGGCGGATCCAAGATGGTGGACAAAAATTTCAATTATTACCGTATTTCAAAAAGAATTGGTATACAATAGTTTTCGGGGTCGCTGATTACGAATCTGATGTCAGAATTTAGAAATTCAAAATGGCGGATCCAAGATGGTGGACAAAAATTTAGATTATTACCGTATTTCAAAAAGAATTGGTATACAATAGTTTTCGGGGTCGCTGATTACGAATCTGATGTCAGAATTTAGAAATTCAAAATGGCGGATCCAAGATGGTGGACAAAAATTTAGATTATTACCGTATTTCAAAAAGAATTGGTATACAATAGTTTTCGGGGTCGCTGATTACGAATCTGATGTCAGAATTTAGAAATTCAAAATGGCGGATCCAAGATGGTGGACAAAAATTTAGATTATTACCGTATTTCAAAAAGAATTGGTATACAATAGTTTTCGGGGTCGCTTATTACGAATCTGATGTCAGAATGTTAGAAATTCAAAATTGCCGATCAGATTTGACGGACAAAATTTTTAAATAATATCAAATTCCAGTAAAAACTAATGTACAGAGATTTTTTAGATCGATAATTCATTCCAAAGTTTAGATATGTAGCTATCGGAGTTAGTAATTTCGAATTTTTAGTGGTGCCCATATGCTTGTAATAACGATTTTATTTCTACAGAAGTGTAGCGGTGAACTTGGACGTATGAGACAGATATTTTGGGTGGCTTATATTCTTTTCTGGGTTTTGAGTAGCTAATCCAATGGATCCTCGATAATTCGTGATTGAAAATAGTTTTTACCTCATTTTTTCTCAAAACAATCATTTCCAAGTATATAGGTACTGTGTAAATGATATATAAGTATATAAGAATACTCAGTGCAATATGTTGAATTATTGATTGAAGATTTAGTATTACTATATTATAAGTAGTTGCTTTCTCCACGTACCTATGCAAGTAAATTACACATGCTGAATCATATACTATTATTATTCAGTTACCGCGTATTACCGAGGGTATTATTTTCATTGTATTGTTTTCAGAATTTCATAATTATGATTTCTTGTTGATACAAATTTTATGTCTATTTTTATCTTTTGTGTCTCAATATAACTGTTACGGGATGGTTTAAATACTTTTCATTTTTTATTATACATTTATAATTTGGGGTATCTAAATTTGGTATCACTTTTTAAAATTCATTGATGATATTTTGATGTGCACAGCCCTTTGGTGGTGTTATTATTCTTCTTCCTTCAATCCTAAAGTTAATAAATTATTGCTTATTATCTGTCTTTTGAAATGGAAATTACTGATATTCCTAGTGATGGGGAGTCTATAGATGGACTTGCTGACTCAGATATTGATGAGAATGAGTATAATCTGATTGATGTAGAAAATGAGTATGTAGAAGAGGATGAAAGTGAGAATGATTTAGATGAAGATGAACAAGAATATTCTGGCAATGAAACATGGACGAAAAAAGGAAAAGAGAGAACAGGCGGACCATTCACAGCTGATTTTGGACCAAATATCCCTGATAATGTAAAATCTCCATTGGAAATTTTTTCATGTCTTGTTTCAGAAGATATTTTAGATATTATAGTTCAACAAACAAATATTTATATACAAAACAATAAACCTAATGCGACATTGATAACGAAAGATGAATTACGTATTTTTATAGGAATCAATATTATGATGGGAATAAAAAAACTACCTTCATATCGTGATTACTGGTCATCTGATCCAAAATTGAATGATTCATTTATGCAATCATTGATGCCTGTTGTTCGTTTTGGATTTATTTTAGGTAATTTACATATCTCTGATAATCGGACAGAACCTAAGAAAGGTAAACCGAACTACGATAAATTATATAAGTTGAGGCCATTACTAAATAGTCTTGAAAAAAATTTCAAAACATATTGGAAACCAAGTAAATATCAGTCAATCGATGAGTCTATGATAAAATTCAAAGGTCGTAGTAGCCTAAAACAATATTTACCAGCTAAGCCGATAAAACGTGGATATAAATGTTGGATTCGAGCAGATGAATCTAGTTTCGTTTGTGAATTTCAAGTCTATACCGGTAAAACGGAAAGTTGTGAAAAACAGTTAGGAGCACGCGTTGTCAAGGATCTGACCCGTGAACTTGTTGGCAAGAATCATCACGTCTATTTTGATAATTTTTTTACTGCTGTTGACTTATTGATTTCACTAAAGAAAGATAACATATTCGCTTGTGGAACGGTACGGTCTAATCGAGCTGGACTACCAAAATCTGTAATATCTGACAAAGAAATGGAACGTGGACAATATGATTTTCGAACATCCAAGACTGGTATTAGTTGGATAAAGTGGATGGATAAAAAAGGTGTACACTTTCTATCAAATTACCATGATCCATCTGAAGTCACAACTGTAAATCGAAGGCAAAGAGATGGCACTTTAGTAAAAGTAGATTGTCCTGTTATATGCTCTGATTACAATAAATACATGGGTTTCGTTGATAGCGCAGACCGCTTGATATCCACATACAAAATTGATCGAAAATCTAAAAAATGGTGGCACAGAATATTTTGGTATTTCATTGATGTGGCGGTTGTAAATTCATTTATCATATATAAAAAAATAAATACCGATAAGTCTGTGACTTTGAAAAAGTTTCGACTACATTTAGTAGATGGATTAGTTTCTAGAACCGTTCCAACTAAAAAAGGAAGGAAGCGACAGCCTTCAATTATCGGTTCTCAAAAACCACAAGTATCTATTGAAAAAAGGCGTTTTCAATCAGCTCATATGCCTATACATATTGAAAATAAGAGACGATGTACACATTGCAGTTCAAAAACAAATAATACACGGACTCATTGGATGTGTAATTTGTGCAATGTACCTTTATGTCTACAATCGGACAGAAATTGCTTCTTGATCTATCATTCGTGAATAAGTACAAAAAAATTAATATGAAAAAGTTGTGAGAAATTGTTTGAAAATGATGTTGAAAATAAAAACAATAATATTTATATAAATATAAAAAACATTATAAAAATAAAAATTATAAAAATAAAAAAAAATACTGAAAAAAGTAAAAAAAAAAAATGGAAAAAATGGAGATGATAACCGCCACGTCCTCGTTCGTATCTCTGGGTTAGGCTAAGAGCGGATTTCTTTATTTATTTTACTATACTGAATTTCTGATTATTCCAAATCACTTTTCACAAATATCTGAGTTCAGATTCGTAATCAGCGACCCCGAAAATTGTTGTATACCAATTTTTTTTGAAATACGGAAATAATCTAAATTTTTGTCCACCATCTTGAATCCGCCATTTTGAATTTCTACATTCTGACATCAGATTCGTAATCAGGGACCCCGAAAACTATTGTATACCAATTCTTTTTGAAATACGGTAATAATCTAAATTTTTGTCCACCATCTTGGATCCGCCATTTTGAATTTCTAAATTCTGACATCAGATTCGTAATCAGCGACCCCGAAAACTATTGTATACCAATTCTTTTTGAAATACGGTAATAATCTAAATTTTTGTCCACCATCTTGAATCCGCCATTTTGAATTTCTAAATTCTGACATCAGATTCGTAATCAGCGACCCCGAAAACTATTGTATACCAATTCTTTTTGAAATACGGTAATAATTGAAATTTTTGTCCACCATCTTGGATCCGCCATTTTGAATTTCTAAATTTTGACATCAGATTCGTAATCAGCGACCCCGAAAACCCCTGTATCATTTTTTCCTTACGAATATAGCTACCCATTTCTTCAATAATGATTTTTTTTAAAAAAAAAAGGATCTTTTTTTAATTTATTGATTATTACAAATAAATTAACAAACAAATTTATACCTTTTTTGCATAGATTTTAATTGTGTAACATCTCACGATCATAAAAAAACAAAAAGCATTGGTTTAATTGAATTTAAACTACATCAAAATTGTAAAAAACTGTTTTTAAAAAGGTGGCACCGTACCGTGCCACTGTGCCGCAAAGGGTTAATTGAAGCGCGAGAATAGCCGGAAAGGGATCGTATTTCATGATTATTACGGCAGGGAAATCATCGAGCGATGGGCACACCCTCCATTTAACACCTGGTCGTATCATATTATATGGCTTTAACATATGCTACTAGCAAATCAATGGTAATCAGTATTAATTACCCCGAAAAAATTCCATTCGTTCTAATACTTTATAATCCCGTGGGAAGCAGATAACTATTTTAGACGTCTCAAAGAAACTTTAATATAATATTTCATTATCAATATATGAGAAATGTCCGGATGATGGAATATTCTATTGATTCTCCTATAGTTACTTTGTTGATCGGTTAAAAATACGCGAAGATCAAACATATATATTTTTCGTACTTTTAAGGAGTTTAGGAGGGAGGATTTGAAAAAATTCAACTTATCACTCATTAATCTTATCGTTTTACTGCACGTACATACTAGGCAAATATTTCCCACGATATCTTCTAGGGTGAAAATATCATGGCACAGTCACCCTATTCGATCATCGATAAGACGAAAGGTTTGAAATATATATGTTTTGAGGGACGAATAAATTTTCTCGACAAAGTTACGGAAGTGCAAACGAGGCTTTCTGTAATTCCGTTTGCTTAATTGTCAAGGTCGTTCCCAGGTGGTGGGAAGGACACGTGAAAATTCATCAAAGCATCCGGGGACACCTTGGACAGCGTCAGCTGTTCGTCCCTTTAAAAATTAAAAGTCCTGGAAAAGCTTTTGTATATACTACCTTCTAGCCTGCCGCTATTACCTTCCCAATCGAAGGACATTTTTCCTGCGGTGCTTCGCCGGAAGGCAAGTGCCATTTTGCCTTTGTGAAAAAAATTCGCCAGAATTTTGTGCATCTTCCCAATAGCAAAATTTATCGTACACCATTACTTCAGAAATTTACCAATCTTAAGCACTTACCTGAAATAATTACAATTATGAATTAAACATTCTTTCCTGTTACTATAAAAATAATGAAAAATCACTTTTTACCTATATATAACGTGTATGGTAAAACAAAAGCAATTTCATTGTGATGACGGGTAAATATTTCTAAGCAGATATATTCTGAACAATAGAGACTTGGATCCAGCAGAACGCGTGCCCGAAGACTCGTAGCACGTGGCTGCATCCTCTTTCCTAGAAACGATTAGTATTTTTCCTCGAAAGACTTATAGTCCTAAGTCCGTTTCTCGATCCTTTTCGCGCCTCGGTACATCTTGAGTCTACGTAAATAAAAGAAACTTTAACTCTCCTAATCTAAAATAACCTAAATTCACGCTTAACTATTAGCCAGAGGGAACCGGTCAAAGGAGCTCGAGTTGCAACGAAAGGTTCTTTTTAATTTTGTAGAAATTGATTGAACCATGAGAATAAATGGTAAGAATTGTAAGGAGTACGGGTGGAGGGAGGATATATACGCAGATTCCACGTAAATTCCGTTTGGAACGGAAAGGAATGGTTTCCGCGTGGCAACAGAGACTTTTTCGGCGAGCCGAGAGACGACGGATGCTATAAGAGAGTCTGAAGGAGAGTATGAGGGCGCAGATGGGATTGTGTTTAATGAAGTTTGGCCCGAGTTGCACCTGCCACTTTCGAGGCATCCCAGACCAACGGCCGTTACACCGCCCCAAGCTGCACCCGTCGAATTCCCAAGACATCCACAAGAACCATTTCCTCCCAATGCCAAAATCATCCCGCCATTTTACCCCAAAACGCCCATGCAGCAGCTTTGCTCAACCTCAGATTTATATACAATTAAAATCTCGTAATTTCTCTAAAACAATCAAATATGCAATAATTTTCGATCGAGTGAAAATTTGAGGTTGCGCATGAAAGAAGAGTCGGTGAAAAATGGAGAGGCGACTATTATATAGTACATTCGAGAGTTTTTCTTTGTGAAAGAAGAGTAGGATGCTTTTTCCAGTAGGGGGAGGCTTTCCGATACTCGTCGAAGAGCGCTAGGAAACACGAGAACCTACGAAGGCTGCAGTAGGATGACGGAAGAAGGGCCTTTTCGGCCTTTTTCTTGCCAGCGATTTAATTACCGCCATCTGGCAACGTTCCATGTCTCGACCAGTGAAAAAATCTCTCAAATTCGACGAGTCCATCGACGATATCGATTAAATTTTCTAACGATCGACAAAACTTGGATGAATTTTTCACTTTTCTCTTTTTGCTTTTTTTTTGTTTTTAATCTATAAAAATGTTTGTCCATTTTTGAGAACTGTGACGATTGTTCGAAATGGGAGGGTTCGGGTACTTGTGAGTTTGGCTTTTGAGATAGGTAGCAGCCCCGGGCCCACGGGCCCACCATCCGTCAGGCTGCGTGAAAGCTTTTGCTCCTGTTCGGCCACTCTCTCGGCATCTGGCGATCCTCTTCCATTTCCAACTGCCATTTTTTCATCGTCCGCCCACGCACACCTACACCCAAAACCACCTATGGCTCCCTTTCAAGGCCGAATCTTACAGAAACCTTTTTAACGATCGATCTCAAACACATATCGAAAATATCATACGATAACTTGGAAATAATCAGCTACACCATGCGCAGGATAAGCTAAACCGATTTGCATATCAGCCTCGAGCCGGTCTATTGATTTATAAGTCTTAACTTATAAAAAATTCAACTTTTCCAGAAGAAACAAACTTTATCGTGAATAACTTTGTCCTCTCGGATGTATTGCCAACGATAATTAATATAGTAACAAAAAAAAAACGTATCAAAGCTCGAGTGCAAAATGGGCGACACGAAAGAGGGTGAAGATTTAAAGGTCGAGGAAGGAAAAGTCCGTTAAGAGTTAGGTGTTTTGGAATATGAAGAAAAGGAGTTTGGTGCAGAGCCAGCAAACAGCTGTTCCACCCCCTTCGGGACACGTCTCGCACTAGACGGGATCGGTATTCATAGTTATCTGAAGGAACTATCGCGCGTGGATGCTTGGAGAGGCCAGCTGGATCGGATCGGCAGAGATCCGAAAAACCGACCCACCCACGCTCTTCATTTATCCCGATGCGATGCTGTTCAAAGTCTGCGTGCTCTCGTTCCTTTTAGTCCTTAACGCAAATCCGACAAACATTGATTCTTGCATGGCAATTGCAACTTGCTCGCCTCTTCCATCGACGCTATGTTCGATCGCAAAGAATTGAAAAGTTTACAAGCCGCACACACAGGTTTAGGTGGGAGTTTGAGGGAAATTTCGTTATTGGCTCGAGCAAGGGTGCGTGATCTGAATCAAAATTTTTCGGCGCATCTGCATTCGCACAGCTGTTAGTCGTTCGCATCTGCGATTTTCGTTGCAGAGAGAAGGAAAACTGACCCAGCGTTGTCATAAATATTCGGACAATGCGATTCCCCAGTAGGTAGACGGAGTTATTTTCAAAATTCGAAATGCAGGTATAAAAGGGTTGATTGTACCTAGCCCCATCACGGTTCGCTGCGAATATTATATTGAATTCTGTCGGATTATTCACGCTGTGGAAATTTTCCACTAGATTCTTCAATGCCCCAGTAATTAGTCTTGTACAAAAGTTTTAAACAAGTGTGACGAGAGTTTATATAGCTATATGAAAATTAAGTTTGAAGGAGTCAACAACTTTGAATCGTAGGGAAATTTTTATTCTTGCAAGGTGTCTACAATGGCTTATATCTTCAGGTGCTTTTTAGTTGTACGTATATACATATATAGCTCACCTGCAAAATTTTCGAAAGGCTTTTTAAGGGTCCTTTTCAGAGATTCGAACAGATTTGCATAGAGCACATATAGGTAGAAAAAAGACATTGTAACGACGGACACACGCGTATACATATAATGCAGCTATTGTCGAGCTATCGCTAGGATCAGGTGGCAGTTTTAGTTCCGAAAACATTGGAAGACTGTTCAAAAGTGCATGGCTACCCCCTCCATTGGACTTTTATAAAAGAAGTACGCGTGCCCGCGGATGCTAAGCCAACTATCGTATTTCCGCCAAAAGATGCTCCTCGAGGACTCCGTTTGTTCTGCGCCGTCTGCGTTGCTAGCTTTGTTTTTCTTTACGCGTACCCAAGTAAACAGGTGCTCCATTCTTAAATTCTCAAAGTAAACACGCCAAAGTCCACTTCCGTCCGTCGAAGACTCGAGATTAACCAAAAGAAAGGATCTACCTCTGATTTTGCCATTCGTTCAATTCTTTGGCAAATTTCAAATCAAAAGTAAAGTCTTGTGTTTACGAAAATACCTTATAGTCTTTGGAATTTCTTTATTTGGCGTGGTCGCCAGGTGCTTCGGGCCGACCAATCGGCAATGAGAAGAGAGTTTCATATTTTCGTTGGTATTATTCTCTCGCTTCGTCTCTCTCTCTCTCTCTCTCTCTATCTCTTACACAGTGCCTTCCTCCCCCTACCGCGCGTTTCCCCTTTCCTCTTTTCTTTCACTCGCGACGTCAGCTGCTGATCGCTGTCCACAGGAACTCTTTCATCAAACGCATCCATTTCAACTCCCCAACGAATGTAACTGCTTTCTATAATGCATTGGTGTAAATCAAAAGCTTCATTAGCAACGGTTTCTATAAACAGTCCGGTCATACACCCTAAAACTATATAAATTATAAACTATAAGCTCAATACTTGTATACCTGAGACTTTGAGCAGTTTGCTTGAGAAAAAATTCAAAAGAGGGATATAGTGGCAATAAAGTTTAACGAACGAGCAACGGTTATTTTTCCTAAACTGTGAAGAATTTACTACTGGTTGAGGGTTCCAGGGAGGCCAATTAGAAGGTTCGAAAAACCATGGAAAATGATGAGGAAGGTAATCGTCTTCGGTGTAGTCGCGGGCGTTAAACTACATCCTGCCAGGGAACCCCTGCGGATCGTTTTCTCCCCAATTTTCAATGTTGCCGACGTCACTTGGTTCCCCAAGTACGAGTTCCGGTCCGGGAGCCACGACCGGAAACCAGAATTGGGGAGCGAAATGCATCAGACACTGAATTCGATATCCCCCACATCGATGCTCTTACAACTTAAACCTATACATTGCAATTGTCTTTTATCAAAGAACAATGAAACGAGTCGGACAAGTTTTGTGAAACTCGTTGTTAAATCTTATCGCGCATAGTTTTTGTTTCGAGTACAAAAGTCGAGTAGAATAGCATGATAGCTAGATAGCAGCTGGAAAGAGGAGCCATGATAATTTTCACAGATCTTTTCTAAGCTATGATTGAAATTGAAGCGAGATTTCCTATATTGGATTTGTTGGCCCGGCCCGCCGCCGCGAGTAAATCTCGCGAGGTAATCACGTATAGCTCGGTAATGACCGTTACGCCAGCTAACCATGGTGGTCACAGCGTTCACCTGTCCAATCACACCAACAGAGCCACGGCGAAACGCACATGTATGCGCGCGTGCATATAAACAACACATAGGCTGGCAAGTGCCCATATGCCCGCATGATTCGCGCTGCTTTTCTGTAACGGTCGAATTTACCCTTATTACTTGAACGCCGCGATACTATTCGGGCCCCTTCATTAAAACAACTCAATGATTTTGCAAAGTATCAATGAGAACACAATGTAGTTTCACCAGTCACCCTTGAATGGCCGATTACCATGTAACGTGTCAGGATAAGTATAGAAATTATACAGGCTTTGATTCTCTCGAGTTAATTCCAACCTGTACTCAATCTGCTTTCTCTCTCTCTCTCTCTCTCTCTCTCTCTCTCTGTAGCTATTCTTTTGTTTTTCCAATCAACCACTTGACCAACTGATTTATGGTGATTTCGTGATTTTACAGCATTCTTTCATTATTCCAAGTTATTCTAACGGTTTTTCTTTATATTCTGTTTATTTTACTTTGGTCGAGAGGTTAGTTTAAAGATGACTTTCTTACGGTAAAAATGACCTGTTTCCCAACGCTTTTAGAAGCAGTAAGTGAAATTTCATGGTTTCTTACTGGACGATTTTCCTTCTAAAAAAACTCGTTCCCGCCACTTCTCTTTCTTCGTCGTTCCCTTTTTTCTCATTCCTCTGGTCCACCTGCTCGCTCGATCCTTTTTCTCTTGCTGCAAAATGCTGTTGCTGCACGCATCCACACAACCAACTGGTAAAACTGTTCCTCGATTTTATTGGTCCATTCTTGGCGGGATTTCTATTCAAATTTTTAACGGTCGCCAAGCTTCACACATGCTGTTTTACCCGCTCTGCAAATTACCAAATGTATTACGACACGCCTTTAAAACTTCTTTCGTGCCATCCTACATCTTTGACTCGACCATTGTTTATATCTTGAAACATGGAATCTGTGACATTTGATATACCACGTTCTTCCACTTCCAATTATCGTTCATTTATTCAACCAAAGCAAATATTGGAAAATAAAAGCTATTATTTCTTTATAAAAACAGAGCTAACTTTCTCTTTCTTGAAAATTAAACATTATAACAATGGGACGTTTATGACGTCAATTAGAAAACAATATAAACATTGTTGTAGAAAATCTAACCCAATTGGACGAAGAGCGGGGATGAAGCATTGATAAATCGCGATAGGCTTACCGAATTGTTTTTAAAAAAGGAAGAAGCGATCGAATGGCGCACAATCTTCGTGGCTAGTGTAGTAAATCGCTTAGCATAATCCGTTGGGCTTCGGACGACAGCAGCGGGGAGAGTGGTGGTGCAAGCGAGATTGCGTCGTTTGGGTAATGCGCGCCATCTGGAGAGAGGAAGACAGACAACTCGCGCCACTTCCAATGCGCAGCTATCACGCGCACCAATCAGATTTGAATCGAAACGTTCGGTAGAAGGGACCTCGTGGCATTCTCTAGTCACTCGACGACTCTACGGTCTCTCTACGTACGGTACGGTACGGCTCCACCTTGAGGGAAACCAACCAACAGAACGAGGCCGACCGTCGTAAGGTTAGGATCGTACGCCAGTTTGCTCCGACCATTCAATGAATCAAGTTGTGATTCCTCAATAAAAATCTTTTCATATCGCGTTCTTCTGACATAAACTCACTAGCTTTCGTCACTGTGAATCCAACGAGCCGTGAAACTCACCAATTCGATTGCTGCAAGTTGAGGAAATTCAATCACAAGTTTGCCAACGCGGCGGGAATTCCAAGTGCCAGATTTCCAATCATCCATTAAGTGGGAATTCGATCGATTTTCCAGAACCTCGACCGAGAATAGAGGCCGAAGAGTCAGTTTCGGCAAGAAAGAGTTAATTGTGCGAAAGTTGAAGGAGAAAAGTTTGGAATAATCGAGATGCTGGCAGCTTCGATTCGACGGGAAGTTCACTTGACGGTGTTGTCGAACACGGCGATGGTTACACGAGGGCCACGCTGCCTTTTCGGCAAGCCGAATCCTAGAGAAACCGTGGAACTCCTCCAGGAAGCCCTCGACACTGAGAGAAGCAGATTCGCCAAACGATGGGGTATCGATCCCTGCTCGGAGGACAAGGAAAATAATTTCCAGCCAAACTACGATAGAAGCGACCGTTCTCCGAGAAAAAGGAACAGTCCCTACGCAAAACAAACCAACATTCACGGTAAATATCTCCCAAAACAAACCAATCCTCCCCAACCTTTTTCCCTATCAGAATTTTCCTCTCCAAACCACCAACGCCAAAACAAAACTGTTTCTCCGACGCATAATACATGTACCAATGCACAGTAATAATCCTGAAAATAATCGAAATACCTTTTAATTACCATCGCTTGATAAGCACGAATTTTGTTATGTTTTTCGAGAGAAATATGTGAAAGTGTAGTAATAATAATCGTAGAACAATATCGGTTAAAGAGGATAGTCTGTGATAGGTTATTGCGTAGTAGAATTAATGAAATGGCAATTTAGTTGTGGATGGCGTCACGGTGTGGTTTTTGGCGGGAAAGAAACTATGGGTGTGTGATGGAGAGGGGAGAGAGGAGGGGAGGGGAAGAGAGAAGGAAACTCGGACGCAGGCGCAAGGTCTGCTGGTCGCGTGGCTCGGACTTATTTTCCCATTCTAACCACGTCCATTCGTTCCTCTCTTCCGTTTTCCATTCCCCTTGCTTTTTCTTCGTTCCTCTTTAATCCCTTGCCCCTCCACCTAACCTTACCGACAAACGACGATCCTCCTACAGCGCTTCTCGTCTTACGCTCCAAAAACTCCAGCAACTTTGTCACCAGCTCTTTTCTCAACTCCCGCCGCCGTTTGTCCTGCTAACCTAAAATATTAGTTTAAAAACTGTTACAACTGTATATACATATATTATATATTTCCTCAATAAAATTTTATTTTTTTTTTTTTATAAATAAATCTAACGAAATAGAGATTTCATGATTTTTAATTGTACAGCCAATAGTGTATAGATTACGTAATGACAATATCGAACTATAAAAAAAATAGCGGGGGAGGCTTATCTTTAAAACAGTAGAAAAGAGAACTGTCGTAGAAGAGAAAGAGGTGAAGGTAGGGGACGGTGCTTTTGGGAATAAAGGTAACGTGATATAGAACGTCCAATGAATCAGACGTGAGTCACCATCCCAAGTAAAAGATAAATCCAAAGGGTTTCTCACTGACTCACCTTAAGGGTCCAATGTTGAGGAGTAAGAGCAACTTAAGATCGCATTCCTTGCATGTCTAAAACCCTGTAACTCGGCTCCTCCTTTTCTTCATCCTTACGCTATGCATCCAGAGATTCGTTGAATTGCACAATGGACACTGAATCGTCGACCAAGTGTAATTGCGCATGCCAAACAGCAAGATTAAACATGCATGCAGATATAATATATGAATTTATAAGAAATTGCTCATATATATATATATATTCCTTATAGAAATTACAAATCGTTATGGACGATAACCTTATTTTGCTGGAAATTTAATCGATAAGAGATATTAATTTTTTAGATTTGGACGAGTAGTTTGAGGGAAGGCGAATAAGCGTCGCTCTTGTAAAGAGGGTTGCTTCTCCGCGTGTTGGTTTTTCAAGACATTGTAAGGAAAATGCAGCCATGTGAAATCGGTGATCGCTCTAATTGGTCGAGATTCGTTGGCGAGTTGAGATAGAGGAGAGATTAAGCCGGTGGTAATTAGCCGAGGTGGAGAGACGAGCGCAGAAGCGTAGAATTGAAGGGAGATTTGAGAGACAGGTGGTGCACGGCCTTCCTAAGGTCTTTTCGCCAATGCCATATCGCGTGTTCCCCTTCGCGATTCGATCGTGGGAAAAGACGTGCAAGTCCCTGCGAACCAACAGGTGTCGCGATCAAAGGGCCTTCTTACTGCAACTTCTCGCTCCGATGCACTCTTCACCCGCGCGCACGCACACACACGTACGAAGCTACCTCGAAATCTCTTCTGAATACCTCAAAGTCTGCAAAGATTGCATCGATAAAACTGTGGAATCAATTGCTCCAATCTAAAGATGCTTTTGTCTTGAAAAAGGGGAGGGAGATCGTTGCTCCTTCGGGCTCCATGAGATATCAACAGGATTTGCAAGATTACTGGTCTAAGAATTTTCTCGACTTTTTGTTTTGGCAGGGAGAGAGAGAGAGAGACAGAGAGATTAATGGGACATTAGCGAGATTCGACAGAGTTAAATTTAGAAATGTGCACAGACTCGGAGTATTCGAGCTGATAGGAAATTTCGTCTAAACGGTCACGTGACCGAACGAACGCGTTGAGACAGGTCCACACCTGCACGATGAAAAATGATTCATCCCGTGGCTGCCACAGAGCTCCACTGCGAAACTGCGAGAAGAAGCCAAGCAAATACAGATTGTCTCTGGAGACTGCTTATTCTCATCCATTAACTTGCCAGCTTTTCGTCTTTCTTCGAAAACTACCCAAAAGCTAGAAATCTGAATATTTTCTTCCATTCGTTTCGTGGCTTTCTCGTGTCTTGAAAATATCGCTGAAAGATTAGAGGATACGTACGATTCATAAATTTATACAAAGTCCAGCTCGATGCAGTATCGATTCTTCCCTTCCAACGTTTTCAAGCATCTCATAGTTTTCCTTCAAAGTATCCATAAACCTGAAATCTAAATATTATTCTTTGCTTCCTTTGATGGTCTTCTTATTGAAGATAGGAAAGTAAAGTTTTCTTACAAAATGTAGAAAATAATCCAGGGAGTTTATGGAGGATTCTTTAGGCTCGCGTGAATGTAGGGGAGGTTTATGGGAGATGCTTCACTTTCATAGCAGTGAAAGAGGCTTTCGCCCGAGGTAGGAGACGCGTTCGTGCGTGGTTTTTCTTAGTGTATGAAAAGGTTGATGGACCTCCTTAGGAAATTTTCGGTTGGCCCAAGAAAATGGGACAAAGACGAGGTACGAGGTAGGAGAGGGCTCCCCGTCCGTCGGTGTGGACAGGTAGCCTCTCCCGAAAACAGATGTCCGTGTCGCCCTTAAAATCCAAAATATACAATGAGAAAGTTTCGTTTCGTGCGCCATATGACGACAAAACGTGCCAAAGTCTTTACAACCTATCCTATCATATTTATCCTTCCATCTATGTGGAAAGATACAAGAAAAACACCATTAATTGATAGGTTTAATCACTTTTCTCGTTACGGCTATGGAAATGAAGAATTTTTTGAAAAATAAAGAAATCGTAAGGAATTAATAAAATAATAGAAAAAGAATGAAGGATTATCGAGAAAAGGGAAAATCGACGAGGATCGCAAGAAGTGGTTTACACCTGTCAGGTTTGACGGGGAATAGGTGGGGTCTTGAAGGAAAAAGAGGGTGGTGTTTTCAGGTGGTGGTAGTGGTAGTAGTGTCTACCTGACGAGGAGGGTCAGGGTGCGCATGCTTTGTTGTGGAAATTTTCGTCTCCAAATCGCAGGTTCGGTACTGCTGCATCCCCGATATTAGTTGCCTCGTAGCCACAAAAGAAAATCCCCCGAGTCTCCAGCATATATTCATTCGTCTCCCCTTCAATATTCTCCTCTACCATCTCGCAACTTCTTGACCCTGCGCTCCTCGATCTATTCATTCTCCATAATTGTATTCTTAAATGTTCGCATAAATATATTTAGCTTTTTGGAAAATTAACATTTAATATAAACAAAAAAATACCTATACTGTAACGTTCAGCTATTTTGGTCAATGTGAACTAATAAATGTATTTCAATTGTAGATTATTGGCGAGCACGAAAAATCTGCGAAGCTGGGAAAAAGTCAGTTCTCTCGTCGTCGGGCTCGATGATGGAACAGAACAAGGTCCAAATGAAGTCCGTGAAATCTACGCCGACGACATCGAATTAAGCGAAAAGCGAAAGCACAAAACACTCGGCTCTAAAATCTCCGAAAAATGTTTATGAGGCTCTTCGCCTTCAATCGCCAAACTTTGTATATTTATTGCTCCGCTTATGTCGTCGCTATTGGACACTATTTTATTGCGACTCCAACAATTAGTTTTGGTACTATTTTTCGTTAACTATTAATATTATATTATTATCACTATTATTATATCATTAATTAAATCACCGCTAAATTATGTTTGTGTCAATGTTGTAAATATTCGCATAGTGATTTTATGGAGGTTTGGATGGAATCGTCCCAGTTGCAAACGTCAACAGCAATGCTAAAAATTGTTTATCTCATGTTCAGTCACGATTAATTCATTCTTAGTAAACAATATGTCGAATATCGGTAATTACTATGTGATTTTAGGCTACACAATTATTTTATATGTTTACATACAAACATTTGCATTATAAACTCGAGGGTTAGCACGTAATTTTGTCGATAAAGTTGCTCATAATGGCGATGATAATGCTAACATTGGTAGTGAGATATTTTTTATATTCGTTAGGTTAATTTTTATATCGATACAATTTTGGGATGTCCTGATTTAGCGATGGAATAAATTAAAATTAATCAGGTAGAAAAGTAGAAAAGACGGGAAAAATAGGCGGTTGATGCATATTGAATTTAGTTAATATTAATTGCCATTAATATTAATGCAATTAGACAGTTTTATCTAGTTAACGTTAATCACTATTAATATTATCAAACAGCTTCGTGTATTGTTATAAAACTATATCAATAAGGAATAGGGTTAGACTAAGCGATTCGTTTAATACTGTTTCACATTTAATCGTGATTATTGGTTAAATTTTCATATAATATTGGTGGAATTTAATAATGTATTAAGTTGGTAATTTAGCAATACGTTGGCAAATCTCAATGAGACGATCCATCGGGAGCCTGGAACAGTTGATTCTTGGTTGAATTAGCGATGCAGCGCCTCCAAAGATTAACTTACTAATCAAATAGAAGACAAATAACAATATCTCGTAGTCTCGATCATGAGAGCTGAGAGAAATGAAATAAATCAGGCCTTAGGATTAGGGAAGAAACTCTAGTCATAATATTTAAGACAAGCGTAATGAATAAAAATATGCTTTTATATGAAAATTTTCGTTTTCCTATTATTTCTTGAACCGTCATACTTTAAGATGTAAGCTATTATATAAAAATTAATATACCGTGTAAACGATTGAGAAGAATGAAGTGTGTCGATTGAGGATGCACAATAGGGAGGTGATAAAATTATATGGAAGAGTAGTAAATATAAAATTTTGGTTGATTTTATAGAGATATTTCACAGAATTATTCCCTACGATGGTTCTATGTACTTTGGATGAATTGTGAGAAATTGAGGAAAGCTTTGTACGAGGGTATGGAAAAAATGGCATTTGCTTTTGAAATGGCACGTGCAGCATTGGACGTTGGGAGCACGAGTGTTACGCGTGTCCGATGGGAAAGGTCATAATTATATTCGGGAGTGGATGGACAAGGAAGCGAAGCACGCCAGGACAATCGGCACGTGGAAACCGAGTCGAATCGACGAAAATTGGGCAGCTGAAGATCGCGCAACGTTCTCTCTATAACATCACCTGGAGCTCTTCCCATATATTGATTATGTATAGTATAGTGTATATAGGTAACGCGCGTTTCACACTTTTACACTTCTAGGGTGAAATCGATGCTAGAACAAAGAGCGATAAAACTCGACATAACTCAACAATTTCAAATCTCAACCGCCATTTCTGAATTGAGACAGCACATAGAAAACTCTCTATCGTAATTTACCAATTGAACAACAAAGACGTCACCTGGGCTTTGATTTTCCGTTGAAACGCACAATTTCATAGCTGATTCTCAAATTTATGGTACTTGGGGCTAGTATGATTTTTTCAAAAACTAAGATATTATTCAAGCCTTTTGGCAAAAATATCATTGACTCGCAAAAACTTGTATATAATTATACTATATTATTTTATGCTATCCAGCACATGCATGTGAGTAAATTATAGCAAAGCAACACATATTTTATTATTTAGTTAACATTGACATAGACAAAGAACATTAGAAGAGTGCAGGAGCAGGGTCAGAAGCATGCGTTTACTTATCTGGTGCAAACATATGGGGGTGGTCGTACAGACGGTACACAGGCATAAGGTTAATTAGAATGCGCGATGCGCTATGGGGGAGCGTCCACGCGGGGTGCAGCTGCCATTAATGGGCTGCCATCCTTTATAGATACCCACCCCAACAATGCCAACCAATACGCCTGGCTGACCACTTAAATCGCTAATCGTACAAAATTCACTCGCTTATACCACTGATGGATTTTTGACCGTTACACCACACACCAACTTCTTTTATTCTTATCGCCAAATACGATGTTTCTTATCATCGGAACTTGAAAACTTCCTACATCCTAATCCCTCTTTTTAATGCTAACTTTATCGAGTTTTTCCTTCTAATTTTATCACCTCTAACGTTGTGTTTTGCCACCTATCTCACCCTCCTTCGTATGCTCAATTAGAAAATTACCTTTTTCTCGAAAACGAAATGACGGCGATATAAAAATTTGTCAAAAACAGGCACCGCATAGGTCTTGAGGTTGAACAAAAAATGATAATTCTATAATTACAGTTGGTTCATGCCAGTCAAAATTTACGACGAAATAGACTCGTGCAAAAAACTTTGCATACGCTGCTTCGGTGTTGGTGTAGCTATAATTTCCGGAGGATTGGACCATGGTCGTTTGTTATTGGCCTTAGAGATTTTTTACGGCTCTGACTCAACTTCCAGGCGTATATAGACAAGTAATTACTTGGAATTATGGGTTCTGCCCGTATACTTGGCTAATATTTCGACAAAAAAGCCAAACTCGACTTTTCTAACCTACGGATAAAAAGTATTACAAGACAAAAGCTTCCCTTCGGAGGCAACAAAGCTTATTTTTCTCATGTTACTTAATCCTCTATCCTGGTGTATATTTATATAATAAAGGCAATATATATATATAATTTTGAATTTTCGTTATTAAAACGTTAATGTGGGATTTGAAGTAGGGATTCGGAGAGTGGGGCATTTTAAGTGACATTGCTTATGACTATAATACAGTTTAAAAAAAACATGTCACTGCATGGACGGGTTGAAAGAGGAGCACAAAGTTTAGGGGCTTTTATCGTTTTGATGCGGCCAAAATTGTCCAGGTGTATATAATGCTGAATGTGCTCTTAATGAACGGGTATCTATCATCGGGACACGTGTAAAGCACACCCCGGCTACCAGACCCCAACCGATTGAGCAACTCCAACTCGAGGGTCAAATTTAAAACGATCTTCCACCTGATGCTTCATTCAGGAATCGATCACCAGAGATTCAATAATATTCTCGATTATACTTTTTTTAACCTCATCTCTACAATCTACTGTCGCGGTTCACGAATGCCACTTTTCCCCTAAAAAATTCAATCAATCATAATCAAGCGAAGAGATTGAAAGAGGTTAGTTTGGATTTGATGAAGAAATCATTGTCTGCTTATATTTATTTATTTATTTTTTGGAAAACGTATAACTGCCGTGGACGCCGGTTTCTCAGGGGAGAAGATTTTGGCGGGATAACGTCAACGGTCATAAACGGATAATAAATAAAGACTTTCGAGCAAGGAAGAATAGAATGTGGTCCGATCGTGTCCACAATAACCTAACGAACTGGTCGAGTAACGGTAGCACGCGATGAATTAGCTAATGCCCTGTAAACACGAGGCGAAGTAGACATAAACCCTAACCTAACCGACTCCTCTAATTAAAGGACATTCATATCCGAGCGTCGTATCTCCCCCTCCCCCCTTTTTACTCTCCCGAAGAACCCGTTCGTCTGTCCATTTGCCACGCGTACTCCACTTTTTCCTCTCCTTTTTTATACATTGTGATTCGAAACGCAGCCACCTAAAGGACGATACTCGTTTTCATCCTCAGCTGTCCGTTTCTCCATATTCCACCTCCCCCCCCCCCCCCTCCCCAAACCTCCAATACACAAATTTATCCTTCGAACAATTGCCCTTTCGAGGTTATGGGAATTTTATTTGCGGCCAAAGTATCGCTAGTGTATCGATCGTCGGATTTTATAGAATTTTGTGGCTTAGGCAACAAGATGACACTGACAGAACCGAGCGTGGTGTAAATCTTTCAGTTGTGCTTATGGCCACTTGAGTTTTGGTTAACGAGGCGACGATACTGCGCAGCGTCTCGACGAGGAACCTTTGCCATGGCCACAAATCACGTTTTCACGAGCCTCCCTAAACATTCGTCGGAATATCAATTTTGTCCTCCGCAACCTCAAAAGTTGATATTTCATAATTGATATTGAAAAACATAGTTCTTGCACGTTTTTGTTCTCACGTGTATAGCATATAGTTTTTGCGTGTAACCAAATCCCTCCAAGAGATGATCTCTGCTATATAAGGGAGGAAAAGGTGCGATGAAATTTCAACTGGATTCTCGGTGTCCCGCAAGATTCGTCCTAGCTGGACCGTGACTCACCGCAACATCCAAATTTAAAAATTCGAGCCTTCTTTATTTCAAAAGCAAAATATAAATAGAGTATTATATTCTACAAAATGTCAGGTGGAATAAAAGGAAAATTGCGATATCGAGATTGATAGAGGATTGGGAAGTTGTTGCGGCTGTGAAATTAGCGAATTCGCGCATCTCGTTGGTTCCGGTTGGAGAGCGCCGTTAAGCACTTCCTCAAAGAGGTTGGAGGACCTCCGCTTGACAACAGAACGCTACAATCGACTCGATTCACAATGAACGCGTCTTCTCCGAACTAGAATATATGGAATCGCTAATCTCTAAATTTCCTAAAAATATTAGCGAAGTTTTTCATCTTTTTTTCTATTTTCCTATTCAAGAGCTATGCATGATTAATTATATTCTTATTTTATTCAAGAGATTTTAAGAGAGATATTAATGGTCGACGCGAATTAAAATTAGCCGATTTCCTGTCGAATGTACGTACGGGACATCCTGAAAGGGCTAAAAATCAAAGTGCAAATAAGAGAGTTGTCGTAGTCGACAGGATGCCTCACCCAGATCCTGTCTAGAGGACCTCCGATGCGTGAAATCACTTCCAGCCAGAATATAAAGAGGTAATAGTCCTTGCGATATCCGTCCCTTTGATTCTACAAAAACGCACAAAACCAACAAATTTCTCCAGCTTACCTATAAAAATCGCTATCTCCAAAAGATAACCTCGGCGCAGCATTTATTTTTTCTTCCGTAGATCCTATATACAAGAGACGGACGAAAGAAGAAAGAGTATCAAGGTTGGATCTGTATATTTTTCAAAACAAACGAGAATTTAGAAAGAATCGAGATCTCGGTAAGGATCCTTCCCTGGAAAGAGTTTTTCCTTTTCTCGCGCCGGAAATACTCGACGAAACTTCGGAGGGTCGGCTCCCCCGGCTGTGACGTACCTCTTGCAGATCTGCTCCGTTTCTATAAATAAAACGATGCGTTTGAATTATAAATAGATGCTGCATGGAACAAACTGACAATGAGACTGCAGTTGAGCCCTTTAAACTGTGGACAAAGGTAGGAAAGTCTCAGTCGGCGGGAGAAAGTCACCGAAGACACCGGAAGTTCCGCCATTTTTCTCTTTTATATCGCGCTTTCGCCAAATATCCTTCTGTCAAAAATGTTGGCTGCCAGACACAGGTGAGACATTTCATTTGTGGACTCAAAACTTTCGCAATAAATTAACGAGCACTAATAGATACTAAATATTTAAAAAATTCAGAGTAGTCCCTTTAGCTCGTTATCTTGTGATACAATTTTTTAATGTGTATAAGAAAGATGAGATTTTATTAGGACTATTCGCTCATGAGGTATCAGTCATAAAGATCGTTCGTGATGCTACGGTAGCTGTCCTCTGCGGTGGAAAAATATAGTCAAGAGATTTGTAAGATCTAACCCTATCCGTGGAAGGAGCAAAGAATTCCATGAATAAAGTTGGTAGGAATGAAGAAATACTGGTCCTAATCTTCAGTGCGAGTAATGCGTGGTTTTGGGAGTTTTTAAGAGGCAGCCGATGTTACTTTTAAGGACGCTTTCGTATAGCTTTTAGGTGGCTAACAGATACGGAGTCTGAAGCTGTCTGTTTTTCGCTACTGTGCCTTTTAAACCGAGTGGACCTCACATCCTTTGACGATTTTTAATCTTATAATAGACTAATACCTCTCACTGTTCAGTTTTACCACAATATTTTTGCTTCGTTAATTATTTTCCGTAATTAATCATGAGGATTTTCTGTATATGCATAAATCTGACGCGTGATGAGTTGGTTGATTCTTAATGAGGAAGCATTTCACACCTTTACTATTTTTCAAGCTTTCAATTAATTTCTACGATATTTTCAGTTACCAGCGAAGAATTACATATTAGACTCGACTTAACAGGGGGATAAAGAGTTATAGAGTTACAAGGAGAATATATCTGAAACGGATATCAAGTGGTTTTGGGATCCTTTCTTCCTGTGGTTCTCCTGCATCCGGCACTCGGCGACTAACGTTACATACGGGATTTAACAGTGTTGCGTTATACGATAGGACAAGAGGCAGCAGTCGAGAAAGATAGTTTGGGTAGGGGAAGAGGGGAGGTATTGCGCGAGGTTTTAAATTCCCGCCAGATTGAATGCGCCCACAGATCGCTCCAAGACTAATTTTTTCGAAGCTTTGGAAAATAATAATTTGGCGAATAATATTGAAACTGCAACCAACTTTGCGTACAATGGACAACAAAAAGTGGTTGAGAAAAGAAAATTTTAAATCTGATTGCACAGTAAATAATTTTATTAGGGATGGAGCAGCATGGAAAGCTTAGTACAAATATATATATATATATATATATGTACACGAAAGTTCCTTGGGAGAGGAATGGTTCTCCTGCGTGTCTCTGGGATATAGAATTTTGAATTCCGGTGTGGGCTTGTGTTTATAAATAATCCCCGAGATACGTACAAGCATAATATCCGTGCAGCACGTGTCCCGGATGCAGGATGGTCCTTGCCCTTTCGAGAGAAAGGAAGCTAGACACGTGTTTCCAAAAATTTGGATCGCGTCTATGGAGAATTTCCCAGCTGTTCCAAGTCAATTTTTTCTTCAACCAACACAAATCAAACGCGCTCTCTCCTATCAAGCAGAAAAATCTCAATCGTGTATAGGAATATTCCTGGACGAGAATTTAGCAATTCAAAAGTCTACGATCGAAGTGCATTTCGAGCAGGGAGACGAAAATGGAATGTCTATGGATCGATAAGATCTAGAATCGGTATGTTTGGGTAGAGTCCGAGAAGCGGTCCTTACCATTTGTATAGATATTCGCATCTAACGTTCTTTCGCCGTTTTTCTCGGCGACTGAGAAATTGCAGATGTTACGTGGGCCGACGAGACTTTCGGTGTCCTTGCAGCGTTTGCTTTCCAGCCGTGAGTCCGTGAGTCGTGAATCGTGAGTCATACGAAACGTTGCCCCGCGCGCGAGATCTTGCTTGGTAACAGAACGCGCCGCGCGCCAGTGCGAGCCATAGTCTCTAGCAAGCCTCTCCAATTCTCTCTCTCTCTCTCTCTCTCTCTCCCTTACTCTTAAACACACACACACACGCACACGTACATACAGAAACCGACCTCGATTCATCTTTTCGCACTCTGCAACGTGTCATTAGCACTTTCAAAAACAGATATAATCACTCTTCCTCACCATTAGGTAAAAAAGCAAGAAAGGTCCCATTTCTTCCAAAGTCTCTCAATTTTCTTGAGAGAAGAAAAAAACATGTCGGAAGAAAGAGAAAGACTTTGATGATTATAAATTTGATAATTTTTCTGCTGCAGGAAATTTGTTTATATGCGGGCAAGTTTAGTTTGTGTGCGTGGGTGAAATTTCTGACAATAATGGGTATGGAAAATATGGTCTGGTTTGTACGTGGGTGGGACTGACCTGCCCTAAACGTTTCTAGTCGGTTCTGCAGGCGACGTGGACGATTTAACTCGTCTCTATTTCGGTCCAACTGAAGAATTAACGCGATTCGCCTCTCGGTCTAGAAAATTTCTCAATGAAATAATAAACGTCGCTCTCTGCTCGCCTGTTTACCATTCAATTGATAAGCGAAGCAACGAATCGATTTTATGCGCGTACGGCGCGAGCGAAACGCGCTTTGCGAATTCCTTCGGCTGCTCCAAACATTCAACTTGCTTCGACGCTATAATTAATGCATATTCGTATATCTTGCCCAAATCAATAATCACTTCTTTTTGCTGTCCAAATTAATTAATTATTCCAGTGGAAAGTGATTCGTCCTGCAGGGGATAGAATCAACGCCAATGCTTACATGTGCTATATATGCGTGTTTTGTATTTTTATAAACACATCGTAGCATGGATGATGACCGAGGCGAATCTCCATTTGCAATTGAAATGGAACTCATTATGATTGCATTTTTTTCTCTGCCAATTAAATGTGTGAGATAGCGATCATTGGCAGCGAAAGAGGACTCGCGGCTTTTTATTTCACCGCGCTCATCCTTTTACGTGTGTAATTACGCCATGTCGACGAACTACTAACGACTCCAACCTCCCCCTTCACTGCCTTTTCCACCATTTTAATTGTCAGCAAAAATGAATTCATTATATATAAACACCCTTCCTGCAATCGCCCTAGTATTTTCTCCCCCCTATATATATATATGACCATAAAAGAGAGAAAACCTGAAGAAACATCACACATTTCCTATACGCAACTCCATGCACAACCGAACCTATCAAAATAATCTCGAAACGTTTCCCAAGACTCTCGCGTTCATTTTACTCAACGAACGTAGAGGATTGAAACGCGTTTGTAAAAGATTCTTTCGCTCGATCTCCGTGAAAAATTTGGGAAAATGGAGCGTTAATGCGAGATCCTGGAGAAGCGTCACGATTTTTCATTGGGAGGAAATTGGAGGGGCTTTTTGGAGCGTTCGATGAGAAGGAGGTGGTGGGGGTGGGGTGATCGGGGATACACAGATTGTTAGCACGTGAGAGGCTGTGCTGAGTTTTCCATTGAATTTTCTCGTCTGGAGGCACGTCTGCCGGATGAGAGAGACGTAGTTAGACGGGAAACAGCTCAAGGGGAGTGGAACTCGCTTACAACGATCCGAATAGCGTTTAAAGGGCCAACGGCCGCTGATGGGGTCCCATGACTTCTGTGCACCCTAACAATTACTACTTCTCACACTCGCTTCCTTCTTATGGCTAAAGAGAGGTCTGGACAATTAACGCATTTAATACTCTCTTTATTTATTTAAACCCAAAGAGAGCCGTAAAAGAAGCATACTTGCTTATATATATCTCGATGGTTGTGGCAATTAGTTTTGGCAAAGAGCATTTGTGAAGATGCTAAGCGAATGAAGCCATTTGAAAATTGATTTGATAATTGAGAGAGAGAGAGAGAGAGAGAGAGAGAGAGGGGAGCTTCCAACACGGAAACCGGAAGAGTTTGGTAGTCGAGGAGATTTCGTGCTTTGTGGAAGAATTCAGCGTGACCGGTTGCTTGATTTCTTTTGCGAGGCATACATTTCAAGGTACGTGGCTGCATACAGGAAGCGACAGTTGGCTCAGCGAGATTTAGCATATGTCGGATCCACGCAGGCACACGTGCACCTCGTCAACGCGAGCAAATCAATGAATATGCATTCCATTCACTTCTCAAACCCTCCAACTTCTTGGCCTACATCCCCCCCCCCCCCCACCAGCTCCACTCTCTTCCCTATATACAATTTTCTTCAATCAACTTATTGGACTTGCCGTGACAAAATTATTTTTATTCAAACGCGACAATAATTTTCGCAATGTGGGCAAACTCTTATCTTTTTGTTCGAAAGTAAAAAAGACTCGTTATCTGTATGTAGCACTACGCTGCTGGAAAACAATTGACCCGAGGCCGCAAAATGTGCGTCGGTGGCGGTGAAGAATGAGTAACGGTAAATCGCGGGATCGTTAAATATTAATCAGGCGCGAAGAGTAAGAAAGGCGGGGTTGGGCTATACGTATAGAGGAGGGAGGAAGAAAAGAGTTGCGAGAGAATCCCACGAGCGAGGAACCAAAGCCAAGCTTACCGAACAACGAAGGTTGTCTGCTGGCTGCTCGCTTTCGTGGTCAAGGATCGCGATTGTCTAGTTGCTAATTGTTCGCTCCAACGAAATTCTTTCGACCGACGCGACACGCTCCTTGCGCAATTTAATTCATGACTAGCTACGAAAATACTCCAACGTCACTGGTATGGAGAATCCATCGAATCAACGCCACGGACAAGATTCTCAGCAAAATAAACAGATTTTCAAAAATGCATCGTGCTCTCTTCTATTCCTATTGAAATCAATTATATTTCCAAATTTACGACAATAAGAATCTTTTCATTTGCTTCTTTCGAAATTATATGAGTGATTTAAAAAAGTATAAATTGTGATAATTCGCGCAGTAAGTAGAAAATTTTCGAGACAATCGAAGCCGTAGAAGTGCTCTCCCTTTAATACATTAAAATTTTCAGCAGAGAAACGTGGAGCGCCGGAGGATTACGAGGTGATACAGGGGTGGATATATGCATATAGTGATAAATCGTTATAGCGAAATCGCAGGAGGATTTTCTCGTAAACGTTGAGGGGCCGCTCGGTTGGTCGATAATTCGAGCGGAATAATTACTCGCGCCCCTCGCATTTTTACTCCCACCATCCCCAACTATCGGACAGCCAGGTGCAAGAAGAGGTTAGCGAATCTTGGTTGGCACAGGTGTGTGTGTGTAAGAGCGGGACGTATAAAAGAAAAGACGTGGAGGGCGCTCAGACGAAACGCCCCTCCCTGCGATATTATTGCTTTGCTCTCACGAGTCCCCCTTTTCTCGCCAAGAAATCTTCTATCTGCTAATTGCGAGTCCTCCACTCGTACACTTTTAGCGCTCTATCCGAGCGTTGAGAAGCTACTTACCTTTGGCGAGGTTAGCGTCTCTCGACAAAGTCACGTCGAGGAGTGAGAGAAAGAGAGAGGGAACAATGGCGTAACAATCGAAGCTTGGACAAATCTCGAAAACAAATCGAACGATATTTACAAGAAGAAGCCGGTGCGATACGTTGAGACCGAGCAAGTGTTATGAGTAAGGCAAACAAAACTAGCGTTCGAAAGTGATGAGCAAGAGAAAAACGAAGCTTGCCCTTGCCCAAGTCACTCGCTATTGGGAAAACTCAATTTGACAAACGTAACGTTTGTTATGATGCGAGGTTATTTTCGTACGGAACGGGATGCGCGTGACTTATAAAAGTCGACGGAACTGATAATGACGCTCGTTTCTGTTTTGATAAGCAATCGACGAGCCTGCCAGTTGCAGTTGCGTCAACTTTGCGTTCGAGAAGCTCGCCAAGTGCCGGAAAAAAGGAAGGCTATCGAAAGTGAATCATCGGCTTGGGGTAGAATATTTCCATTAAAACAGCTGGTAGCCGATGAGACGGAAGACGGGACGGGACGGGACGGGAGGCCTCCTTTCTGCCTGTCACAGTCAGCTTGCCGATGCTGCAATGGCCTCGAGAAATATTGCCTAATTCGATTCCTTCTCGCCTCGATTCGCACCAGCCCTTCCTCCAACACCCGAAACGCTCGTAGAACGGAAGAAACGACTAGAATCACCTGCAAACTGATAAGGTAAAGACGCGTAAAGAGGAGGGAAAATGAGAATAATTGCTCTATTACTCGGCAAGTTTTGAATAATGCATCGATCGAGCGAAGAGGGGACGAAGCCATGGAGTATATGGTTCGCGCGAAATTAACGCGAGAGGTTAGAAATCGGGAAGAAGTTAGGTTAGGCGTAAAAGACGTTCCGCTTTCATGCGTCTCGAGCGGATCTAGCAGGGATTGGTCGGTCGAGCCAATCCACACCCAGTCCACGGGCAATTTAGTTATTCGTGTCGCCTCCCTAGGAAGCCGCAGAGCACCGGAACTGGTCGCTTGCAAACGGCACGAAGAGAGAGCAAGCCGTTGAAAGGTTTCTCTAAGAATCAGGAAGAATAAAAACCACTCGCTCTCTCTCTCTCGTACACTCCCAGCCATTGGCCCCACTTCCTTCCTAACCTCAAACTCTGCTCTGTTCGCGCTCGACGGAAACATCCAGAAAAACAAATATCAATCGATCTCTGATAAAAAGGCGTTTGATATACGATAAGAGAGTAGATACGTTGGATGTTCGTGCAGGAAGTTTTTACAGCCTTGTTGAAGGTCGACGCATTACTGATAGCAGTATAGCACTCGTCATGGTCATTGTGGTCGTCGTGGAAGAATAGCTGCATGGGAGGGATGAGGAGAGTTATCGCGAAACACATCCGATGGAATATCATGGATCTCGAATGCAACGAGTGAGACAGGATGCGAGGCTGCATCTCCCTTTCTCTCGATAATGACTTTTTATCTCTTCTTTGAGTCGAGCAGTTATCTTAATGGTCCACGGTCGACCAGCGAGTTACTGTCGTTACTGACTGGCAGTATTGGCACTATGGCTGGCCTGGCAGCGGACGGACAGCGGTACTAGCAGCGGTACTGTGTGGTGCTGCTGGTGCGAGACACGGCTATTCGTGCGTGCGCATGCATCATGTATCTATCGCCGTCTTTCTCTCCCTCTCTCTCTCTGTCTCTGTTGCGCTCACGGCGCACGGGTTGCCCTCTGCAATTCTCTGCAACTTGGATAAAACAGGAGAGCAATTGCTAAACTCTGATAGACGCGCTAGCCACGTCAACTAGTTCGGTCTAACGCTATTCCGATGCGGGAGATTGCGATATTTCCTATCGCTTCGAGCCAAGCCTGATAAAACGAGCTTTCCATTTTACTCTTCCGGGATCCCCCTTTCCAACCAAGGCCCAAAAAAAGTCATCGAGGGGGGTCGACCTAAATTCCAGCAAATCTCAAGGTCAGTGTATTGCATAATGGGCTCTGGATACTCGCTCCCTTTAGAGCCTCTAAACTAATTACACCGAATGCACCAACGAATTTTACAAAGAATAAAAACTCCTTTAGGAATAAATGCAATTGTTAGAGATGCACTTTCCTGTCCCAATGTTTTGGTCTTTATATTCAGTTGTACTGGCACTAAAATTTGGAATTTTAATTATGTCATTAGGAAGACAAGCTGTGAGAAAGCTGTGATTCTATTATATTCACTGACGTCACTCGAAACCAAGGAATCCTTCAAAGCTACGATATATGTCACGTAGGGCAAGGATATTTGCAAATTCAATGATTACAGGTTTTTGAGAAAATTTGCACATTCCAGTGAAACTAAACGTCCTTCTTGCAAAACTTGTTACTGTATGTTATGCATTCGCAATTTATGTTCATACCTTCGATATTCGAGATTTCGATATTCCACCCTCGCAATGTGCGCGCGCATAAATTCAACCCTCGTGTACTTTATCCCCCATCGGTCGGCGCTCGGCCTGATGTTTCTATCGATCGGCTTTTCGTCCAAGCACGAAACACTCTAGCAGCTGGCACAGACGGTAAAGCTGCTGGAGTCGTACCGTCTTGAAATGTCAATTTTCAATAACTCTGCCATTAAAATTCCACTTTGATATTTCACTCTTCCGTTTTACTTTGAAGCTTGCTTTTGACGCAGCTCTCTCATCGCCATGAAGGATTTACCTGGGTGAGTACAAGTTAGGTTAGGTGCTCCAATAACAGGTTAGGATTCTCCTACTCACCGACTTTATTGAAATATTACAAAAATACGTATTTTGTTGGCCTAAAAACAAATTCTGTGGAAAATAGATTTCCCTCGCAATTAGATTGCAACAAATTATCGTCTTTAATAATTTACTTATTCCAGCCCGTCAAAGATTATTCACTTTTATTATTTCATTGTCGAGTGACGTTGTTATTTTCTTACTTATCGCATTCTCTTACATGAACAAGCCTATTTAAACGACCGAGTAGTAGTGAGTATTTTGCCAGAGAGAACAAATGGAGATTTAACAAAAGAATAATATAATAGACGAAATAGTATATCTCGTTCACGGCTAGTGCGAGAGGCACGCGTTTTTCTAACGGGTTAAAAAAACATCTCGTCGCACTTTATTATTTTTAAAATATTGTGCAAAAAGCTCAATTTATTAGGTAAGGTTAAACGTACGTGTATCTCAGTCGATTTAGACACTCTTTTGAAACGAGTGCGAGAGAAGAATAGAAAATGTGCATGAGAAACGACAAGTTCTCGCACTTGCTGAAAAGAGTGGATAAAACGGCTGATTCTCGCACGTTAGCCTTGCAGGAGAAGTCGAGTTTCTCGCGTAGCGTTTCAAAAATAGTATTTTCCATGTGATTCGATGCAACGCTTACTGCGGTAATACGAGCTGCTATATTCATTTGTTGTGTCTACCTACATTCGTTCTAGCGAAATACTCAGTCGTTTATCGATTTCTCCGTCTACCTTTCGGTTAATCTTTGGTTTTTCTTTTATTTTTGCAAAACCTGATACGAGCTACCACCTTTTTACGTACAATATTTCGGAATAAACGATAAGAGAAAATTGTGCAACTACTACAGGATTGCTTTGCGATATTATAAAGGAATCTATATATATATATATATATATCTGAAAGTTACTTGGTAAATTGGGACTGTGATAGTTGAAAGTTAAATTCTAAAATCTATCGATTTTCCAATAGAATAATGAGTATACAATTTGGGTGATTCGAAGTATGAATAAATTATAGGAATTTTCTTACTTGAGTTGCATTTCTTCAGAAATGATTTGCATTTTGGACCTAGAGGGTTGGTTCCTATCGTACCTGAAACATACAAAGATGAAGAAAATGATAAAAAGTAAGGAGGAATGACATTTTTGATAATTTAAAAGTTGGAAGGAGCGTTTGTTGTGATAACGGAAAATATAGGCGATGATTAGGACGGATGTGTGTCGGTGGAGCAGGTGCACAGCCCTCTTAGCGATTCTTTGTTCGACGCGTGTGTTGAAATCTCGTATTCGTCGCTCGAGACCTGTGTTTACACAGGAATCACGTACGAGCAACATTTTATACGAACCAGTTGTGCTTACAGAGATAAACGATTACATCTGCAAATCATCTTCTCATTAATTTCGTCACCGTATATATAAACCATCTTGTCCTCTCCTGCGACCCATCAATTATTGATACACACATTTCGCCGCAGAGTAAATAAGAAACAGAGTTGAAAAAATATAAGAGACTCTCTCTTGTGGAATTAATCGGAGCGAGCAACTTCCTTTAGGCGGTGGACGAAGCGAAGGAAATTGACTGGGAGATAAGGAATTGAGACACAGCCGATTAAATTAAGAGCAATTTGGTCGGAACGTTAATTACTTTTTGTCCCTTGGCGCAGCAATTCTTCGTTGGAGATCATCTTCGTGGAAAGTTTTCTTCCTCGGCTTTTCTCGTTAAAAAAGAAAATAAAACGTGTATTTTCTGCACTGTGATCCTGTTTTATCATTATATTAATAGAGTAACGGTTGCGCAAGCCGGCGGCGCCGGAAGTCCAATGAATTCCGATAAATCCGTGCAACGGTACTTCCGCACATGTCTGCATTCGGCAAAGGAGATAATTACTCACATGATTTCTTTCAGGGCCCGTTTAATGATGCAGGAGCAAAACGATGACCAGCGGGAAGGCAAGGGATTGAAAAAAGTGCGCCGGAGACTCTTTCACGATGATGCTTCAGCCGGAAACAGCGATCCCAATTCGGAAGGCCCCGATCGGACTACCCAGGAGAGGGAGAATTTCCAAAGTCTCTACGACGAGGAGCTACAGAAAATTCGTCAACAGGTTAAATTTTCTCATTTTTTATTTTGCAACCGAGTCAACTTCCGTTTTTCTTCATGTCTATTTTTGCTATATAATAATAGAAAAAGGAACAGTGGAATTTCGATTTCGAGAAGGGAGAGCCGTTGCCCGGACGTTATCAATGGACCAGATTGGATGCGGATGGAAACGAAATTCCGAATACAACGACGAAGCAGCTGGACGACTCAAAATCGAATAATTCGAAAACTTAATTAGACTTTCCATCGCATCGCGATGTAGACTAAGGATTTTAGCAATTTTGTATTTTTTTACTTCCGACGCGAGTGAAATATCAGTGATACTATCTCTGTGTATTAGAAAATTTTAACTATCTTCCCTCGATTGGTCTTAAAATTTGAAATTCCAATTTTACATGTTATTTATTCCTTATTAGTTATTTTTTTTTATATAAAAATATATTTATATTTATATTTATTAATTTATTTAAATTAGTGCAATAACAGAGAGATTCGACAAATATTTCTAATATATTGTAATTGACGTAGCATTATCTACAATTTTTGTAAGGAGTAATTTGGAAAATATATTAAATTTTTGTCAAGTTTGTGTAATATTCCTTGAAAAATTCCACACATCTGTTAGTTTGTACTAATCACGTATGATTGATGCAAGTATTTTTTTCGCGTATTACATAAGAGAGGCAGATGCGAGGTCAACGTATATCGTTGGGTTCATTTTATTAAAGTTATGCCGACCCAATTTCCAGGGCTAGCACTGGAGAGATGTACATCTGCCATATCTCTCTCTTCCTGTTCGACCTAAACATTTCATAACAAACCCGCGTCGAGTCGGCTTGACGAGTGAGTTACGTGCGAATTATTTACACTGGACACGCGTCCATCCTTAAAAGCCCATCAATTTTCATTTCCTCCTTTAAATCACCTGAGCACCCCCCCCCCCCCCCGTCCATGCATCTATCCTGTAAAAATTGATGGAAAATTGACCACTTTTAATTTCTTCTAAGAATAAACAATATTGCATAGTATTTAGAAGAAAATTTCTCCCTATCAGCCACGAATATGATTGAAGCGCAGTTTATGCACAAGGATCGATTTTCGAAGATGAGGAATTTTCTTAGAGAAGCAAGGTTTGCGTTGTTGCAAGGAGAATCGAGATTGAATTTTTTCAAGGCACCGGCTCAAGCGACGAGCAAACGTATTCCACGAGTATCAGGATGTCAAGTCAATGGATCACGGTGAGGAGATCTGGTGAGAGACGGTGGCCGCGCCGCGTGCACCTGGTATATACATATCCAGCTTTCTTAAGAATCTCACTCTCGGCTCACAGTTCCTCTTTCTTTCCTGTAGCCGCGTAGCTGGCCGCAGCGTGGAAGCTGCGCTCACGGCTCACCGGCAGAAATTGCACTTCCGTTCCGCGAATTCCCACGGAAGTGGGCACAATCGCGAAGCTACGACAAAAGAAGATTCGCGTATAACGCGCGCCACCTGCATTGTTCTCGAGCGCCATTAACGAACCTTTTCGGCCAATAGCTCCTCTCTCTTTTTGCCTGCCTGCCTCCCTCCCTACCGAAACAGCCCACACAGTCGTCATTGACAAAAATCTCCGAGCCGTCAAAAACTTGGATATGCCTCGCACAGACGCACACACCGTACACCTTCCTCTCTCAAAGCAATTTTGCGAAACAACGTCGAACCGGCGACAGTCGTAGTGGTTAAAAATATAAGTAAAGAAAGAAGGGTCAATGGAGTTATCGCAATTTTTCCAAATTATTCATCGCGTTTTTCGAGTTAAAGCAATCTTCGATGCGGCTTAAAAGTTGAGCGAAAAAATAATTACGATTGGTTCGTAATTCTCAAGTGACGTATTTATGGATCGCCGCAAAACCACCTGATGTCTCATTACTTTTTTGCTACGGGGACCACAAAAGCAGCGCGAGAAGAGAGAAGGTGGTCGGGATTGTTTTACGCGAATTCATTGTGGGCCGTACCCTCGTTGAAATGCATCCGGTACCACCCTCGCCACTTCCTCAGATGCTGCGTGCACTGTACGGCACTGGCATTTCTTTCGCCCCGGAATTCTTACCCACCAATCGCTTCTCAAAATTCTATAGGATATCCGAAAACTCGAAATCTCCAACTTTCCCATTGTACGCGACTCTGATCGATCGTATTCAACAATTTTTCACTCTAAAGAACAACTCGATCGTTCTCTCGCTGCATTTTTTCGTGTGAAAATATTGAGCGATCAAAGTGACGAATCTTAAATTCCTGGATAGAAATTATATAGGTTGCATGCATGGGAAAACTTGCGAGAGGGGATGAAATAATAATATTGCGGAAGGAAAAGGTCGCGGATCGAGGAGCAGATTGCATCTGAATCGCATTAATGCCTCATAGCCATGAATTATTCGCCTTCGATATCAAAACAAGATCCACAAATGTAAATCTCTGCTAATCGCTATGACGATCTCGAATTTTATCTGGCGCATTACCAGAAAGCAAAGCGTCATGTGTAAATTTCATATCCGTGAAACAACACAGCAGCAATCCTTGTTTATTCAATTAAACTAATGAATTTGTTAATTTTTTCATAATGTTGAGAAATAATGGAAACCGTGCCAGAAATCTGATTGAATGTTAATTTATTGAAAAAAATTGACTTTGCGGAAGGAAATGAGCATTGTAGGAAATTTGTAACTGCTGTAAAGAGTGTTTTTGGATATACTCGAAATTCAAATTTGTGAGAAACTCGCGCTCTGGATGGTGCGGCCATCTAGCGGCGAGATTCGGAAGGAGCGAGTACGCAACTGAACTTCGGAGGGTCGCGTGTGACGCAAAGCCACTTGATTGGCTGCCGGCCTCGTTTATCTACACTTTACTCGTCCAGAGTTTGCGTAGAGCACATTTTCCCGTCAACTCTTCGCGTCTCGCGACGGACAAACTGACTTGGCTCGACAAAACACTCGACCAAACACTGCCAAGAGCCAACGAAATAAATACAAAGTTATGAATGAAAATGATCCATTTCTCTGTTGTATTCGTGGCAAGAGAAATATCTTGCTAAATCTCAATCGATCTCCTTTGATTCAACTTTTTTCTAATAACGTTGAAAAAGTGCTCGCTATACAATGCATGTGTATGACCTTAACACGTTCTTCGTCGTGTACCGTTCGTTTTATTTACGTGCACGTTGAACGTATCGCTCCAGCTGCTTAATATTTTCTCGTTGACGAAAAGCCTGCCTTTCCCTTCATTTCTATCGCATACAAATTATTACACTTTCAATTGTGATTCTCCTATAGGAATATTTAATAATTACAATCAACACCACTTTCTCGAGCCGAACAGTTTGTTCGGATTAATAATTATGCAAAAGTACGTATATTACTTTAACCATATACAAACTAAATACGAGTATTCTGCGTGAGGGAATTAAAAATTTGCAAGAGCTTGAATTTAAAAGATTTGCCAAATGCTCATTTTGCGTCATAGTAAATTGGGCCTTCCAACTAAACAAATATACGGTCTATTTCAATTGGGAGAAATAAACGAGTGCCTCTCCTTTTATCCCAGTTACGCAAGACTTGAAATAATTTCTGGTATTGCTTACGGAATAGAAAAAGTAATTCGATCTCAAATGAACTTTCAGCCTACCGTGTCGATACCAACAAAAAAGAGAATAAATTCAAACTTCTCGCTTAATCGTTGCTTCTTCAATTTCGATTTGCTTCGGTCAACAAATTTTCAGCTTGACTGATCGATCAAACCGCGGTAAATATCTTACTTCTGGGAAAATGCAAATTGCTACAATTTGGCGCGAATCTCACAATGTTTGGTACTTCGATGCGACTGGCATGAAATTGTCTATCGAATCGGATAACCTGAGACAGATAATCCTGCAGTATGCAAATAAACTCAGCGCGTCTTTTATGTATAGTGCCGTGCAAACATTGAAATCCATAAGCATTCGCGATAAGATTATATGCGCCTTGTTTTGGGACTGTATCTTATTTATTTCTCCACTTAATATTGAAAGCTCTCAAGCCACTCTTTTCCTTGCCCCAACCCTGTTAAAGAGAAATATTAATTTTTTTATAGAAAATAAAAAGAGGTGTATATTAAAATAAAATTACGATTTTGAAACAAAGAAAATAGAGACAATAATGAGAGTGGCTAGAAATCGTCACAACTCTAAGACGAGTTAATAGATAGAACACTGTTCAAAATGATACTTATGGTAGCTATATATATATATATATATATATATACATAAACTACACCCGTAGTTTTCTGGCTGATCTTTGGTGGCTCGATCCCTCCATTACAATTGACGGACTGTCCCGAGTCATAAAAATGCTCTATCCAAAGACATTTTTTTCGAACACATTAGACTCTCTTTATCTAAATTATTCCAGTGATATTTTGTAAAACAATAAACTCTCAATCATCTTAACATTAATATATTCATGACGATAATTTTCGTTACAAGCCCCATACAAGGTCTTCCTCTGCTATCCAGAGTGGTGTCGAAAATAAAATCATTAAAGCAGTTCGTTATCAAGCACGTGAGTTAGAATAAAGTGAGCATCGCTGTATCCATGAATCTCGCCCAATCTCGCCCATCCCCGTGGCGTGCCTGCCATTAAACGCTCTTGGCAAGTTAGCAGGGGGGGGGGGGGGAGGGGAGAACTGACTGAAGTTGGGAAACATTACACGCGACTCGGCTTTGTACCGAAACACGGCTAAAGTATCAAGACACTCCATTAGACTCGATCATAAAGCACAAATGAAACAAATGCTTACAACAGATCTTGCAATAGAAAAACATCATAGAAAATATCTGGGGTATACTTTACCAATAAAACAGTCAATATACTAGTGTTGTCTCCCCACAGACTTCCGGTATAACGAGGAAGCTTAATTTTCATAAGATAATAAAGCTTTTTTCGCTCCAAGTTTAACGATCGAGTTGAGTTTTTGAATTTGTCGACAGAGACCGTAGAGCGGAGCAAAGTATATGCAGGGAATGGCGGTTATTTGTAGCGGGGAAGTAGTGGGGACAGCGGAAAGGGCGTCGTGAGCCGATGGTGGCCGAGCTCGAGCGATGATTGCCGAGGCCGCCCGAGAGGTTCGGTCGGATGCATCTAGCGGCGCGGCAGTCAGTCGCCAGAGAGCGCTTTGCGTGTGTGTTACATGTCTCTGCGCAACTCGGTATTTTTTTCTTCTGCGTCCATGCATACTATCGGTGTCGTCACCTAACTGCGCAATCGTGTACGATCTTCCGCCGAACTTGGAGCCACGCGCCTGCCTGACACCACAATTGGCGGGAAGTAACCGCGTGTGTTGTGTTTTCCAACTAATTTCGCCCCCACCTTTGCTGTACTTCTCGCATCGCTCGCTACGTTCGCCGCCAACAGTGCAATATTTTGACTAAAGTTGGACTATCACGACCCTTGGCGATTTCAGTGTGTGAATTTTTCCATCGAATTATTGATCAAGGAAAGCGTTGAAACTTTAGTGAGAATAACGCTCCAAAGCTTATCGTGCATTCTCGTTGGACACGTACGTTGGGAACACGTTCCCTCTCACGCGCCAGTGCTGCGGTGTTGCCGGATTTCTCGAGGAAAAAATCACTGTTTCCATGCCGTATATCTACGTGAAGTTGTCGTTGGAACTGAAGGCAAAGTTTGACGATCGAAAAAAGTGAAGTCAGTGTGACAATTGGTACAAAGTGAGTGAGTTTGTTTCCGGAGTAACGAGACTTTCTGAGATATAATAGTCCTCTGAAATTATTTTCCGTTTAGTGAGATCTGCCGCCTTGTTGCCAAGTTGCACGCGTCATCTCTGGACACAACACACCCTATTGGGGGACACTGGGAGCCAGCAGATTGCTCGTACAGTTTATTATCGGAGAATCCCGGTTGGTTTTTTTAGAGATACAGGACTGGTGAGAATCTCTTTGGTGGCGCGTCGTGTGTGTGGAGCGCGGTCATTCGAAATTCGATAAGTCGCGCCAAGGCGCTGTTGCCAAACATTTACTGTACCCGCGAGTATTTCAACGCTCTGAACGATTCCGAGAAGGATCCCATCGCGCGAGAATCGATGCGTAATGGCCACTGGCAGGAAAGGCAATTCCTAAAGAAGAACATTACGAAAAAGTCAATCGGAAGTGTGAATTAGGGAGAAGTTTGGAAAAATTGAAAATTTTCTCGGCTCCGAAGGGTGCTTGTGTTAAGAAAGCGAACGGCATTGCTGCCGTGGCTATAGAAAGGGACGAAATATGAGTGCAAGAGTATTGAATCCAGCGATGATGACGGAAATGAGCCGGAATTCGGGTAGCGGGAGATCCGCGCCGAGTAGGGCGGCCTTGGCGAGAGTGAGGAGGGATCTTTTTGGACCCGTGGATCACGCTGCTGCTAAGGCACTCGCGGAGAGCGAGCTCAGGGCTCAGTCTGTCCTCGACGCTGAGAAATGGGGCTTCGACTTTCACCTAGAAACGCCTCGGCCCAATTCCAGATACGAGTGGGAGATTGTTACGACCCACGATGTAATTCCCGAGCCCTATGCCCTCCGTGGTATGCCCTACTTGAGGAAACACGCGCCAGGGACGCCTAGAAAGGAGAGACCTCTCTCTCCAGAATCCAGGATCGATCAACAAGAATTGTCGACCACGCCGGTCGCCAGGGAGAAATCCGAAAGGACGCCTCCTCAAGAACCCAGAGTACCCGAAATTGGGGAAATCACCAACAGCGATGTATTCGACGAGCAGCCCAGGAAAAAATTCATCGTCGAGCCTACCACTCCTGTATTACCCGTTTCTGCTAGGAAACAATCAACCATCACCGGTAACTTGAACTCTTTTTTTATTTCTTTTTTCATGTCTTTTTTATGTGCCGTATGAACATTTATACAGTGAGTAGCATCCCGACGGCTTTTCAAATATACAGGGTATTTAGTCTAAAAGTTTCAAAAATCTAAATAATGAAGAGAAAACAGTCTTAGAACATTCTATAGTATACACCTTGAGTAAATTTTTTCTTTCAGTCCTTAATAACTTTTTAAGTAAGTATTGAAGTTAAAAATTATATTAAAGTTTTTTCTTCCAAATTGTCTCAGCCTAGATATTTCGAATATGCACAACCAGTCGGAACACCATGTATAATATTTTTTGTGTATAGTTATGAAGCTATCCTTCTTAGCCGTTTAGTATTTACATGAAAATATATAGGGTACGACCATTAAAACGCCGAGGAGAATAAATGCAAGAAAACGTGTACCTCCGTAACTATAATTGATATTAAAAATTTTAGTACGACTTGTTTTAAGCGCTTTGTAATTTGCACTCGTAGAAATTTATACGAAATTCGGATAAATCTGATTGTTACGGGGAAATACGTCTTCCCTTATTCGTATGCTTTGTGGTACGTTTTAACCGAGAAACCCTTTACGTATATGAATATGTTGGGGATTTTTCAAGCAAAAAGGATACTTTAGCGGCAAATTTTGGAATATTTTTACAAATAAACTCGCTCGACGCACGTATTTGCATCGAACGATATTGGTAGGGAGTAGAGACTGCTTATTGGTCGCAGTATCGACGAATTTCGCGCCTTGCAATCTCCATCCAATATCGCACGAGTATCTTGGCTAAGGGTCAGAGTTGAGCGATATTTTTTTATATTATCAGTGGACTCTTATTGTGCGTTGCATTTTTCCTCTATCTCGATAATGAAAAGTGTTTTTGAGAAAAAGTTTTGCTTTGCTTTTCCTCGTATGCCGACGGCTGTGGTTTTCTTGCTTTTGGCTTGTTGTTTAATAAAGCGTCCGATGAATATCGCGGGAAAGACAAAGCCTAGGTCAATTTATTTCGCCGATGCACAAGGTCGTCACGTTTTACGTAATGAAACACGCGATAAGAAAACGAGTGGAAGGAGGCAGTCGTTTATGCAGCAATAGAGACAAATTTTCATTCGCCAATTAAACGCTGTCTGGATTAAACAAAGGCGAATAAAAATTACCGTGCATCATCAGTTGTTTTCAAAACATTCGGTAATTCGAAAACCAAATGTATCGCTTTTGTCCTCTCTACGCTTCAAATGTTTCACCTTGTTCTAAGAAAAGCTATTCTCCTTTAAAGCTAATAACCAATTCATCGAATTGCCCTGATATTATTATTCTTTCTCTCCAACCAAAACAAATACCATCGCTTCTTCTCAGGCTTTTGCCAGGAGCGGATAAAAATACTGGTTAGTAAAAGGGAATTTCTGAAAATTCGGTTGCTAAAGAATGCACCGAAAAATATTTAGGCTGTGTAGATCTAAGAATTAAAATGTTTTATTTACAGCCACTAAGTGCATATCATCCGTATCATCAACCGAGAGTATTCAAGAGTAAATTTTTTATCTATATTTCTCGCACGCGAATAGAAAACTTCCGTTTGATGGAGCTGGGGATTCCAGCTCGTTAATGACATATTTTGATAACAGTATTATCCTCGTTCCATCGCATGCACGATCACAATTGAAAGATAAGATTTATTTATGTATTTCTGTTTTTCTTTAATTTCGCAATTTTATTTTTTGCTCGAGACTCAAAACTTATTTTTACTATTCACACAATCTCGCGTATACTTTCCAAGATATGAAATATAGATTTGTCATATAAAGGGGTTTGAAACCCCCTAGCGCTGGCAGTTGTCTCGTTGCAGGCGGCGATAAAAGAACGTTTTTTTTTTCTTCATTAACTTCGCTCTTGCTTCTCCGTTTATTATTCAGTCGTGCACACACCACCCACGCGATGCAACTATTTCTGGACGTGACTCCTCCCATCTCTCCCGCCATGCACGCGCGTAAACACATTTTCCTCCTCCTCCAGCACGCGACCTTTGTTTATATTTTCGCGAACCAAACGTGTCTGCACGGACCAATCGCTTGGTAAACAGATGTACGACACTTCTAGGACCTTTCATAACAGTCTCTGCTAATTTCTTCTGCATTCCCTTTTTCTCTTTTCTTAGAAAAGCATTTTTAAACTATAATTGAATTATCTAGAAATTGCCATTTGAATATATTTATTTTTATTTTTTTTTTTTCTTTCAAAAAGTTCTCGAAATTAGTGAAATAATTTAAGAACATCAAATAAAAACTATAGCATCCTATTGAAAAATCTCAAGACGACCTTCCTACAAGATTGAACGGGAAGATGCAAATTCGAGTTCGGTTGACCTCTAAACACGTATCTTAAAGCCGTTAATGTTATTTATTTAACGTTTTAAAATCCACGACATTTGATCCGACCAAATTCGTAGTGCAATTCCAATCACTCTGGTGAATAGATTTTTTAATCGTTCTCCAAATATGTGCTGAGAAATCGTTGAAGAGGCGATAGGAAAGAGTAACGGAGGCTGATTCGGCGAAAATCGTAACGTACTTTGGATTTCGGGGGTGGGATAGGGGTCGAACGATTTTTCCAACGTACTTTACTAACGAGCCAGACGGTCAGCTGTTCCGTTTGATGGGGTTGCCGGCTTCTAGCGTGTACTGGTCGTCGCTCGATCCTGACTCACCCTCGCCTTTTCTAAGCCGGCAGCGCGCGCCGTGCCATGCTTAAGCCTGCTTGCCCCTCGGTTCGCACGCATGGGGGTATCAGCTGTGCCCACAATTGTGCATCCGCGTCACACGCACCGAGGGTGCTACCTCCCTCTCTCTCTCTCTCTCTTTCTCTCTCTCGCTCCCTCTCTCGGGCAACCGGCATTTAAAATCAGAATTCGAACAACCATCGAGGACGCAACCCGCATATCCCCTGCGTATACATACGCCTAGTGCGATGCCACTCGATCAATTCTATCAATCCCCTACTCAGACTAATTTTTCACCCTCGCCATCTCGCGCCTCCACCATTCACAAATAAACTGGCAAATTTTCTTTAACTTTTCCTACCTCCCACGAAATATTCTTCAAATCTCTATTTTAATTTTAATAATAATACTCACGCATTATTTTTCTGAATATTTAACAAATTTCACTTTTAACACCTCTTAAGGATACGCAAAGTACTAGGAAAATCTTTGAAATATTATCTCAATGAATATTTTATAATTGCATCCAGATCATACCGAGACTCCTATTTCTTTGTAAATACACAGAAAAATTCGCAATTATCCAATATACTGAAACAGTAAATGGAGTCGACTGATCCGGCCATTTTGAAATGATCACGATGCTTTTGAAAAATATGCATTGGATAATTTCCAAGTATTTTAATCCCATTGATACGCGCAGCTTTTTAGTCCCGTGTAAATACAATAAATAAAGGTATATTGAAAAATGTCAATCGATAGCTTTGATCAGGATTCTCAGAGGTTTAAGTCAATGAGAAAGGCGAATGATTTTATTCATGCAAATCGACCGTAAAAGTTTTAGTGCAACGGCGAGGAGAAATGGTTGGTTGCTTTGCATAAAATTAACGCCTCATTGGTTGTTATATTTCACTCGGAATAGCGTAAGTATTTGTGAATCGCCAGAGTATGGAAAAACTTAAAGGGAAAGATCCATCCCCCCCCCCTCCTCCTACCTCCTCAAACTCCCCTCTACCAATAGTTGACTGGATTACAACGCCAGATGTACATTAATATTTATGCAGGGAAATTCTTCCATCTGTCAGCGCATCTGTCCGTGACTTTCGCGTATCGAAAAATTTATTTAATCGATCATCCATGCAATTGCAATTTGTCTTTATGTTTGCTTCGCACAATTAACTTGAGACTGCGTTGAGAATTGATACGATAGCGTTTAGAGTCTTGGAGCCATCGTCTTTCATTCTGGTATATCGAAAGTACATTTGTTTTTTTATCCCATCCATGCTGAAAAATGAAGAATATAGCGTTCCTCTTGAAATTCCTTTTTATGAAAAATTAATTTAATTGATCACTCGTGTAATAAAATTTGTATATTCTCCGAAAAAATTAATTGGCCTTTTTATTCATATGTCGAGTTTATATGCCGAGAAATAAAGACGCTACAGTAATCCTTAAGCTGTATTCTGACCGAGTCGAATTTTCGATTAAATTGAACGTTTGAAAGACATTAATACGCCACTTTTAATTGACGAAGTAAACAATTTTATTGTACGCTTAATTAATCTTCTGGAGAGATGGTCCTAATATAAACAAGACTAATTGAACGAAAGGAATCGATGAGCGGATCGATCGAATTTCGAGCTAAGAGATAACAAAAAGATTGATTCGAAGCTGCAATTCGAATCTTTTAATAAAGATAATATTGACAAGGTGACTGACTGGTTCGAAAGCATAAAGCGTGTAGATATAATTAATGTTAAAAAAAGGGAGGGAGGGAGAGAGAGAGAGAGAGAGAGAGAGAGAGAGGTGTAATAATTGATTTGTTTTTATTTGTAATTACAGATTTCATGAAGAGCCGTAAACGTACGTTAAATGGGAGCTCGAAGAGTGTGATAGAGCCACCGGAGAAGGTGACGCGCAACGCGGGTCAAATACGCAGCTAAAATCCGCAGGGTCCTAATCCTCAGCCTCGCGGACCTTTCCCGGCGTAGAGCGTGGAGATACTGAGGAGAGGAAGACGCTAGGATCGCGCACCGGAAACCAAGCTGAAAGAGTCCAGAAGAAACGTTTCAAGCCGGACAGAAGACGCGAGGTCGTTTGGCTGTGCCATTTCGCTTATTTTAGATTAAATCCGGCTGAAATTGTAGAATATTTCACGAAAAACCTATCCAACAAGAGAGCCCTTCAATCGCAATTCTGTCTCCCAGAGACAATATCTCGTGCAGGTTTAGGGATCTAGATTTTACGTTCGCTCGACGGCTTTTTTTTTGTAGATTTTAATAATTAGTTTATAGTTACGTAAGAGAAGAAAGATAGAGGAAGCGATATTTTCTCGAGATCAATTATTATTGTAATATATTCTTTGTTTGTTTTATTATTTTCCCCCTTTTTTTTATCGCAGGCTAAAAAATCACTTTGTTAAACTAGAAAAGAGAAACACGCACAGTACCGATGTATATTAGATGTTTAATTCCCTTTTTTTCGTCTTTTAAGGATTAAATCTAAGAGTTGAGAGAGAGAGAGAGAGAGTGAATGAGAGTGAATGAGAGTATATCGTGTTTTACATCGGTTCTGACATAGATTAAGCGCATGCTGCGATGCTGGATCTACGAGTTGCTTTCCTTCGATATCCGAGAATGCTTGAAAACAGTCGTCCTCTTTTCCAGCACTCTCGGATTTTTCTCTGTGCATCGTCACGATCAACGGATTCCTATTGGTTTCGCGTTCTCCTCGATGCTCGGTCTCCTCGAGGTCAATGCGAAACTCGGAAAAATTCAATACAAGTTTCAATTTTCACGTGGTCCCGATCATGACATTATTAGCCATTGGAAAATTATGCGCCAATCTATTATTTAAATATCGAATCATCCTGTGGGTTAAGAGAGGTTTTTTTTTTTAATGAACTGTACTACACACGGGATTTTTTAAGATATTTCATTTGCATCGCATATATAATTTCTTGAGAAAACGTTAATTGAAAATATCCGTTTCCTCTTAATAAACTCCGTATGAAATTTGTGCTAGTTTTTGTTGGCTGCAATGGGATCGTTGCTCTGTTTGGGGAAAGTGACGAAAGTTGATCCAGCTTCAGCAGCGAAAGAAAAATTGGGAGAAGATATGTATCTGTGAGAATGCTCGAAAAGTTAACAGAGAATTGCACGGTTATTCGGAGAATTTTATGTTTCTGTTAAGTTTTTAACCATTCTCGTACCTTACGTAGATTAGTAGTATAGTTTGTTACCTTGTGAAGCATTGATCTCCTGTACGTGTTAACGAAAGTACAGCCGATGCCAAATTATCCCTGCGTATTTTTTCTTGTACCTTTTTTTTTCTACTGAAAGGAACCTCTTTATCCTCCCTCGTTCACGAAAATCTCCGTGACGATACACGTTCCACCACGAAAATAGCAGATTCATTTTCAAAGAAAAATGCTGACGTGGTTTTACCAGTCAATTTTCACGGCTAAACCGATCGATTATCTTTAAACAAACTTCTCGTTTTTATTGGCTTATAAAATCGCTCTTTTGGGTTTGGAAATTTACATTTGTTGTCAGGATTTTTATCTGGACCGTTTTTCACGCAACGAAAAGAGAAGTTTGAAGATAATCGCAAGATTCTCAATTTAAGAATAAAATGCCGGAGAGGAATCAATTTTGGTATTTTCTTAATTTTCGCGTATGCCCCACTGCCGTCCCACTTCCTTGTTCATCTTTTCTGTGAGATTATAATCCAAAATACGACTGGTGGTTACAAGCTATTTTTTCCAAGTTCGCGAGAGAGAAAGAGAAACGGCGCGGCGTGAGAGGAAAGCTGAAGCAACCGGTGATCGGTGAAAGGTAGACTGGCCCGATAAATTCGAGTTTAAAAAACCCGAGGGGCGTGTATAGCCCCAGAGCCGAAAGTGCCATCGTGACAGAGATTTTGATACAAAATTAAAAATTACGAAGCGTTGCGTTGAAAGCATCGAAAATCTTGTCAAAGTGGAACAACTTCTTGCAGAACTGCGACAATCCTTGTTGGCGGGAAAACCTGCGCAAGCGCAATATACGGTGGTACCAATTGATTTCGCGAGAATTTATGTAAGGATGATTGTTACCCATGAAATAGCCTGAATACTTGCAAAGTTTTCGGTTCTTGACCGGCCCCGCCCGAGGGAGATGAATAAAAAAATAGCAAACAAAAGTAATAGAAAATCTTAATATCTATGTAACCCTGTGATGTATTAGTATGATCTCAATAAACATATAACTTAGAATGTACTTCTTACTTGTAATTAGAATTATGCGATTATCGGCAGAAACTGGGAGGGTAACGGGGAAGGGTGTGCGAGGGTAACTGCGAACTATAATTTGTTACAACTGGTTTGTTCTTTGAATATATCTGTGTGTGTGTGTGTGTGAGTTTTGTAAACGATAGGGTTTATGTACATGTCAATGTGTGCGTGCGTGTGTGTATGCGCGTGAGAAAAAGAAAGATAAGTAAATGCAAAATGAAAATCGTGGAAGATGGTGGAGAAATAAGGGCAATCACCCGGTGAATCGTGCGCTCACTTCCAGTCTGCAATCGCGATATTTGTAACAACAATATATTATATATATATGTGTAATTATGTAAACCATATATATAAGAGAGTCTAAAAGAACTAACATACACAAATGCAACGTCTATTGTTTATTAAAAAAGAATTATCGATTTAAAAGCGTTCTTGTCCTTTTTACCCATACATAACAAAGTTCCTCCATGTAATGAAATAGTCGAAGAAGTGATTTTGATGCATCGCCCATGCATATTTTTGTGCGAGCTGGCAATTGAAATTCCTTGAAATTGTAAGCAGTGCAGGTGCAATGAGAGTTGCTAAACCTGCTGGAGTTGCGGTTGCAGCAGGTGCCTCTGGACCTGTGCAAAGCGAGCTTTGCCGAGGCATGGAGTCGTTCTCCTTTCTTTGTGCCACCCCTCGACTCTTTAAACACGATCTTGAGCCTGCGGCACCTCGGCCTGATCTCCAAGAGACTCGCGAGGAAAGCCACCGTAGCGATTGTACAAGCCAATTTCATTAGCGTGCATTTTTTTCTCCGCTGCAAATTCTGAAAAATTACCTCTCTATTATTTCTTCCACTCGAAACTTTCCCTTGGAACCCATACACAAAGATGTCTTTCTTAATCATTGGATATCTCCACTTGTGATTGTCACGAATAAAATAGGGATTGCACAATATATCGTAGAGTTGGAATAGCCTTTATTTTTCTAAACGGCGAAAGTTTTGTTTGCGCTCGACTGACAGGCGAAAAAATTCCGAGCGCTCCGGTACGCGTGAGAGTTTTCGTAGAGTTGTTAGCGACTAGCGTGCGCTGGCGCTGGCGTAGTTGTGTCGAATGCTTTATGCAATATATCTGTTGCTAGGCGCACCGCGGCCGAATCGACAATATTTTTAGACGATACGCTCACGTTTTCTCAACTCCACGCTCGGGGAAGCGTAACTAGTCGACTTGGAGGAGCACAGATAAAATCCAGCTCGCGCCACGGTCCCTGCAGAGGCGAAACTCTCTAGCGGAACTTTGACCTTCGAGGCGGAGGAAAAAATTGGCCCAGGAAACAGTGGAATTCGGTAATAGCCGTTCGGTTCGCTATAGTCTTACCATGGGAGGATCCCGAGATATCCCTGAAGGGGCTAATGCTTCTGTGCTGTTCCATTCTACGGTCTACGGTTGCGTGATAAGCGTCGAGATCCCCGGGGATAAACCGGAAGTGGCCAGGATTTCGCTAGCGAAGCGTCGCCGTGAGAATCGCTGCGGTCCGAGTGTGTTGAACACTGATGGCCAGAACGCTTGGAAATTGCATTGTGCCGGCTGAACGCATGCATCCCCCCACTCGCGCAAATAACTAGTTCGTCTCTCCTCGAGAGCTTTCTTTATTTATCTTCCCACTGATGACTTGTCATTATCCCCGATATTGAGTCACTTGTCTGCGCTCGTGATAAACGTGTAATAGTGGTAAATCACGTGCGCCAGACGAGTTCCCGACCAACTTTTGTAAACAAGACACAAACGAATCTTCACCGGTCATTATAAAAGTAGGTCGCTGCGGTGTACTTAATGAAGAATAACAATATAATTCCCTCGAAATCTCTCGTTTAGCCAAGTAACGCGTCCTTTTTTTAGCTCATCCCTGCAATTATCTCTGTCCTCGATACAATGTTGTTTCTGTGATTTTGTGGTAAATACAGGAAGCAAAGCGAGGATTTAGAGCGATAGACCAAAAGTACTTGTCGAACTACAACACAAACGTTCCTCCGATATATGCTTATCGGGCAATTAAGCAAACGATTAGCAAACTACGCCATAATCTATGTACGACGCTTTCCAACACCAGTGTACGGCGCATGGTTATACTCGGTTAGGATCAAAACAAATTTAGCATTAATCGTGTGTGAGTGAGTGAGGCCGATGGCAGACCAAACAACGCAGCGAACGTAAACGTATATAGTCGAAAGCACGAAGAGCCAGAGTGTAGGAGCACATTCATTTCACGCCATTAACACTTCCGTTTTCGTGTGTCTTGAATTACGCTTACGTTCACGTCCCTTCGCCTGGCATCGTCCTAACCTAACGGCTCGTAAAGTATGACGTTTCAATACTTTCGTACGGGAGAATTCCGTATTCCCAAACGAATATTCGAAAGTTGTGCTCGTCGCGTCGGTTGCTAGGAGAACCCCACTTAAATCTTCCTTCAGGCAGCGCCACCGACGGGCTTCGAGCGAACCCGTATGGTCGGTAACGAACGCAACGAGGAATCGCTTCCATCCCATGATTCTCGGTCGGCAGACATTGGGAACGACGAAAAGCCGACCGAAACTTTGCGAGAAATTGTCGATCAAACTCTTTGCAAAATGCTTTTCGATTCATGGATAAGCAAAGCTTGGTCGATAAACGATCCAACTTCAAATTGATCGGGGCTGAAGTTTCAGCTTATTTTCCTGGTAAAAGACTGTTATTACTGGAGCAAATGGCGCTGCTTTACACGGGACGAACGACCGACAGAGTCTCGCCAACGAATAACTCGCATATATTCTTTTGGCTATTTGGCACTGAGAGGTAAGTCTCGACCGAGTGGCCGAAAAAGCGAGATAATTGCGACGCTGGCGCTCGTGTAGCAGCAACATAATTCGACGGCCACATTCTATTGCTATTCTTTTCTATCCTAGCAATGTCTCTTGTCGGGATGTAAGTTATCACGAAAATTCGGCAGTGAGGCAAAGCGGAAGTTGCCATGATGACGTTGCGCCACACAGATACTGTTTGGCCTCATTTCCCGAGTTGACTATCTGCCAGTCTTTCCTGGGTTATGCGCAAAGTTTTTATTGTACCAAGTACCATTCGGAGCGCTGCCAGAAACAAATTATAAGCATAAGTAGAACGGTGTTAATGCGATAATTGAAGAGCTCAACTTCAAGTTGCACCAAATGAAGATTTCAAGCGGCTATTGTACTGGCAAAGCCACGGTTAAGAAACCCACTTAACATCGAATTAAGTCGACCGTACGTCGAATATATCCAAGCGGTAATTTAAGGGCCACTCGTTAAATGAAACTTTTGCTTTTTTACTGAGAAAATCAGATCTATTCAATTGGAGCTCGCAAGGCATTGCTCGCATCATAATCGCGCGAATCTAGATTTTTTCTTCCTCTCGCTGCAGGGCGAGGTTTATTTTCGAGAGAGATTCGGAAGAATCGTGGATAAAGGTAAGTGGTTTCTGCGGTAAGCGTGCAGAGATTCGAAAAGTTTGGTATATCGTTAGGATGGCTTCCCGAAGACGCGAAGCACGGTAGCTCGTTGGAGTGACGGGGGTCTATGGGTGGAGGATGAAGAGGAGGAGGAGGAGGAGGAGGGTGGCCGTTAGGCGGAGAGGTCTTCGCCACTGTATTTTTGGTCGAGGAGCAGTGTTCCTGGAGATCTTACAAATTGCGCCACGTGTGCAACGTACCTGTTGTTTACCACAGGACGGGTTCAAAGCCCGGTCAGTGCAACGGTCCTGCGGCCGCTCATCTCTCTTCGCTCCCCCCCCCCCCCTCTTCCGCCATCTCACCAACAGAACTCGAGGACGGGCCCCGATCCATCTCATTCCTCCGCTCGTCGCCAGGAGTCGAGACTGTCGGTCGAGGCTCTCCAGAGTCGTTTCCCCCCTGTTACACTTCGACTCCAAAGGATGCGCAACACCGGCAGCACACCTGCAACACTCTCTGCAGCTTCGTGCCGGAAACGCTGAATATAAATGAGCCGCTTAATCCTGAATTTTAATAGCCACTTTTATCTCCGACATACCAAAATTTTGCCACGAGTCTTTAATGAATAACTTTGGAAAAAGGAGGTTGTGGAACGCGGATCGAGCGAACCGTATACCCGCGAGACTTCCAGTTTTCGGGAAATTTCGAGGTTGAGTTTAAGGAGAATTTTCAGAATGGGTTATCTCGGTTTTGATAAAAGCGGCAGAGGAGCATGGTACCCTGGCATTGCGAGTAAGACCTTAAAGGCCTGCTGCTTCTTTCGAGGTGATAAGGTGAAGGGCCAGCAGAGAAGAGGGAAGAGCGATGATGCAGCGCGAGAGGAGAGAGGAAAGAGGGATTATTGTTAGGCCTGTGTGTGGTGAGCCAAGGAAGCTGGACGAGGCAATCCGAACGAGTTTGTACTACGACGTAGTACTCCAAAGGGACCAGGGTTCAAAGCCCGGTCAACACCATGCCTCTGTGTTCCTCTTTCTTTAAGATGCGCGCGGCCATCTTTGTCTCTATCTGTCCCCTCCGTTCCCCCTCTACCTCTCCTCTGCGCGTTTCCCCCTCTCCCGTTTTCTCTCTTTCGCTGTCCATGTTGCTGCCACTGCCACATCCACACCAGCCAGCCAGCCACTTTCTCGCATCGCTATCTTACTCTCTATACCGACTTTTCTTCTATCTCTTTCTCCCCCCCCCCCCCCCTCTTCTCTTGCCCCTCGTATCCTCTAAGCCCTGCTACTATGTGCTCTCTCCATCACTGCGTTTCACGAAACGAGCATCGCCATCGGCGTAGCTCGTCTTGCCTTGCCTTACCTTGCTTTGCCGTTCGTCGCTCCGGTGAATCACCGGCGACTCTTCGGAGATAAGGACCCCTTCGTCCTCCCCCTCTCGCCTCCTCACCAGAAAAAAAGGAAGCGCAGGATAACTATACGTGCCTCCTCTACTCTCCTTTATTCCCCTCGAATGTTATTTCGTCTATTGACTATATCGTGTGCTCGGTTATGAACCACGAATTCACTCCTCCGCGTCACTTTCTCACATGGTCAACGAGTAATGTTGATAATATTTCATCACCTTTCAACCTCCATTAATCATTCCTCTTTCCCACATTTAGTAACTGTCAATTACTTGTAATCAACCGTGCTTCAATTTTATTCATCGAATAATAATTTGTAGTTTTTAGGGAAATGAACGAGAGATTTAAAAAGCGAAGCGTCAGCGAGTGGAATATTCAGGAGATTTCCAGTAAAAATCTTATTATGCAGATGCAGCACGTAGTAAGGCAGCGGCCTTGAGCGTAAGCAATCTGTTTACGAGAGGGACATCGACCCCTCCAGCTCCAGCACCCGCAGCCTCGGTGCAAGAGGGCCTTAGGGCTCACACGCACACGATGGCCAATTAACGTTGCCCATTGCCCGACGACCAGTTATATTTTCACTCTAACCTCACAATATAAATCTCCAAGGGGACGCCATTAAAAAGCATTCGAAAAATTCTGTTTTTACTGCAAACAATCTTTCTAACCTCAAAACGCACGATTATCTAAGCGATGCCATTTTATTCATATTATAGAGTTAGCTTTAATTCACAATAATTCTAAATTTCATTATATGTATACGCGTTTGTATTTGAAAATATAAAGAAATATCATATACTATATAAAAGAGGCTTTGTTTACCGTTCTATTCGGCGCACAATTGCTCCTTTGTACCGTTCGCTTGTGTTTATTTGTAAATGTCAACACTATTTTGTGAGACTATAATTTCTCTCTTAGAGCAGATTCGTCATATACTTTGAATATAATTTTCGTTATAGTCATCGACTGTGCCTGTGAATAATTACTACGTTCGAATATCTATCGGCTTTACTGGCATTCATTGTTCATGCTTTTAATATAATGTGATAAGTATCTAATCTCGTGTGCGTGGACGTTATCAGTGTCCTTATTGACATTAGTGTGAGGCTATGTTGATTTATTTCCCGCCAAAATCTAACCGAATAGAACATTGAGATTCAAAAGTTTATCCAGAGTGGGATGTTGTGAAATAATCGTACATTTCATTGGAAAAAAGTTTCGAGTTAATCGTAGCAGCTTCTCAGAATGCATGCACATTGTGGTATACGTTTAATTAAGATTCTTTCTTTTTACTGCTTCATCGATGAACGAGAATGTCAGCGGGTATATAGAGAGAAACCACATTGCTCGCGAACGTACGCTACGATGTAAATAGTAAACACACGATTCCAAAAATAGAACTCATATTTACTAATTCGATCGCATGACACGCGAAATATTGTTCAGCAGTATCAATACTGCTTTATTTTGAAGCTTTTACAATTGATAAATATGAGATGAGAAGTGTGCATTAAACTCTATTGAGAAGGATAGCCTTTCAGTGTCGGACTAATGCCACAAATTGTGACTTTACACGCCTTTTTCTATTCAGCTCTGTTGAGCGTGGAAAAAAAACTTTTGGTCGTACAATGTGGCTAGGTTTCACTTTTGAATCGTAACCTTGCGTGAAGTAGAGATTTTCCCCTCATGGGAATTTTGAAACCGGATTTTTAAATTGGGGGAGGCAGTGCACCATAGAAATTCTTCTAGGTTTGAATCCCTAGGCATTCACCAAACCAAGTAGAAAAAATTTTGTCCACCTGCTACGTGACTCCACATTGTTCCCTCATATTGTGGCAACGCTTCGTCCGGTTGGGACGCATCTCGATTTCAAAGTTTTTTTGTCCACGTCATCGATACTGCGCGCGGTTACCGATACTACAGATACCTATAAGTTATTTGAGAATATACACTTTTTTCAATTTTTTTTTCAGAAAAAAATAACCCTTTCAAAAGAGCAACTTTGTGCGCGCAAGATCCACATTGTTCAAATGTATCACATTTCTTGTATTAGAGAATAGAATTTTGGTGAAGAATAGAGTTGGTAACAGAGTTTTAAAAATGCTGATAGCACATTAGCTTGTTTGATAACTCGTATCAGCAACCTCGATATATAGCTAACGGGTTGCATTCTGTTTTTTCAGCTTTACAATCTATCGGACTAAACGATTTTAAATATTTACAAAAATACTGCTTTCTAAGATAAAATTAATTTTGTAATATTTTTCGAGAACTGATTTTTTCAATCGAAGAAAAATAAATTTTATTATTTTTCACAATTTAAAATTATCCTTCAAAGTATAGAAATTGCGCGTTTATCTTGAAAATAAATAAATACTATTTTGTGAATTTTTCACTATTTTTAATATTAATTTTGTTGCAACCAAATCGAATTATCGGTATTTACTAAACAGATTAAGCACGGGTATCATATTGGCCGTGGTTAATTCAGCGTGAAAGTCAAGAGAAGACAAATGCGAGCATTGACGCTGAAAATAAAAATATCAACTTAGTGAAACTTGAGAGTAGGTAGGTTTTTGGAGATCCTTGAATATTCTTTGGCGGGTCGTAAAACTAGTTTTAAGAGCCTACGGGAGGTGATTAAGGAGTTTTCCAACGCCTTTTCACTCGGGCGGTGGAGAGTTTTCATCCTCGCAACGTTGTAGAGGCAACATTTTTTGTTGCTACCCCCGAAAACCGGTCGTTGACCGGTGCTATCCGTCCTCACCCGCATAGAAAACTGGTTTCACGATGTTGCGCTCGAAAAAGCTACATTGTCGAGGGGTTAAGAAAACTCGAGTGGAATTCCAACACGATTTTTCCCAGGAAGGCTATTCAACGATTCGAGAAAAAATTCTTCGTTTCTCACTAACCTGAATCGCTCCGGCCGTATAAATTTACAATTTTTGTAAAACAAATAAAAATTTCACTGACAATTAAAACATATCGATTCTATTTCGAATGAACGAATAATTAACGAGTTTCTTTTTCCGAATAATAACATTGACAAAATTCGTCGTGGGAGATCTCTACACAATGTGGCGCGTTCGAAAGGAATACGACGTTCAGGGGTTAAGAAAACTTCAGTTGGGCAGTTCTAGAAAAGATCGTTCCCGGAAAAAGTATTGGAATGGACACGCAGGATAAAAAAAAATTCCATAAAGTCCACTATAACCTAAATGTCAGCTATCAAATACTGGGAACAATCGTAAAAATACGTGATTTATTTCCCGCCAAACTTGTATGATTTTTTTTACTCCCGAAAATAGTGGACGGCTATTTATTGCACAAAAATCAATATAACTTTTTGTACAGATAATATCTTCTCAAGCACGCAAATAACCAGCGATTATTTATTGAAATAAGAAAAATGAGATTATCTTTGCGGGAGATAATACGTTGTTTTATTTGCCTCTTTGCTCGATAAGAATCGTCCAATTTATCCTTTTTTTATTAACCATATGGTTGAGCGAGTGGAAGGGGGTAAAAAACGGTAATTGCAAGGCAGTGACTTCGCTGCAGAAATATACAGCGCTGGTGGAGGAGGTCGAGGCAGGGGGAGCGAAAGTAGAAATGATGATGAGGAACGCAGTTTCATAGGTTAGAACTCGTATGGGAGGATCAGAGCTGAGACAAAAAATAGCAGTGTTCAATTTCACAGATCATTTCTTTTCGCGCAATTTGATAGCCTAATCGGCTTTATAAAAATCCATCTCCCCCCCCCCCCTTTCTTTCTCGAGTGATTCGACCTAAGACAAGTTGCAAAAAAAACAAGATTTATATATCTATAACTTGTGTAAAAATTAAAATTGATGCTGCTACTAGAAATACAGCGCCCTCTAGAGCAGTCGGATGAAATTACGAGAGAATCGAGGATCGCGATAATTGCCAAGTTTATCGCGAAACGCTTGCTATGATTGATGAGAAACGCCATTAAAGGATCCGCGTGAAAATCAAGATTACTCGGATAAATCGCGATTATAAAGCTTAGAGCGTCTCGAGCGAGTATCGTATATATAGCCATGCACGGTTATCTCGAAAATTTTGAGGTTAGCTTTCTTTCCGTGCACGTCCGAGCGTAACTTTTTTGCTCGAATTATGCATCGCAACGATGTTTGAATTTTTTTCTGCGAAAAAAAAGCAAAGCTGGCAAGATGCACGAAAGCCAGTCGACCGTGAAAACGTGAGTCGATCTGCATCGCCATTTTTAGTCACGATTACCGGTCAATCGCCTTTGTGCGCATCCCCGGCGCATTTCAGCCTCAATAATATCGCCCTCTCTTCATCTCGACGTAGCTTGCAGCGCGCGCGAGTGAAATTTTTCTATCAATATTAATCGCTCTTATTAGCATCGAGGAATAGCGAGAAAGGCTTCCGTACCTTTTGCACCTCATCCATCATATTTCTCTCGATATAGAAAATCTATTTTTTTCTCATAGTCTCTGAAACGTTGCCAAACGTCTCATGGACTCAATCCAGATACCATTCGATGTCAGCTTTGAAATTATTAAAAAAATAACACTTTCTGCAAGAATATTTTCTTTCGTCAACCTTAACACATTTATTTTTAACGTATACTGCAATAGCCCCTATATAATTCTCTTTATAGTCAAGCAGAGTATGTGTGCACAGTTACACGATATAATTCGTATTTTCTGCGATCGTTTACCGTTAAATTGACGATATTAAGGGAGAGGGTTTTTGAAAACTCCACAAGGCACGCTAATCGGTATATGTTTCGGGGTGGGGTGAGTGAGGAAGAGAAAGGAATTAGGAAGAAAGGGTGAAGGGAAGGGAAAGCACGGGCGAGGGGTAGATAATGGCGAAGGAACGTAGAGAGAGAGAGAGAGAGAGGGAGAGAGGAGGGGGGAGGAATATTCTTTTCAAGCAGCTTAACATCCAGCGCCACTTCGCATATTTAAAATGCAAATCCGTACGCCAATAAATCTCTGGTACATGGTTCGAAGTAGTCTGAGAGCGCTAGTGGACCTCTTCCAGTCTTTCTTGTTCCTCTTTTCAACCTTCCTTCGACTCGGAGCAGCGTTATTTTTTGCTGATCCTCATGCGCGAACGTCACTTCCCCTTAATCGCTCGTGACCGTCATTAAGCAACGGTGAATTTCATCGGGCGTCCATCCACCTTCCAACCTCTTTAAAATCCTGGAAATCGACCCTTTATTATCCCATCAGAATTTTTTCTTCTTCCCCCCTCCCTCCTGACACTTCCATAATTTTAGTACTACCCAGGCAAAATCAGATTTATCAATGACTCCCCCCCCCCCCCCCCGGGACCCCACAGTCCTCTGCGATTTGACGTTAGGAAAGAGTTATAGACGGTGTGCATCAAAGTAATTAGAATGCTTTTTTTACCGCAGGTTTTTACTGCAAAAATTGCAGTATTCTTATATCGTTGTAATTCGATGGAGGAAATAAAAGAAGAATTATTGGGTGTTGGAAATTGTTGATCGCTTATGGAGGTTATGAGGCCCTTTACGAGGTGTAAATCACGAGCGCCAGCTCTAAAGTGTCCTCCTTTTACGATTCCTCGTCCATCCCACCCCCGCAAGTAGTCATTGAATTTAATTATTTCATAAATTTAGTCTCCTCGCGAAATTATTCAAATTTTTATTTTGATACTTAGCCCGTGCTATTTTTACAATATTTCCATCGAGCTATCGGAGCTTTTTTCAGATTAAATCAGGATTGTAATTATTCATGCTCAACGAATAAGGAGAGAAATTTTGATGCCTGTCGTAAATTCGAGCATAACATTAAATATATAGATAATCTTAAGAGTCACATGGGTTCGAATCTTCTTATGTAGACTTTTTTCACTTGTTTATCCTGCTTTATTACTTTGTGGAGATATTCGAAAAATTCTCCACTTTGTTGGAAAAAAAAATGAAAAGTGAAAAAGGTAACTGTTACTTTGTTATTGACGAGTGCAGGGGAGCAACATTTACCACTCGATTTTGTCGAAAAATTATAAATCACGATTATTTACGATTGACGGGAAGCGCCGGTATACATATTATCGATAGTGATCTCAATCTGAAATTCCTGGTTAATATTTTCGTGGTTATACGATTGCATCTGGCCTTCTTCTTCGAATCAAGGCCCGTGACTAATGACCGTAATACACGAACAAGTCCAAAGAGTCCTTGTGCATCGGAATCACATACTTCGAAAGATCATTTATTTCGTATCGAACATTTCTTTCGAACGCCCGAAATAATTCCAAGTTTCATCATTTTGCAAGGGAGAAACACTCGCTCAAGCCATTTTTGTTGTTTCATTTGGAAGAAAAAAAAAATGAAGGTTTGGTTTGATGAAGCGAGCAAGAAAAATATGAATAGTAAATGGAGTATAAAGCAATATCTCCACTGGTTGATTTAATCTGTTGGAGGGCCTCCACTTCTGGTCTTGGCGAATCTTCTTTTTCCAGGGCCCCTTTTCTTCGACTCACCCCCCTCTTTCAAAATGCTATTAACCGCTCTGGCTACCGATCGGACGCGAAACAGGAGGAGCTCGGAATTGCTACTAATTCTTCCGATCGGCCCCCAATCTCATATTTCATTTTGCCACCGTATGATTTTAATGGCCATCCTTCTCCCGCGCGCCTTCTCCCAAAAATCACTATTTTCTTCCGTCAATTGACAAGTTTTCGTAGATCCTTCCCGGAGATTCGTATAAGATTACGACTTACGAGGACCAAAATTGGTGAGTAAAGCGATCGCCGCAAAAGTTAGTTCGGTACAATACCACCGTGGGCACCGTGGGCTGTGGCCCGGTGGCCGCTGCGGCGGCGGCGGAGGCCAGAGTCTGCAAGGAAGGTTAGGTTAGATGCAGGTTCGTAAACTGTGGAGGCTGGTGGGGATGAGAGCTTGACATTCAGTGGATATCACCTTTGGTCCGTGCATGGAGAGAAAATGCATATAGGAGAGTTTATGCGTGCCGGAGCGAACGCACACGAGTTTAACCAACGAAATAAGAAGGTAGGGAAGAAGTCGAGAAGGCAGAGGGCGTCGTATACTACGTCTTAACGTATAGTACACGGCAAACGCCGAGGTAGGAGGGAGAAATGGAGGGAGAAAAAACAAGAATCCATGCACGAGAAGGGACAGAGATGGAGGTTTCGTTTTAACGTGCTGCTTGGCCAGTGTTGAAGAAAGAAGGTGGGAAGAGGGGCCAGAAGGGGGAAAAACGAGAATTTCACGGAGCGACGAAGATGGAGATAGGGATAGGGCTAAAGTTATGGCGTAGGGAGGAGGATGAAAGTATTGCGGGAGAAAGGGAAGATGCAAAAGGAATAAAATCGTATAGGAAGAGGAGAGAGAGAGAGAGGGAGAAGAGAGGGACGAGCAATAGTAGCTTTGCTCCTTTTTGCCAGTTTTGCCTTTTTCTCTTCCATCCTTCTGGATTCTCCTCTTCTCTCTCTCCCTTCTTCTTTTTCATCTCTCTTACCATCTATCTCTACCCATGCCTCCTCTCCCACTCTCTTTTTCCATCTCTTGCCTTCTTTGTGCGTTATACTCGGTCCAGGGACGCATCGGCTAACGGAGCTTGACCTCCAAAGAAACTCCATGAAAACCTCTTCTTCCCAGTTTACATATCTGCAAATTTGCCACTCCTTCAAATTTCTTATCAAATCGTTTACACCTTTCTTCGATTCACCATTCACACCGATTTTCTTTTATTTGCTCGACTGATAAAGCCAAATTTTCGCTAAATGTTGGTATTGCTCTTCGTGGTAACTATCAGTTTTATCGGATAAGTAACATAATCGCCTTCGTATTTCAAGCAATTTGCCTCCCCTATTACTGATAAGTCAGAAGGAAGTTGGTAAATAAACACACATATATAGCTAATGTTGGATGGTATACACAATCGTTTAACCATAATCAACTGTATTATGGTGATAGAGACTCTTCAGAGTAATTATGATATCCGATCATATAATAACTTGGTCATCGTAGCCTCGATTCTTACGGACGATAGAATTTTTATTGCATCATCCAGAAAGCCAATAGAGGACTTTTAGAATAAGGTGATTCGATGAACTCGGAGAGGATTAGGTTGCATCATCAATTTCGTGATGTTCAATGGACAGAGGGCAGTGATAATGCAACATTGTGCTGCCTCGAAAGGATCATCGCTCTTCCAGCTTTATACCGATGAAGAAAAACCTGCCTATACTCTAAGCCATCTTTATTCATCCCACTAATCCAGTTCTAGCAAGCGTGCTAAATATAGAACGTTCCAGGAACATAGCAGAGGAAAACTCTAGAGCATTAGAACACCATAGCATATATATATATATATACATTCAAAACCTGCCTTTCTCGTGCTCCTCAAAATATTTTCTTGCACTCGCAAATGCGAGCAAAGCAAAATCAAAATGTTTAGCTTGGCGAATACGTGGAGTGAGAACATAGCTTGAACGAAAAAGCGTAAATAATTATGACTATGATTTTATTACGAAATAGATAATGCGTAAGAGAGTGAGAGGTGTAAAAATGTTTTTGGGTTAAGCGTACAGTGAATTTCGAGGTATAATGTTGTGGTTAATGATTAGCGAGTCGGTGCAGAGGCAGGATGATGCCATCTTGATTAATACTGGGTAGAAGAGCAAACGATTTCACCTTGCATCCCTGGGACGCTGGGCCCCTCCCCAACGATCCCCCCCCCCCCCCCCACCTTTCTTGTCCCTACTGAGCCTCAAGGGTACGGTGCCCTTCTCCACTGCCCGAAGGGCTGCATCCTTCGTCTTTTTTTCTCCGCCCTTTGTTTTGTTCATTTTGCACGGCGTCACGGCTACTTTTGTTGCTTACCTCCTGCACCCCCTCCCCCCTACTCCTCACCCACCAACCTTCTTCTCTCTGCCCCGCTTATTCTCCACCATCCGTAAATTGCTTAAAACTCATCTAATTTTCCACTATTTATATCGCGGCATATTTCATTAAGCGAAAATCAAATAACCCTGCACTCTTCTACCGAAATAATAATTAAGATATTGGTAAGATATGGCGTATAATATTGAGATATCAGGTTATGCGGGGTTCGATGCTTTTATTATCGGACGCTCGATTTTGAGAAGGGGAGGACACAGTTTTGGGTAAACGTATAAATTTCAATGAAGTTACGGTGATCTCGCGCGGTGCATGCATGGGAAGGGACGTTGGTCGAATAATCTTATCCAATTTCAGGCCTGAGCCCATCAAGGGTGAAGCCTGAAAGTCGGCTGTGAAGAGACGCACTCGTAATTCTGCGGTGGCCATTAATGTCAAAGAGCTGGCATAATGCTGAAACCTGGACCGCTTGGAGCAAGTAACGTAGCTGTAATGAACGGTAGCAGCCGGCGAAACTTGCAAATACGAGTCTCCTCCGAGTGCCTCTGACCATTCCCATCCGCGCGCTACACTCCCATTCAATTCTTTTCTCCCTATCCTTTTTACGCAGGACCCAACACACTCCCACGGTTAAATCAATTTAGGAATAAGACTTCTTTTGGCTTATACCAATCCTTTCTGGTTCTCTCCATTCATTCATTAACATTCAATAGCGTTTATTCATTAATATTTTTCATATAACGAGTGAGTCGCGAGGCATACGCAAAGCAAAAAATGTAAAAGGCATTCCAACCCTTTTCTTTAGGTAACACATTCTTAGACTTTAGCCTATTTCTCCTGATCCCTCAAGTTTATATACAATGTGGCTTGTTTTAATATATAATAAGATAAAATGTGGTTCAATATAGTACCTATATAGATACGTGATGATGTACATATAGTGAGTGACGATGAAATTATAGATTTGTATATTATTTTGGAGAAATCAAAATAATCTTAGATATTACCTTCAAAGGATCTTTCAAGGTAAAATCAGTGCCATCATCTTACGCTCCCCTCGAAAGCACGTAACTCTTATTTCAAACCTTCTCTACCTTGCTTTCCCTACAAGATAATCGAGTTTATATATTAAAATGGGTCACCCTGTGTATTGTATAATGCATTATAAGATTATGCAAATTTATTCCACGTGTAATAAATGCGAAATTTGATCCTGCCCTTCGGGGAGTATTCGATCGACTAGTTTAAGTTTCGAAATATTTCAGATTACGATACTTAGAATTTTACTACTTATCATTGTTATATCCACTATCGATAGTTAAGCGATATTCCTCCAGCAATTTGATCTTCGAAAACCAATCGTATTCCGATTGATTATGTAGTAGGAATGAAACTTAATAGACCGTCGAGTCATAGAGTAAGCAATCCTTGGATAAATTGTTTTCCAACAGTTGCACGCTGATAGACACCTTCGTTGTCTCTCACATATATCAATATGCCATGCACGTCAAGTGCCAAACTGTTATAGAAATTTTCAATGTACATGGAAAATGTTAAATTAATAAATAATCATGGCAATTGTGCGCTCCAAATTTCTTGAGGCTTCGACAGGAAAATTCATGAGTGGCGATGGCTGATTAAATAATGAAATAGCTGCAGCGTTGATGGGCTTGGTGAGATTTTTCAGGTCGGGCTGAAAGCGCGACTCGCCTTCTTTCTCGAGCAGGCGATAATTTACAACTGGTGCGTGAGAGCCTTCAAATGCTTCGTAAACACTGCGAGCTTTGTGCCTTCTCATTTGGCTCTCTGCACTTGTAGCCTCGCGGGAGATCACGGTTTACCCCAATCCAGTTGTTTCGCATAATCCAAAGCAAACACCTCTTCCGGCTAATTATTAGCAATACCCCTATATATATATATATATATATATATATATATGCGTGTATGTATCATTTCTCCCACTTGTTATTCTCACTCGATTTAACTGTTTCACTAAGGTTTTCCAGCACTTATTTTTATTTCACGACTTCATTTCTCAAGGCAGTTGGATTTGTTGGTCCGCTCTGGGTGGACCAGGGGGTAAAGAGTTAAATTAGGTGATTTTTTGGGATAATAAAAAAGTTAGCGAGAGAACAGCAATGGTAGAGGAAGCATTCGGGGAGGAGAGCACACTCGGAATTTAATGGCATGTATTACTGGACGTCTATAACGTCTCCTTTGCACGAAACCCCTTGCGAAGGGCGGTACCGTGTTATTATCATTAGTCGCTATAGGAGAGTCGAAGAAACGCAGAGTTCGCCTTTCCACGTAGCTCCAATAATGATCGTGACTCTCTACACGTGGGATCCCGGCAATCATTGCTCGCTCTCGCTTTTTATCTCATCCGTAAATCCGCGAAGCTTAATATCACTTTAAAAAATTTCTTGCTGCAGCCTTATTTGCACTCGGAGCGAGTTAAAGGTCCGGCCGTACACCATGATGTAGTTGATTGCTGGAATTAGCGGAAGGAAGCGGCAAAAGTAGTGCGGGCTGTATTTATAAGCGTGCGGAGGACGCTCGATAGGAACGAGAAGAGTCCTTTTGGATTTTCTAGTTTGCTATTGTCGCGTGCGTTGCCACTGACAAATTATAGCTGTAGAGCGTGACGAGGCTGGGCTGGGCTGGGTCAGCATTCAATTGGCCCAACAGGAACGAATGGAGAATGACAGAACCGAGGGAGACATGGAGATAAGGGATCCAATCGTTCAGCCCAGCTTCGATAGAAACTACTAGCCTTCTTGCCTCGTCACACTCTTTCAAAACTATAGCAGCAAGGAAACCACATGCAGTTGCGATATGCAATTTCATACCGAAGAGTGATTATATCGCATTGTTTTTATATATTGGTGACAAATATTAATTGGTTAGTAGAAATACTTAGAAGGATGTTTGCGATGATGTAAAATATAGTGGCATGTTGTATTAGGATGCGTTAGCAATTTCTTAAAGCGATCGGTCTAGGACTCGAGCAGGCTGACTCGGAGCTTTGTTGGTGCCTTATCAGGTCGTATCTTGTTCAAACATGTTCCACCTGGTTCGGGGTTACGACTACCCACGCTCTGCCATTTCCAGCAAGGCTGGCCAGTGTGTTTCATAACGTCCCACAAGACCACTTTATCTCGCACGCTTCTTCTTCCATTTTGCTCCTGCCTACCCGCGCGATAGGTCTCTTTTAAACAAACCTCTACACCTGCTGGTTCGTCCTCTCTCAACCTCCAACCTGTACGAATAAGCCCAATAATTGGCTTCGATCTTTCATCATTTTTTATACTACCCACGCTCATAATTTAATGCGAGTTTTTTGTCCCCTGAAAGTTGTTTCATTTAAAAGTTAGGTTAGGTGTGTGGGTAGATCTTTGAAAGGTCCTGCAGAGTAATCTGGGCTTACCTTTGGCCGAGCTGGACGTGCTTTAATATGATTTAAACCCACCGTCACTCGCTACCGTGTTACGATCCCCTTGCCGGAGCCGGGCCAGCATCTACACAAACCTCTCTGAAAGTCCTTGAGATGCGAGCCTTGGAGGTGGAGGAGGAGGAGGAGAAAATGAAGAGTGGAAGAGGGAGAAGCGAAAGAAAAAGAAGGGTGGATGGAGAGGAGGCTGCGGAGAAGGAAGAGGTAAAAAAATGAAAACGTACGAGAGGAGGAAGACACGCGCCTCCATACGCGTAAGAAAGTGGCGTAAAATACGTAGGCGAGCCAACAGTTTTTGTCCTCACCTCTTTTGAATTTCAAATTTTTTCCACTCGCGTCAACCAGTCAATACGCCATCGTGTTTAGAGTGTGCACTCGATGCCCCGATACCAAGGTGTTTCATCTTCCCTTTCTATTTGCAGACTTTCAATGGGTCAACGCATAGAAACTTGCTGAGAAAAACATTCGTCTATAAAGTCATTTTCTGTATTGTGCACGGTTTTCACAGAGGCTTTATTATGAGGAAGCCGATTCTTTTTGGAGAAGCTGAAAGAAAATGGTCGGAAAATTTGCTTCGAGTTATTTGAGTAATTGGGCAACGAGAGACCAACGAGTCTCGCGAGTGGTCCATGAGAGGTAACGTCGACAATTTACAGTCATGGGCTTTCTTCTCCTGGCCTGTGACTTTTCCCATTTCTCATCGTCGCCATTTCCATCACGGGCCAAGATCCTTTTCTTTGAGACTGCCGCCTTAGTGACGAGGGTACCCCGCGAACGAGTTACCGCACTGTATATCGCACGGCACAAGTGACAAGGCCTCGGCGATTATAACGGGTGGCGCAAAAAAATGGCGCCACGACTCAACCGGTCGGCGGTCGGTCTCGGCTACCGTTCCTTCTCTCCTTTCATTTCTCCCCACTCCACCCGCCTTTGCACCAATATGTATCCGTTTCTCCAGTTTAATCATTCAGCTGTTACTTCGCTCCTCATTTTCTGCTACTTTCATTCCTTCCAAATTTTTTTCGCATCCTACACACCATTGCTAAAATTATTCGCGTAAATATACCTTATCTCTTTGCAGCTCAATGTTTCTTCATCAACCTTTACCAAATCCTACTCGTATGATTGTTCCCTCAATGATTATTCCTTTCTCACTAACGAATAGAATTAATTCTCCACGAAGATACGAGCCACATCAGGCTCGGATACCCGTGGATCATCATTTTGACAAAGCTTTCATGCAAATATTCTGCACCAAAAAGATGCATCCGCATCTCGAGAAGAGGCTAAATAAAATCTATATTGTCCATGGTACGAGTAGATTTTATCGATGAATGTTTACAAGCTTCGAACTATGCTAATAAGCTTGACAGATAGAGCATTAAATTGAGTTACGGACAAAAATCTATAAGCCAATACGAACATTTTGCATATTTTATTTTTAACATCCAACACTGCTTTTTATCTATTGTTGAGATTTAAGACGTAAAACTGGTCATACTCTACTCGCTTATATAATAAATAATTGTTTATTCATATTTCATTAAAGAGATCATTAACTTGCAAAATTCTTATCATCCAGCATTTCTCATGACCATGTTCTAAGCTTAAATGTATAAAGTAATAGTTTTTAACATAGTATATAATTTTAATAAAGATAAAATGCAAATATGTGTGTGTGTGGATGGGTTTCTTACATGAAGTGAGGCAACTGAAATATCAGGCATCAGTGCCATCTACTGGTAACTCAATAAAGATTTACTCAGTAGAGGGCAGCACTATTCAGAGAAATTTTTATTAGAATTTAATTCTGCGAACAAAGTGCTACAAAAATTACTATTTCGTTTTTTACTTTGAAATAGATCCAAATAAAATAAACTTAAACATTTGCTGAATCTATTTGGCTACATCTAGATAACTGAGGACATTGACATCTGTTACAAGAAATACAAATTTACATTAAATTTTTCGTTTGTTTTGACTAGTTCTGTATTTTACTACGTGAATATTTAGTCTGAGTGTCTGACCGATTGGGCATACATTTTCCCGCCATTTCTCTGTCAACTTAAGAGAACTGCTGTACGTTTCCACAAATGTAACCAAAAACAGTAGTAACTGGAGCATTATAAGCAAATTTAGATTTGTTTTGCAAGATGGAGCGGTCGGCTAAGCGACCTCAGACATCAAAATCACAATTGTCAGCAGATCCGTCAATTGATGGTAAGCAGAAACACCTGTTGTTCCTAGAATATTCCATTTTTGCCTTGTGTGAAGACTTATTATTATTTTTATATAAAAACTAGAATATCGCGTGAAACGTCGTTTCAGATAAATTGATATAATAGAATTATTCATTCTTCATGCATTGTTGTATAGCTTTGCTATACTTATTTGCTTAAAGGTGTGATGCCACTTTCTTTTATTTTGTTGAAAAAATAAGCATACTTCACTATTATGTTAGAGTGTTGGAAAAAAACTATTTTGTTAGATTTTGCACAAATTTGTATTTATATACATATTTCCTATTTAGATAAATAAAGAAGCTATTTACATTGCAATCACATAAATAAATATTCATTTCCTAGATAAATATATTATTCCTTTTTAGGTACTGCATCTATATCAGGATCCTCCTCCTCTGACCATGCTGCAGAAAAGGCAAGAACCTTGGTATCAATATCTAAATCTTTGAAGTCAATAACCGAGAATATGAAATCAATAAGTGCTAATGAAAACATTATTCTGAAAGCCAACAGAAGAATAGTCTTCTATCTAAAAACACTTGAAAGTAAGGAAGAAGAAGCTACATAAACATTCTAAACCCTCAACTGCTTAAATAAAGGAGGAGTAATCTTAAATATAAGCAATTTTTAAGAATTAACAAGTATGGACTAGAAGCTGTCAACATTCCAAAACAAATATACTTATTTAAAGATGTTCTTGAAATTTAAAATTTGTAATATTAAAGTAGCTCTAAAAAGGAATCATGTAAAGATATTATATCTAGATTACGTAATGATATTAATGCTGTAATTATGTCATTATATCACAATAGAAAGTCTTGATATGTAAAAATCTTAACAAGTGATACTAGGAAATATTTAACAATTAACATTAAAATATCTTACAAGCTAAAGAAAAACAAATTGTAATGTATGAATGTTGTTATAAATGGTAGTTTCAATTGCCTCTCATAGGATGGTTGAGAAACAGTTTGGTATTCTAATTATAAGGTATGCAAGAGGTAACCAGTGATTTTTGTATGTATGTTCAAAGTTTATCCTGATTATTTTTCAGGATCTTCTTTTGGTTTTCTTCTTGGATCTCCTGCATCAAGCGTGACTATTACAGGTGGTACACTTTCAGGTCTTTCCGTTTGTGTAAACCTATATCCAGTTCTTCTTGAATTTCCAAAAAACTTTCTGTATAATGGTACTTCTTTACAACTGAAAAAAATGTTCAAAACTTCCATTCAGTCCTTGTGAAAAGATAGCCCAATAGTTTGTCAAGGAAAAAAAGCAAATTCCCAGTCAGCCATGGAGTGCAAAAATAGAGAAGTAACCCAAGGTAATTAAATTAGCAGTTGTGTGTCAGTTAAATCCAGTATTCAATTCTCACACCCTTAGGATTACAATTTACAGGTATATTATTCATGAAGTTTTGTGATTAAAGACCAATTGTAAAAGCAAAATAGTAAAGAAGCATCCTTGTCCGTATTTGCAGATATAGAATTCATGATGACAAAAAGAAGAGAATTAAAGTTGATGAGAAGGTACACCATGCATTTTCTGCAAACGTGCCATGCGTGCATTTTATAAGATGTAAGAAAGTAAAGAAGAGGCGTGTAGTGTAAGTTGTGCCACAATCCTATTTAGTGCTCCTATTGTTTCCATTCACACCTGCACGTGTTTTGGTCAAAATAGAAGCCTGTTGTACATTCACGGTAGTTCCGACAGAGGCAAGTACACGCATCCGGTTCCCATAATTTTGTGTCATTGCTATTTTTACACTTTTCTTCCTCGTCCACGTTACTGCAGGCGCATCTGCACTCGTCCTTCAGGTACACTTGTTTTTCCGTGCAGTCCTGTGTTAAAGAAGCATCATTTTGTAAGAGGGTGATAATCAGAATAATTATATGTTCGCGATGAATTAAACGTTAACAAATATCAATGAAAAAATAATGTTAGGTATAATTTACTATATTTATTGGTACTTGAAGATCGAGATACTTCAATTTGCTTTCTTATGTTTGTTGGACAATAACGATGGAAGTAGATAGTGAAGGCGTTTGAGGCAAAGATTCGCGAGTATCTAGGACATTCTCTTAAACGGGAAGATCCTACTTATGCTAGCTATCGCAGCTCTTAAAGTAATTACCTCCTGCTTGATTCTGCAGTCACATCTGCACTTTGTGTGTTCCTCTATCGGTACAATTTCCTTCCCTCTCAGTGATAATCTCATGTCCTCGTCGACCCTCGAAACAATCACCTAATTAAAGAACGAATGAAGATTAACGTCAATTCCTTTACCAATGATTTTAAACAAAATTATATTACAGCAAAGATTTACCTCGAAATTTTTTATTTCTGTAGCAATAGGTTGGCAAGAAAGTAAAGGGTGACTGCAGCATCCACCACAGCGTTTTACGCGGGTGCAAGAAGGATAATAGATTACGGAATGATCCATGTCATGCTCACTTTTTATAGGAACTGGTTGCAATTCTGGAATACATTTTGCTGGTCTGGCTATTTCCGCATTGGAACGTTCCCCCGTTTCACCTATTCTTCCTGCAACTAAAACAATATTTAAATGAAAAGTTTCTTTTAGAATAAATTTCAACTCATAGTAATATTGTTACAAAAATATTGTAATCATAAATAAAAGAGCTGGTTACAATGCCATTGGACCGACCAACTCTCATTGCTTCAAGTTATCGTTTACGGTTTAGAACATCATCTTGCCTTAGACGTGCGGCTTCTAGATGGTTCGGAAATACTTTGAGGGAATAATTGACTTTTGCAAATTCCCTCAGAAATCACTCCTAACAGCAAAGCTTCAACGTTGTTATATCGATTAGCAATGTTGAAAAATGAGGAGAACAGTCTTATAGATTTTATAGTTTGACCTATCGTTGTCTATAAAGAGAAATGTGATTTGATTTAGCAAAGCTGCAAAGAAAGTGGTTGTTTGGCCAAACAATTATTTTCGTATGAAGGAAAAGGCTTTTAGAGAGGTCCTCCACTATCAAAGGCGAGAATGGATAGAACGATGTAATTGTCGGGAGTGAATTACGCATTGATAAAATGGATAATGGCGATGAAAGGGATCCGTGCCTGACGATGGACGACGAAATGACGTACGACCTTAACGAAGATGATCTCAGCAATCTTTTCAAAGTGGAAATGGAGCCTACGAAGATGGTGGAGTTCGAGGAGAGCATCAATAGAACCAAATTGGAGGAGGAAGTCGCACCGTCGACCATTAGAGCAGTGAAAAGGGAGAGTGGCCAAGGTGACGCATCCGAACTCGTTAAAACCGGCTCGCTCGAGTTTCTACATACTAACGGACGAATCCCGCTTTTAAAGAAACATCGCAAATCTGCCAATCGAACCTTTTCCACCTTATTATCCGTAGATTTATGCTTGTCTTCATATACAGGATGTATTATTGAAGACGCACTAGGGCACGGATGTAAAAACACTCACTTATCCCTGAGACTATGAGATATCAATTTTTTCCTTTCAAGATCCTTCACAATGTAAATTGGTAGAGTAAAACCTAAAAATTTGTTAGATCATTTGAGCGCATCTTAATATTTCCATTAATTTTAAGTTGCTAATTGCATGGTTTTGTATTGAAAAAAGCACTTTAGGTAATATCTTAAGTAATGGCTAGCTTTGAATAAGTTTGTGACAGTTTAATAATTGAAAAATAAAGTTTCCATTAAAAGAATGTTTAAATTGTGCAGGTTTGCAGGATGATATCATTCCCAGGGTGATAATTAATTGGTCGTACAAACACGTGCAATAATCCTTATCCAACTTATCTATGGTTGTAATGAGAATATTTGAGTTGGTGTATTAATTTATGTCTCATAAATTAAAAGGGGGTTAATTGTTCCGAGTAATGCAATCTACTGTAGCAGATTAGGTTTTTTTTAGAAGGTATAATGAAGTGTAAGAGATTATGTAGGAAAACACTTTAAGGCTGCAACAGTAAAAATGTTTATTTGGTTACATTATTAACATAAGAAAGCAGTGTTCGGTACGTAGAGAATTTTCTTATATAATAAACTGAGTTTATGTTAGCTTTTGATCGATACTTACAACCGGCTGTTTGTAGAGTATAGGTTACTGAAGAATCTGGATCCGTTCGACCCTGTAGCAGGTTGTAAAATTCATCGATGCTGTCAATGGAGTTTAATCTCCTGGCAAGTTCCAAGCCTACCTGAAATAATCAAAAATATATTTGTGTTAAAAAAAGACAGCATGCCAGAGAATCCGAAATTTCATATTAAGGTCATTTCGATTGGGAAAGAAATCAAAAAGTAGGAATCTTGCGCAAAGCCAGGATGACTACATTGATAAAATAATCTAATCAAGAATAATCTTATCGATTACTGCATTAAACAATAGTTATTATTTATATCTGAATTTTGGCTTAGTATCAGAATTGCCCGATTCTTCATAAAAATGATTAATAATGTTTTTCGTGCAGCGGTAATATTTCGTCGATGAATTAGTAGGATGAAATCGACTTTCTCGCAGATGCAATAACGCCTTGCTCAGGAATTCTAAAGTTGTCCCGCGAGCTGTAATTCGTAATCAGTGACGCACTTGGCGATTGCTTTACGAGACAAATTCCTGCTTGCTCATTGGAGGGTGATTGCGGTTTACCGCGCAACTCAACCTTGTTGAAAATCAGTGCAATCGGTGTCCAAAAGGAAATGAACGCTGCTGCTTATTCCTTCCTTGTATATTGAAACTGCGCAAGTTGAACGGAAGAAATAGCAACCGGCATTTCTAAACCGCGCGCTGTAGTTTCCCTAATGTCTTAGATGTTTCCTCCTTAAATCTCGTCAATTTTCATTGATCAAATTTGGAATCTTTCCATCTTAAGTAAATTTCAGTAATAATCTAATCTATGGACGTGGAAAAGAACTTTTCTGGTATATCAGAGGGATAATGCTCTCCATTAATAGATTATAAAAATAACAGATTATTGCAAATAACTATAATCCATTTGAACGACGGTTTATCAGAGCGGTGTCTCTTATTGAGAAAGAAGTTTCTGGAAATAAGGCACTGGAAGGTGTTTATATAGTCAGATACGATATTTGCGATAAAATTCTACAGGTATAAAAAGTAATTGTAAAGAACTGGCTGGTATCAGGGATTCCCGGAATCGGCCAATCATTGAATCATCGAGAGATTACGGATATAGGAGTGACTAAGGTGTTAATTATCCGAAGAACCTTAGATGGGTCAACAGTCTAATAAATTGCGGTTGATTTTATTCTAATTTTACGCAAACTGATCTTTTCACAAACGTTCAATTACAATAATTCCTATTAACCCCTTTATCGTTCTCTCCCACTCTCGTCCCCATTAGTCCCGATTCATGCTAAATTCCAACAAGTTTCACAGGAAGCAATATCATTGTCTGGCGAGAAACGTGGGTGGCTAATATATCCGAGGAATTTCTACAACGTTTAGCATTTGTCAAGTGAATTATCGCGAAAGCTCTTATATTCAATTCCACTTGAACGTTATATCATCCATCAAACCATTTCTTACCTAACTTTAATCGCTTCTTTTTCACGATTCTCACAAATCTGCATGCTGAATTCGCGAAATTTTCCGACTGTTCCACTGGCCTCGTTAATTTTGTTTACTTTGATTTAATCCAAATCTCAAGAAAAGACGCGGGGCAATTATTCGACGGTCAGTAATTAAAAAAAAATATCTCGCGTAAGATAGCACCTACTTATAAGCCAGTTTCGGTCACTGTAACTCATTAATTTTTATCTCGATGTTTCGATTAATAATTAAGACGTTTTGTTTAATGATAAACAGCGATACGATTATTATTAACATGAATCATTATTATACAGTTGGAATTGATGCTGTGGGAAAATACTTCAACGCGGCAAATTCGTCGCTCGTTTAGTTAAACTGTTATTTCAATTGAGTCTCGCAGTTGATATAATAATTGGCTGAATGCTGAACGTCTTAACGCTAAGTGTACCGGCAAATTTTTGCACACGTGTGTTTACATTTAAAAGCGGTCATTGGACCGGTAAATGGATGCTTCAGTCTTAATCTCTACGGTGATTTGATTAGATTGTTGGATGATAATTAGAAAAGAGCCAAAATGCAGGGAGAATTTTTCATAATTTGGATGCGTTTGGTTTCCAGCGAGTTTTCGAGGTCGAGGCCAAGTTTGTTTGGTAAATTTGTTCAGTATGCCGCCCATGAAATAGTTGTTGTCATCGTGGCCTTGCAGCAGCAGGCAAGGTGACGCCTTGCAGGATTCGAGGGCTCCTATATGTTTCATCAATGACCACCACATACAATTGTTCACTCAAGCTAAATGAGCTTCATTTAACACCCTTCCTCAATTCTTTAAGGATATTTAATTTTCCATTGAGAAAAAAACTTTTCATGATTTCTAAGTATAATTGGAAAAAATATCTTATGTAGAGTTGACATTTGACTGGCAGTCGATATTTCGGCCAGGCCCGTTCTTAAAGGATTAAAGAACAATCGCAGTTCCGTTAGAAATGCACCGGTGAAATGCACTTTCCGAACGTTCTCTAACAGCCTTTACAGGTTTGTCCGGTGGAAAGTGAGAATTAGGAACATCGTTGAGGGATCCTGTTTTTCATGAGCGTTACGGACGTGCGAAGCTTGATTGATTTTCAAGGCACTTAGGTTCAGTAAAAATGATAATTTGCATCGACACCTGCCAGCAGTTTTCCTGGCTCAATTGTTTTCAAGTGTACTGTACACGCACACGTAGCCTTCGGGCATTATTTCAAAACTTCTAAGGTAAACTAACACTCAATGCCATCTTATACTATATATCAGGGCTCTTGAAAATTTAATTATTTTACCTCGTAGGTAATCTAGAAACGAATTAATTTGCATATCTGGTTTTAGTCTCAAAGTAAAAAATGAGAAAAAAATACATTACAAACGTGGTCGTTTGATCGAACATCAAGGATGCTACAGTTTCAACGCAGCTACGTTATTTTCTTTCCACATTTTCATCCACAATGGCGGACGAAAATCCATTGTAGCGTGCAGTGATAAAACTATTATAATTATGCACTGTGGAGCCGCATTCCTATCTTCTTTGCACGAATGGAATGGATATAGCGGCAGCTGGAGGAATCAATGGATGGAAGGAAATTAATTCAAAGGCCCGCGCACGTAGAATTAGTCGCACAAAACCACTGATAAAAAGGTGATTAACGAGAGAAATCGTAAAGATAAGAATGGGTATATGCAGAACTGTACACTGCAAGATGCAACGATAAGATGTAGGCGATCACTGGATAGCGTAGCACAATTAAAGGTTCGTCGAGAATCGAGGAAAAAAAGCTTGCGCGTTTTCCTCTTGCTACTGTCGTCTCCCTCGTCAGACTTATTTATTTACCGAAATATTATTTTTGCAAGTGGCAGCATGGCATGCACGTCCAACGGGTCCTGGGAAAACAATGGCGTCGTCATCCTCGTATCCCGATCGGAATTGGCTAAGCACTTGAGCAAAGACCAAGCCAAAAATTAGCAGAGTGGTACCGAAGCAGAGTATATTCATGATGGCGAATTTTCGGGCCCGATCGTCTTGGCTCTCCTCCCTAGCGACTTCTTCGGGGGAACCGGAAGCTCTGCTGCCAGACCTACCTCCCTGCCCAACGAACTTACTGAGATTGATCGTCTTGGCAAATTTTCACGGCGCGCGCCGTCCTTGCATCGCACGCGGAGAAAAGAGAGTGGGGAAACGCGTGAAACACCTGGAAACAAGCTTTCCGACTGTCGCACTCGCTTGACTGCTTCGGCCGATCCCCATACGACGCCTATTTCTTCACACTCACACGGCCACAAGCCCCCCCCGTCCTCACCTACGTAAGAATCTACCAACGTGCTCGGTAAGTAGCGACCGTCCTATCAACCGACCACTGACAGCCTGCTCTTCTCTTCTCTATTCTTTTATGCCTCCCTCCCTTTCTCCCTGCACTTTTCTCCCAATCATCTCTCCTAGCAAATCACAACCTTGTTTTCCTTCGCCCTAATCTCCATCCTTATCAACCGACTTTCCCGCCAAAAGCTCCGAGACTTCCGGCAGTTAGTCATTTTCTCTCAGAGCTACCAGGAAGAATGCGTTCGAATAGACGTCTTTATTTCATTTGTTTTTTATCAAATTGTTGTCAGGATCCAATCACCGGGTGCCGTATTAAACTGCACACACGGTGCCAATGCGGGACACACACACAGCGTGGGCGTTCAGATTTGCAAGACAAATTATTCGATTTAGCACATCGACAAACTGGAACGAACATTGTCTCTTATTGCAAGTTGGAAAAGGCTCCTCGTTTTCTATTGCACCCGCATGACAACAATTTCCAGTTATTCCTCCTGAGCCTCGCGTGTGCTAGATCTTAGTATAGAAAATCAGGAGTACCGCCGCCAATGTTACCTGAAACGTATTGTTAATATTTTTGTATGGTTTTTTCAGTTTGCTGTAAAAGGATCGTGCAGTTTATTGGTTCACCATAGAGGCAGTTCCATAAGTCAGGTATCTGTAAAGTTTTCCCCAAAATTCAATATCGCGTCTTATGGGAATGAGGCAGCCGGTACTGGGACTCGTATAGTTGAAGCTCTCTATTATGAATTCTTCGCTGATCTTGGAACCGGAGCTACAGGAATCAGGTATGACGCAGCTGTCATTGCGAAATATTTGTGATGGGTCGTTGCAATAAGGTATGCACCAATCTACTTTTCTTATCACTCCGCAGCAATTGTACTAGCAATAAAATTTTGGTATCCTTTTTATTCAAATGGACTTCAAGGGTAAAGAGACTATCTTCCATATAAATAATGCTACAAGGTTATTACTGCTCTTTGAATTTCGTCCCAGCCTAATCTGGATGAATGCTTGTTGTGATAAATGCTGCACATCATGTGCTGCTGTGATTCAGCGATTATTTTCACCTCCAGAACGTTTTCATAAACAGGCAGGGATAACAAAATGACAGCAATAATAAAGGAGTATGTCGAATGCTGTATAAAAACAAGATTATGATTCGAGTGATTATCTATAATGGTCGCTTTTAACGGATTTTACTCACCGTAATTATCTTTCGTGGCTTCTGATTGATACGACAAATCGCAATAGTAGACAAATTTAACAGAGCTACTGAGGTTGCTATTAAAACAATCAAGATCACGAAGAATTTGTTGTACGTCATTATGATTATAATAATTTCCTTATAGATAAATAAAACGATATCTGCTCCTAAATGTAATAATCCGAGTATCTGAAAGAATGTGTTGTTAATTGCTGTTTTGCTGTCAAGTAATTTGTGAAAGGTCAGTTTTCATGTAGTACTAGAATGATAACGTTGAAAGCGATTAATAAGAATTTGTGAAAGTCTTCCGAAAAAATTAAGGCTATTCTTGTGCCACGATACTTGTCATACTGTGGTGGATCGTTTGGCGCGCCATTTCCATAATATTTCAGTTCCGGCGTAGACGCAGGTTTTCCAATTGGCCAGGAATGGTTAGCTGTATGAGTTTGTGTACCATTTTTTATCAAATTTTTTTTCAACTAAAGTATTTACGATTGCTCAAAAAAATTACTATCGGGAAATGTTGCTGACTTGGTTCTTCTCACTGATCGAACCGAAAGCAGATTGGCGACGTCGTGCTTAAACGAATTGAAAATTAATAATAACGAAAAAAAATTGTTCTATTTATTTACTTGTCCTCTTCGTAAACGCTTCACTATTGGAGTAGTTGGATAAGAGCGACCAATTTTCGATGTGGATTCATTGAAAAAACTGTAACATCATTTTCAAGACACTTAGAATTCTGTGAGCTCACTATTATTGAGTGATGTGACTTTACGGTTTTCTCTGTCCTTTCGGGTAAAGAGATGTCGTTGATGGAACGTTAAAGGTATTTGAGCTATTTGCTTCGTCGAAGAGCCTAACGACGGAACAGTTTTTACATAGTGTAGTGCGAATTTTTTTATTTAGATATCCGACTTTCAGACAAAATATTGTACCTTGAATGTGCATTATTTGCCACATCCTCCGGACATGACAGTTGTTTGGTTGATGAGCTCATGTTAAAAAACTAAAACTCTCTCCTCCTCTTTTATTAAATACGTAATCTTGAAAACTTTATAGGCCACTTGTTTTTTTCCTAAGGAGCAAGAAGCAATTCAGATTTCAAAAGAGACCTTTAAGGCTAGGCTAAAATAAAGGAATATCGATGTAATATCAAATGTTTTTCAATCTTTATTGGTACATTCATAATAATTATAGGTATAACATACACTATGTGATAAAAATAAATATCGTTTATAATTTTATAACAAATATCTTTTATACTTTCTATAAAAATCACGATTAAAAATATCTACAAGTCATTTAAAAAGCTTGATAGTGTGTTAAAGGAAAGTGTAAACACTTTTACATAAGTTATTTTAAGTATGTTACAATGTCATGATTAAAAGGCTTCGTTTCAGAGGTAGATAGTATCGGAATGTTACCATTGAAGTAATTTAGTTATTGAATCTCACGATCATGTTAGGCAACAGTATAATACGACTAGTATTTTAACGCATAACAATACCGCTGCCTCATTTTTTAACTGATAATTAATTCTTAACAATTAATTGGTATAAAATAAACAAATTGCACGATTAAAATGCATAGTAAAATTTGAAGTTATTTACACGATAAAATTAATTACATTTAAGATCTATTTTGTTATTAGAGAAATACTAGCATTTGGTAAATAAATCATTAAAAAGTTAAAAATATCAATACAATTATTTTAAGTACATCTATGTCCAGAGTGAAGTAGGCATCATACCTTCAACCGTACCAGCTGCCGGTTTTAATTCTTCGTTGCATAAAAATTGGAGCGGTAGGTCTACCAAGTGGCCCTATACAAAACAGAAATAACAGCGGAACTTGCATCTTGCTAATTTTAACAGGGGGAAAATAATTTGTATTATTTCAATTAATTTACCTTAATATTAGCTACCGTTTCACGGGCTAAAATTGGATCAGATGTACACAATGGAATCTCATCTTGATATTGCTTCATCATGGAAAAATTGACGACTTTATCGGTTGGAATACAATGGAAGACTTCCTCGTATATTTCTGTATTCTGCTTGCTCCTAACGCACCATATATCTTTGTAAAAGGATTTTCTAATAATATCAGTTAAATCTATTTTTTCTTTGCTTTTCAAAATTCCTAAATGTTCCTGGAAAAGCTGTTTCCTCAAAGAACCAGCAAACTTTCCGCACGGAAACCCAATTTCATTCATTCTACCGTCATCAAACTCTTCATCCTATAAAATTTATGATGCAAGTTTTGTTTTTACAAGTATTGATACGAAAAATTAAAGACTTACGTGAATAATAACTGCTATTTCACTATCTCTCGTAGCAATCATACTTCGATCATTTATGTTAGCCGATCCACAAATCACAGTCTTGTCGTCTACTATCATAAGTTTACTGTGAACGTAAATTAATTCAGTTACCATTGTCCCATTCAATAATGAATGTGTTCTCAGACCATGAAATGTTATATATTCACTAGGGTCTTCTATTCCGGAATTGATTAGTTGATTCAATATTGCATCTCTACCCCTACAATAAAATTTTTGTCTTGATTTTTCTGATATACAAAACACTCTTTTTCCCATAAGTCACCTTGATATTGATGCATAGTTCCAATGAGTGATCGCACGTAGAGCAGTACCAGAGGGGCCACCAACGTCACCTTCAAATCCTGGTAATAGAGGCATTATTACAAAAACCCTAAATACCGAGCCTTCTCTGTGCGCTCTTAAGATTCTCTTCAACAGAGTTTCACCAATTCGATTTTTAACCGAACTTCGTTCCATCGTAGCTAGAGTTATAAAGAATTGATTTTCAATGTAAATGTACCTAAAATAATGTTTTATTAGACTGGTCTGATTTATAGAGAGAAACACGCATAAGGCGGTAAAATACCTTTCAGCTTTGCTAATAGCTTGGATATAAGCTTCCTGTATACTTTGCTCTATGGTCTCGGCATCTAAAAATCCCGCAGACCACGAACTAACGGACCTTAATACCTGGCATCTGACTTTGTGCGAATTACTAGGATTTATGAAAGGTGCATGGCTTGTACAATCTTTGTACGACTTTGGTAGCAGAAATGGATAACCAATATTGAGTTTAGCTTTCTCTAACTAAAATTGTGAGTTCATCCATTGTTACAGTTTATATTTTATTCAACTAAAAAACAAAGCTAACCTTAGTTGCGTTCCACCGTTGAATGAAATGTCGTGCAACATCTCTTGCTGAAGCACCTTGAACCATAACTCCAATATCATGCCAGGGCATTCTAGGGGTAGTACTTCGATCTACTAAATCTTGATATGGTTTCTCCAAATCATTAAAATCTTTAACAATGAAATTTGTATAATCCTTTCCTAACCATAACTTAGCTGCCCCTGATAAATCATAAACCAAATCATCCTGTCTGAATAACATTCCTTCGCCATCGTCAATGGGTGTACGAAATGTGGCACTATGAATGAAAATTAATTCATCAAACTTATCGATCGATCATGATTAACGTTGAAAACAAAATTTATGCAATTTTTTCTAACTCATCAACGACGTCTTCTTCTTCGTCACTACTCCCTTCATTTGGACTATAAACCATGTTTATCCACTCCTTCCTCTTCATTTTAATATTAGTTTTTACTTTATCCACCGTTGTTTTTGCCATGTCGAACAAATTTTTTCTCTGGGAATTTGGAGTATTGCATTTTATAGTATCCATGTCATTTGGAGGTGAAATGAGGAGAGGATCTCCAGGATTTAGCTGTGGCAATGATAGTGTTGAAAAGTTTTCTACCATCGGTCTATCAAAATTCAATGATTAGCGTAATCGATTTGAATAAGCAAAATGTTAAATTAGAAACTTACAGCATTGGTATGCATTTAGTGGTTGCCATCACAATTGTATTCGTCGCTACTGCCAAAGGTAATAAGACGTGTTGCTGAGGATTAGCATTTCCCATTCTTTTACTACTGGTACTGCAAACTTTTCCTTTCGATGGTATATAAATACTGGATTGATGAACGGATCCTAGTACATTGAATTGTTTTAATCAGTCTTAGTATACACATATAAGCACACAAGACATAAATAATACATTTATATTACCTAAATCTGTTAGTCTATGTTCATTGTTATCCCATCGTCCGTAACAGAGATCGATGCCACCAACAAAAGCCAAGGACTGATCTACCACCACAATCTTTTCATGATGTGCCCAGAGGAAAACGCCGAGTCTCGCATGATCAGGATGCCGTAAAACTTTGATATTTTCCGGACATTTTTCTACTAGTTTTTGCTTACTATAGTAGCTATTAATACCCAATGCTACCTCGACCTCTTTGTAGATCATCACGAAAACTTTAACACCTTCGAACTAAATTTTGTTTACATAGTAAATGAGTAGTAAAAATAGTGATATTAATTGAAATGAATATATTTCAATTTTCTTACCAGCGGAAACAAATGATTGCATGAGTATTTTAAAATATTTATAAGTATGAAGTATTTTTCGGTTAATTTTTCTTGATATGTTTAGGTCTTACCGCTTTTCTCTGTAAAATTTTATCCAATCTCCAATAATCGCCGTCAAGGGCAGGCCTTTTCATGTATATTTCAGGCGAAAGCCACCAGTCCGCAATAAAAATTTCTTCTTTAGCACTTTCTAAAGCATCGGCCACCGCAGACATATAGCTCGCTCCATCAACAAACCAGGATGCTTGGATAGAAAATCGATATGGGGCAAACGAATTATGAGGATTAGCTTGTATAAAATCTCGTCCTATAAGAAAATAAATAGATAATTCAAAATCCAGATGAGGATGAACGTTTCTAAGCAGGCGTTAATTACCCTCGCTGCTACTGATATTTTGTATAAAATCCATCCATTCCTTAGCTTTTCTTCTTGTCCAGCATTTAATAATAATATGTCTGCTTAAATTCATAATTTGCATTCCATTTCTCAAACCAGTGGTATACATGCCAAAACTGACCCCAAAGCCATTGTCCATTAATATGACGGTTTGTAACTTGCCATCCTTTGGCCTGATGTATGCTACAAAAGTATCTTTAACAACTAGATGCCTGGAATGCCATTTGCCGCACAACGAGGAGCAAAAGTGATTACAGCGAACGCAGCACATGCCTTCTAACAATCCGCAAAAATTGCAAGTTGGCTTAGCACCTGAGCCAGTTCTCTTTAAAACTAAACCCTCCTTCCCCTTTGTACCCAAATCGGCAACGAACGATAAATGAGATAGCTCCATAAAAGTTATCTATACAAATTTATTAAAGTTATTGGTTATTGTACAATTGTAAAAATGTAAAAGACATGCTTACGGTGTCTGGATGGTGTTTATATAGATCGATTTTTAATAAATTAGTTAAATAATTTTCTAATGCTTTCATTCTGTGATGTAACTGTTCATAGGGAACTAGAACATCAGGCTTATTTGGAAACCTAAAAAAAAATATTATTATATAAAATATTTTTAATCATAATCTTTTCATTTATGAAAAAAAAAAATTGCTGAATATACCTTGGGAGAGCACCTCTACGTAATCGTTTTTCTTTTTTAAGCTCTAAGCTTTTTAAACTACTTCTTCTTTCTCTATGGCTTTTTGTAGGAAAAGGTATATTCAAGCTTGCACGATATATTTTTAATTGATTGTGTAAATGCTGAATGTGCTTATATCGTTTTCTGATTGTCCAAACAAAAGGGCCATGCTCAAACTCAATAGTATATAGATTGGGATTAAGGGGATGTGTTGTAACACTACGTTCATTATCTATGATTTTTACAACAATTTCTTCACCAGGAATAAACACATTACGGTTTTGCCCTCTTATATTAGTTTGTGTCTTGTGTAAAGTAGTGAATGGTATTACACGTAGACGCTCTATTGGAAGCAAAAAAAAATAGGATAGTTGTTAGACATTAAACATTCTAAGGAAGACTAAACAATTAAAAAACATTAAAGGCTGTTAGATATAAAAATTGATTTACCTTTGCTATCAGGAAATTCACAGCTCTCTTTAGTGATATTTATAGGATCTCCATTTTCATTAAGAGTCACTTCTAAAGAATCTGGTACTCCCAAATCATCATCATATTCTGAATCATGAGACATTGTGCGCTCCATTCCACTGTCATCCACAGGATTATTTAATGCTTCATCAGCCATTCTATCCTTAATCTTTTAAACACTAAACAACAGAAAATTAATAATCACAGTCTGTCTTTCATTTTCAAATAATGATTATTACAAAAATATTTGTTCTGAAGAAACTTGGTTATATTAGATCTAAACAAGTATTTCAACGTATTGATAATAAATTGAGCAAAACGCAATTCACTATAATAAGACTAGAGTCAGCGCTCATTAAAAACCTTTCATGATACAATACTAACTTTGCCTTGAAATCAAGGACATTGATTTTAATGAAACGAGCTTGCTGTTTACTTGAAATCTCACGACGGTACAACTAAAACTGTTTAAATAAAATACTGAATGGAACAGATATGAGAAGCATCTGTTCAAAATGTTTAAACTAACAAAAAATACTGTCTCGGATATGTAATCAGCTAATTTTGTATACTTGTCAAATGCAGTTGTCAACATACCTTGGAGGTTATGATAAACACGTAAGCACCTCGTACATCAAGACAATGGATCGTTTATTATCTTGGAAAGATCCTTTGATAAATTGTTTTTTAATCCCATATCGTAAATGACCGAATATCAACTCAACATTGCTCCGATACGACTGATGTCAATTTCTTTAGATACGTGAAATCATCTTGCCGCGGGTTGTTTAGATGACTTAAAGTTTCCTTCCGCCGGAGGGCGCGCTGCGCTGGACCAAAAATGAAAATTTTCCATAAAAAAAAAAAATTACTATACTTAAAAAAGTACATTTGAATACAAGCAAATACAAAAGATTAAATATTAAAATGTGAAAATTTACAGACGAGCCTCGATTTGAATTTTTCTCCATTTATCCCAGTTGATAAAATAAATCCCTGTTGAATTTCAATCGTTCTCTGCTAAGCTACAAGAAGGAGAGGATTTGTTGATTAGGGATTTTCGAGAATCGCTGAAGAAATAGAAGAAGAAACTAATAGAAATCGATAATTACGAGGTTTTCCTTGAAGCTTTTATTCATTAAGTATTTTCTCCATATCCGCGTGCACGAGGGGCTTTACTCTCCTTAACACAGATCAATCCACGCGTGTAATTGATCATGATCAATCGGTATTAACCGGTATTAAGAATGGACAGACCCCGGCGTATGAAAGTTACGTTATGGGTGGTTTAGTTTTTACGTAAAAAAAGGATGCGTGCATAGAATTAGGTACTGCGCACGATTATTAGTCAAGTATATTATTCTTCCTTCTTTTTTTGACCGACTTTCGAGTAGATCACATAATAATATAGTTTGCTTGATATTCTGTCCACTCTGCGATCAGAATTTTAAGAAAGCGATGCATTTCGTACGTCACGATCTTGTCAAAGTATTCGTGATCGAATATATTTTTAGGGGCTTTCGTTTTTCTACTTGTGTGTCGCGACTTTCTTAGAAATGAAGCTTGCTATATATGTATATACGAGCAACCATTTATCATAAGATAACGCGAGAGGTTTCTCCATACATGCGAATTAACAATTTTTTGAACGAAAGCAGCAAATTATGCCGATAAAATCGAATAACGCTTAATTATATTCCTTGCATATTCATGAGGATCCAGTCGCATTAAATTAACCCGAGCTTTCGTTTTCTCTATTATCTTGAAATTAATTCTGCCATATGTGTGGGGTTCCATATTTTTAAAACTGAACTCGCTTGCTGAATCAGCAATCCTCTACAACGAACAATCTTAAAATAATGATGTTAAAATGAGAAATTCAAAGTTATCGTCTATCATTTTACTAAAACTAGGCCGAGAAATAGATTAAACATATGGGAGAATTTTTATTTTTAAAACAATTCTTGCTGATTCAGACTTCATCAACGATTCTGGATAATAAAAATTAAAGAGATTTATTTCTCTCCTTTTGCAAGATGTTAAGCCGACCATACGCGAGACTATTATTTATTAAGAACGATGTTCTCTGATAGATCTCCCAATCAAAGATTCAGGGCCATACTACTGGTAGAAGGATAATAACAAAATAAATCTTTCGAATGCCCATTTCTCCATGTCATCGGAAATCAAACTAGACAAGCTTCAGACACAATTTTTGCTGATTCAATGATTTTTCCCTCGAAAGATCTCTCACCGTAGGTCACTTAACTTCGAGTTTCGCGAAACCAACTGAGTCACACGAGAAGCCACTCAGCTTCCACACTGGAAGGAATAACATTAAATCTCCAATTATTCTACACGTGCGCGCGCTGATTGGTGAACGTGCAGAAAGTTATGCACGTTTATCCCGAATTAGAAATTCGTCCAGTTCCTAAAATAAATGCACTATTAAATGTATTTTCTGTAGTATCTTGGAAACGGAAGGTGGAAGTTGTGCTTTAAATGTGGAAATGATAAGAGTTATCAGATCGCATAGTGGATATTTTTATTATTATTCTAGAGGGTGGATAAATTCTCATGGAAAAAAATTAATAAATAATATGTGAATAAAAAATTGACAGAATTGATTACTTTTTTCGTAGCGTTTTGGAAGGTGGGGGGGATAGTGGTTGAAAGGTGGAAATGACAGGAGCTGGCTGGTCCAGGAGTGGGTAATGTTGGGTAGGGATAGCGATTAGCTGTCGGCGATGGTGGTGGACCAGCGAAAGGGAAAATGCTCGAGTATTCCTTTTTTTTTTCTCCCCCTTTGCACCTGGTTTTTTGACACAGTCGACTCACGATCGACTTCCATTTGTCTTCGAGCGTTCCGCGGACCAACGTCCAACGTACTCGTGCGTGGTCATCGCAAAAATGTGCCAAAGTCTCAAATAAACTTTACACTATCGGTGCAAATCATTCGATTTTTTTCCATCCACCAGACTGCGAATTCGAGTGGTCCCTCTCGAGCATCGTTCGTGAAACTGTGAGTGGAAACGAGGGAATATCGGTTCGACGCTTGATATGACACCTGAGCTGGACTAGCAATTCCCAAGGTGAACATTATTCTTTTTTTAATAACTCATTTACACTTTTAGGAGCTCGATTGACGAGATTGCGATGCTTTAGAATAGATCAATTATTTCGAGCTTTTCTCGAGAGTAGTCCTGCTTAGCAGTTTCGCAGGATTCGTCTAAAAAATCTCAAGCATATTTCAGCAGTGTCAATCGATATAGACAAAAAAGTGTTTGAAAAAAAAGATGACGTTAGAGGGTTTACGAGATAAAAGTAGCAGAAAAGCGAGTTGCGTCGGTTTGCTCGGCTCAAACAGTCCACTTTCACGTACGAGAACCGCCAGATGTGTTTGCTCTCTTACGTAAAACTCGGCCAGCTGGTCAGTGCACCAAAATGACTGATCGAAATCCCTTCGATTCTATCAATTATTTCTTGTAGTAATTTCAAATTCACATCGGAATATATCATCTTATATTTTTAATCAATGATACAATATATCCTACCCTGCCTATAACTTTTCCTCCTATATATACACCCTCTTATACTTTCTCTCTCTATCCTACCCTTGCGTTAAAATCTCCAAAAATTTTACCGCGTAGCACTCGTATTTCCATACCATTCTGGAAAGAAAGAAATTTAAATTTCTTATTTATCTTAATTTATGATTTTGAAAAATTCCAATTTATTCTTTATGAATGAAAATTATGAGTTTTATTATGTATTATTTTAGATGGTTGGAATGCTCGAGTTGAATAATAGTTGGGATATAAAATTAAAAGTCAGTTATGGATTATCGTAAAAGCATAATTAGGGATTGGTCGATGGACGATAATTAGGAGAGAACTATTTTGTGCTATTTAATTTCCAGTGAATACGATCCAGTGTAAAATTCGTGGCAGGATCGATGAATGGTTAAAAGCTGATATGCTTCGCGGCACATAACTCGAAAAACATTCACTTTCGATCCGCGCGCGTACGAGTTTAGCATGCTCCAACGAGCTTAATCGCAACGGGAAATTAGCCGGCGGATAAATTTCCAGATGTTCCCTGCATGGAAAATTGATGGAAAATTTGTGAGCAGAAAAATTATACGAAACAACGTGCGGGATTTCCTGGATTTGCTCAACAAGGCTAATACGAGCATTTTGTTTCAATCGTATCACCATCATCATTATTATCATTTCAGAATAATTTTTATGCTAACTTATACTAGTAAATCAACAAATTAAATATATCAGAGTCACAAAGTATAATGGTTAGAAAATAAAAGATTGGATTATAATATTGCTATATTATATATTTCAGAATTATTTTATAACACATGTTTACTTTATTGTATTCTTGACACTTTGAAATGTGGGATTTTTGTTTGAAACTGTTGTTTTCTTAAAAATGATCGAATTATTGAAAATTTATTTGATTTACAGTGTAACGATGTGTCTTTTATTCTTATATGTTTGTGCAGTAAATTCATAACCATTATTAATTCTATCTGAGATCTTGATCAACCGGTGATTCATATATTGCTTTATCACGGTTGAGCGGCCCGTCATTTTCTCATACCATTCTGCCTTAAAGTTAATTTGTAAATCAGGAGTCACGCATTCTTCGGAAACAGCATCGGCCAGTCGTGACAGATCGGCTTCTGGACGTCAAAATAAAAGCAGTCTTGTAAAAATTTGCGTTTCACCGCCAACGCTATAAAGAGATAAAAACTGAAAGTCGAAAAATGGGTTCAAGGAATAAATGAATACAGAATTTGCAAAGACCGGTATATCAAGTTCGAAGTGGTTAACCGGTAGATACACACTCTGCCGAGTGGCAGAAAGCAAAACGAATAAAGTAATCAGGACACGCCTGGTTCCTGTCTAAAAAGTAAAAGTAAATCTCATTAGTGGCAGAGACACTCGGGATTCGCATGCATTTGCGCTCTTAAATTTTAAAAGTTCCTCCTCCCTCCCAAATCCCTTGTTTCCTCCTACGCTATCACTAAAAAGTACAAGGAGAATTTATTTCTTTTTTAATAAAGTTATCTACTTTAATTTTAAATTTTAAAATTATAATGTTTTAAAATACACAATGTTCTCATAAATATTGATATATTATTGAAAATTTTGTTTCAGAATGAAGCGGAGATTCTCGTGGTGTAGGATAGTGGCGGTTTTTCTGCTGCTGTTCATCGCGACAGAAGCTCTTCGTGGATCCACTCAGGCTAGTAATAAATTTTTGAAGGGCGTCAAAGAAGAGAATAATATAAGCAAAGTATACACAAGCTGCACATTTTAAGTGAAGCAAATGCATAATAATAATACTAACCATTGCAATCTATTATTTCTGTACGCTCCAAAGACTATTGCGCCAGAATCGCATTGGCAATCGTGATAACGCTGTGCACGCGCGCACACGCATATGGCTATACTATTACTCTTATTACAATTATTAACATTTAATTATAGACTCGATGCCATTTTATTGCTATACAGCGCGAAAAACTGCTCCACTCGTGCTCCTTTGTTGCTGGAAACTTGTATTATGTAAAATAGCAAATAGGAAATTTTGTTTTAGTATCACTTGACTCTTTTATTGGCTAAAATCTTGCTAGCCCATATAAAGCATACACATAAGAGGCCTCTTTTTGTTACCTGCACTTTTTGTACTGTTCAAAAAACTGCGTGTTATGTATTATCTGAAAAGTACAAACTTTTAATGAAAAATGTAGAAAGTGTATACTTTGTGTAATACATATATAGTATATTTTACAGTTTTTTAAATACAGAAAAAGCAGAAAACAAAAGCCGTCCCATAGAAACATAGTGTACCGTAACAAAGTTTGGTATGGTCGAAACAATACAGTCAAGTGCAAAGTTTTGTAATCCATGAGTATCGTTGCAAATTTAGATTTTTAATATTATAATAACCTCGTAATAATAACTATTAAATCGTTCTTTATCAGTCCAATGTAAATTTATAGCTTCAGCTGTAGGTTACGAAGCTGCTCACAATTGTTGTTGTAGTTTACAAAAAATATTTATAGTATATAATTTCCTATTTCTTACTAGCGATATAAATTCATTTGGATAGAGCCAATTAGCGTTGAGAGTTAAGAGGTAGAAATTGGAATTACTCGGCAATCGAGATGTCAATTTCCCTTGCTATATACTAACAATGATTATATATTATATCACCAAGAGATCTCTTATTTCACAATAATTGTTTCCCTCGTTTCTATTTATTTTTCTGCTTCTTCGTTTCATTTGACAAGTCGTTGAATTTCGTGTCAAGGATGAGCAACGATGAGCTTATTGTCGTAACGTAATAAGTTGTAGGAGGGGGAGGGGGGTTATATGCACATTTGTGCAGTTTCTGGTTTTTTATTTATCTCCTTTTTTATCGACGAAGGTCACCGACCCAACGGAACGAGACGATTACACGTGCAAATCGTATAATCACACATTTGAGGGAGGATGCGTTGATGATCTAAACAAATAACGGGGATTACAGGAATCTTCCTTTATTACAGGAAGAATCGTAAAAATTACACATTATTTACCCCCTCCAAGATCACGATTTTCGACACCTTTTATTATTTGAAAAAGCGAGCAATTAAGAACTATAATAAAGAAAAAAAACGAATTAAATAAATATTTATTGGAGATTTTATGGGATAAAAATTGATGTGTTTTAATACGTATAGTAAATAGTTCCAACGTTAAGGTAGCTATCTGTTCTCGAGTAAATCGCAGCAACCATGCCTTCTCCCACGAGTGTTATCTTTTTCGCGAGAGAAAAGAAAAAATTAGTGTGGAATTCTCAGCTCCTGCTGAGAGATCATAACACGTGGTTCGGAAGACATTAAAACTGCAGCTAGGGGCTAGGAAGGAAGCGTACGTGAGACCTCTAAATGGACCAGTAGAAAACTGAATGCAAGTGGGGATAGCTGGATAGAAAAGGGACGGAGAGATCGAAGTTTTGCCCGAACCACGCCTTGTCGCACGCCGTTCTCGTTTCACATTGAACACACACGTGGTGTTCATGAAATAAAATAAAATTAAATCAAACGGGTAATTTTACTGTCCAAGCAAAAACATTAAAATAATAATCATTTAACAAATATTTATTTGACAAAAACTAATGAAAAGTTTTTGCTAATATACTGGGCATTTTTTGATCGAGAAAAGTAAAAATATAAATTGCTTAGACGCACCCGGTATATATCAATATGTACAGGCTGTAACTGTTAATAGTCTTAACATGTATTATTCTCTTTCACGAGTGCGGTATAGTTATCCGGTATCTGGATTGCGTTCCGGATTGCTACAGATAGACACCGTGTGTGAAAACAGTCTCCATATCGGTTTACTTCGACACGGGTCTATCGCGAACAGTTATTATAAGAGCAAAGAATCAATTCTAAGCCAATTTCCCTTCATGGAAAATCAAGGCGTGATTAGAGCAGATTACTTATCTAATTTTCGCATCCTTGCTCGAGCCTTTTCACTTTTAATCGATGGAAAATCTGTGCTCAAATAATACTTTATTGACCAAGAAAATATTTCAGACGCCTCGCTTACGACGATCTTACAGGTCTGATCTGTATGTCTCGCTCGTTACGCGACTTGCATCTCGCGTTACGACAATTGTTCATAGCTGTAGTTTAGATTTGCGCAACGTTCAGACTTGCGCAGGTTGAAGAAACGAGGCGATGCAAATGATTTTCCAAGCTGCCAGAAGCGGGTCACGGTAAAAAAATTAATAGTATTCCGATCGAAGAAGAAACTAATTTGGTCACAAAAAAAAACATTTATTTAATATTAATAACAAGAAAAAAAGATGTTTTTCCTGTCGAATGCACGAGGATCAAATCGTCCTTGCGCCGAATAGGATCGTTCGAGGTCGAGCAGTGTCTTTCGTGATAAGGATAAAGGCGATTCGAGAATTATTCGAAACGGGAACGAGGAGAAAGGTTAAGTGCTCTGCCCCTCCTCTCTCTCTCTCTCTCTCTCTCTCTCTCTTTCAATCCTTTTTCTCCTCTTCATTACCCCTTCCCCCGCCTCGCTCGGTGCTCGTATTTTCCTCTTTGTCAGTTTGCAAATCAATGATACAATTTTAAAAAAAAATATATTCAACCAATTAAAAAATTCCATTTCGTAAATCAGTCTTGCTATTTAGCATAGAAGAAAATGTACCAGTTGCATAATAAATAGTTCATCAATTGAAAAAAATGCCGCGTTCAATTTAAATATATAATCCTTGGTGATGGCGATTCTGCAATCGGTTAAGAAAATTCTTCGGGTGTTCTGCATTAATATTCTTAGGAATTTCTCGTGGATAATTGATAGGATTTGCTGTGTGGAGAAGCAAAATAGCGTGCAAGAGCGCTGATCTTGCCGGATGACACGAATATGAAAAAAATATCGTGCGTCGCGAAGGGAAAAAATTGTCCGGCTCGTTGGCGGAAAAAATCGTCTAGTTTAAAGAAAAGAAGAGGAAGGGGGGGGGGGATTGAAAAAATCTAGAGCGAGATTTAAATGCAAGATTGCCGCGATCGGAGCGTGAAAGTGGAAGGACGATGAAAATTGTACAGTAATTATAATCATGAAAAGTCTCGTTTGTGTTGTTTTATCCGCTGAAAAGACGTCGTCGAATATTACGACGATGATTCGATCGGAAAACGATACGAAACAGTTTCGTAAACGATTTCGTTAACGAACCAATTGGCAAAAAATTCAATACCGTGAAAACATTGTCCGCATTATTGCGCAATACTATCGCAATATTCTCCAGGGAGAATTGAGATTATTTACGGTGCAAAAGGAAATTTAATATTATCGCTTTGATTAGCGAATTATAATATAATTTACACTTTTTCCTCACTTGACTCAACCGAAATGATAAATTTCTTTATATTCGTCTCTCTATGTTTATTATCTTATTTAAAGATGATCAGCAAATTAAATTTTCATCAAATTGTAGATTTATTCTGTATTGTTTTGTATAGCACGCGATTCGCTGTCTCGAAAATTGATGCGAGATCGTGGTGCTCGTTCTTTTTTATTACACCTGGAACCAAGTTTGGTAAGCTTGACTACTTAGAATATTCGCAGCTAGTTAAAGGTAGGCCATCGACTCAGGTGCTAATTTACCGGAGGACTTTCGAGCCGCGGCGTCGAGTAATTGATCGTGCAACTTTGTTGGTTTTAGACGAGATAGCTGGACGTTAGTTGGAGTCGGTCGTGAGATCGCTAACTTTCCAGTGGTTATTACGAGCCATCGAGAGTTACGGAGAGTGGTGACCAGTCCTTGCGCCTGCTGGATGCCACTGATTTGCGAAACGAGCACGACCCCGTCACGCGCCGGGTCGTTCCACGAATAAATAAAAGAAAATATAAATAAATATAAGATTGATATCTCGAAAGATAATCATGTATAGATATACTGGATGTGATCGTTTTGCCAGGTGCTACCATGCTGCACAATATTTCATTGTGCTTTGCTTCCCATCTTCTCTGGGATTCGCAAATTCAATCGTCAGTCTGACAAGCATTCAAGCCGCGCGATCCAGATATTCATCTCTTACAATGCAATCTTAACGCTTCAACACTCTCCTTCAACTTCCTCCCAAATCGATCGCTTGGACTTGTGCTGAAAAGCACCGATAATTTAATTTTAATTTGCATTTTTAATCCATTTTACTTTCTTCGCTTCTCTCGAGTGCATTTATCGTGAAACTTTGCAGATTTCTCGGAGATTCGATCGACCTATCGAGACTCCACTCATCAAAGTGTGCACAGCTGCGTCCGGTCAGCCAGTGCAATGCGTTTCAAATCTGCTTTTCCTCCGGAGAAAGCGTCTCTTTTTCATTATTCCCTTTTCCCGAGCTTCCATTGTGAGAAGAATTCAGCTCATCTTTGAGGGATGAGGGGAAGTTTGCTATGCGTGTATCATTTTAAATTCTAACTGACTGGTGCAATTTGCCAACCGGTTGTGCGTATTATTTCGTCATTTAAGGTCTCGATATGTCAGAGTATCGTGATGTAACGTGAGAAATGATCAGGTTCTTTTTATCCGTGGCGATAGCTTAGATTCCACCTTGCCTATAAATTACACGGTGTATTCTCTCTCTCTCTCTCTCTCTCTCTCTCTCTCTCTCTTCTATACACGCACGCACGCACATTCTCTTAGAAGATCATCGATTTGGACCTATATAGTGATGTGTTTGAAACGAGCTACGCGTCCAGAAGTGAAATTGTGATTTGATTTATTTGTGCTCCTATTTAATATCGTCGTTAATTAGGTTTTATTTGAAACTATTTATTGCAGTCTTATAGAGAGATTGTAAAGTTTATTGCAAGTCATCCACTGGTTGATGTTAACCTGAAATTATTAGTCATTCCAATGGAGTATTGCATCCTTTCCTTTAATCATATTTAATCATCTTTCCAGCAATAAAAACCGTTACCTCTCACCCTTTCGCTCTTTCCCACTTTCTTCGTTTGATTTTCAACTTTTAGGCTTCCTGATTTCACGAATCACACAGTATTTATTCCATTTATCTTTTTCGACTTTTTCTCTGACAGACTTCCTTGCTTATGTAAAGGGAGTGTGAGCAATTTTTCTACGATTCTTTATAAGAAAGTAGGAAGTGTCACAGGAGGAGCGCAGTTCGAACGAAAGCCACGAGCCATGCAGTGACTCTGCGCGATAAGTTGTTTAAAAAATTCAAAAGAGAATCTCCCCGTTTAGGCAATTACTAAAAATGCAACAACTTTCTCCGATCCTCCGGAAATAAAGCATCGATTGGAATCATTAATTTTACCACTGGTCATCCCAAAGGTCAAGATCAACTTTTCTCGGAGAAATCATGCATATTCAGACGAATTCACCGAATTCACCGAATTACAATTTAATTAAGCCAATTGGAAACACGCGATTTCGCTGAGAGGTGAAGAACCTTCGTCGATTCTACGTTTATCTTTCTGCATGCATTCAGAAGTGTTGTTCCGAGCAGGCAAAACGATAACTCGGCGAAAAATTGGTTAATGGTAATTAGTCGTGGTTATGATTCGGAGGTTTGATAAGTGCGCATGCACGTCGCGGATGTTGCGTCGCAGGTATTGGAGCCATTGGAGGAAACACAAGAACCGCGTTGGCCCCGAGCAAGGTAGAAAGTAGACCCTCCGCTACCGATCGAATCCTAAAGGTTACCAGGATTTTGAAGGTTAATAAATCCAGGACTAGCTTTACCTGCAGTAATAAAAAAGAGAATGCTCGTACTGAAACGATATCCTTCGCAAATTTTATCACCTCTTTCTCCGGTCAAACCATTTAAAATACATCTTTCGTCCGAACGAGAATTTCACAGTTATGAAATCGGCCGAATTTACGAGCCCGAAACATCGGTCTACTTGAAAATAATAAAGGTCAATTTACGGTAATTCAATTGTTAGCGTATAACAGAATAACGATTAAAATACGAATAATTGGAATTTCATCCAACTTGCGGTTTCACTTTTCAACGTGCGTCTTTTAATACGGCTATAGGGAGGTAGATTTTCAGTACACTTTCTTTTGTTCGTTATTACGAACGTGAAAGGATTTCGTGACTTTGGCCGAGGGGCAGACTCTGGAGTCTGGACCACGCCCGAGCAAGATTGAACCAGTTTTTTTCAGGTCGCGTCGAAGCCGTTGCGAAGCCGACTGTGGGCCCCAAAAGTAATATGCACTTCATAAAAATTTTTGTTGGTCCAATAATAGATATCGGCCGATTATTGCGTCACTCGATTCACTGGAACTATTTTATCAACCAATTCCGCCTTTGACTCCGTTCCACTTTATAAATTTAATGCCGATGTTTGTTTCATTGTTTTTTGACAGGCCATTGATCAGCCCCGGTAATTATACAATATAAACAATGCATACGTGCGAAGTACACGTCGTACGATAAATTTATTAAACTATGTTGGAGACAATGCTGCTCGAGTTGACTTAGGTTGTAACTGAAACTAAGTATACGACCTAACATATCTAATGTGTTGGAATTTAGATTTTCAAAGCTTGAAAAATTTTGTATCGGATATAGAGTGTTTTCTAGTTCCGTTCAAAGTGGACACTGTGCGTCACTAAAATGTTGCATGCGTTACGCAAACTCTACGTGGCAAGCACCGTAAACATCCGGTTCGACCGGAAAAAGATGTTTGTACACTGAAAAACTATCGAAACTCAAGCAGGAATATTAGCAGGACGTTGATAGGCTTGATGAAAAAAATCTTTTCTCACCATCGTAAGATTTTTCACAAACGCAACTCACGCACGAAGGTTAATCTCACTTGGAAATGAAACGTAATTAATATTTTGCAAAACGTGACGCTTTGTTTCCTACTCTGCATTATTTTTTCCTTACTCTCGAATCCATTTCGTATCCAAGCAACGGAACAAATTGCCACGTTCCATTTTCCCGGCCTTGAAAGACCTCGCGAAAAAGATCTCTTCGTCAGATTGGATAACCCACGCCTTTCGTTGCCTCAAACGGGGAACTCCATAAACTTACTACAATAAATAGAAATTGCAAGCTCGATAAAATTTAAATCCCCCTCCTCTCTAACACCTCCCTCGACTCCTTTAATATTTTACGACAATTAACGATTGACAAATACATTTTTTTCATGCGTGTATTCGTTTTGAAAAGAGTGAGGTTAAATCGAAAGGCTTTTCCGGTTTTCCAGTCGCTTTATCACGCATAGACGTTATTTTAAACAGTATGCACGGCTGCACGCCTCCACCGGCCAACTTTTACTTTCAGAATCGATTGTACAAACGTCTTAGGAACGATAAGGACAACGAACCGAGCCGAGTAACACGGCAAAACCGCGATCACTAGCTTATGAAAAACGATCGTTTAAAATTCAAACTCTAAAATTTCCTATGCACTAATAGGAAAAATGCTTACGGCGATATTGAAGTTACCGCCTTAAAGTAGTAATTGTAAACGAATTTCATCATCTTTATATTGGTCCATTCCTACTTAGGAATCTCAGCTATAACTATAAGTGCTGCGTGGATCGTCATATTTGGCTATTGTGCATCATAATTCACGATTGTGGGCAGTATAAAACCAGATTGTTTCCGGAAACGTCACACTAACAGAAAATAGAACAAACTAACGAAGAATGATGATGGACGAATTCTTACTTATTCTTGCTTATATTATGATATAATAATTACTCTCCTTCTATCCTTTTTTAACGATTATTTAAAGATTTTCTAATCGTCTTAAAAGAATGTTTCACCCTTGCATTACATGAAATTTTCTTTCTTCTTCTTTCGTTAAATATCGGACGAGAATCAGTGAATTATCATTTTGTTCCCAGACCTGGGAACTCGCTAATTGCGACCAGTGTAATTACTGATGGAGTCACGATGTCCAATATAATTTGCCATCCATGGAGCTGGATTTAATGGCATAGTTATAATTGTTCGGAATTATAAGCTATTGTCAACGATCGATAATTGACAGGATTATCGCGTGATCCATAGTGGATTATCTGAAAATTGCGGAGCTTCCATCTCGTTTTGCCAGAGGGACTGCCCGCAGCTTTGCCATCACAATTCTCTTTTCAGTGATCGATCGTTATAGACTTTGACTCGAGAAACCTTTGGATTTCGCAAAGATTTTAATCGTCCTCCAGTCGTCAGATCCTCGCCAATCGATTTTCTCTCAACTTTCGAACGAATTATTCAAATAAATGTTTTATTTGAGTATTATTACGAAACAATGGATAACATTTTGTAATCCGTTATGCACCAAATTTCCGTAGAGCAAACATAACCACCGTAATTCAGCAATGCGGATGGATTCGTAAGATCCGAATAAAATAATAAAAGTGTAATACAAAAGTAGATGTTAATAATATGTAAATACGGTAGTGGAACAATCGCATTCCTATTTTTTACGACAAGTGGATTTTTACAATGAGCATGTAGATGTGCTCGGGTAATAAAGTTGAGCGATTGTTATTTGAGAAGGGAATTACGATGATGCTTTCACTGCTGAATCCGTTTGGACTTCCTTCCTCCTTTCCTGTTGACGTAATAATCTGTCCAGCTCCACTTCATCGTCTCGATCGCCACACATCGTTGAAAAGTTTGATGAACGCCAGTGAAATTTAACACTTTGCTCTTAACTTGCTTACCGCATTAACCAGATCGCTTTCTTTGGATAATTTTCTAATTCTTTATGAAATTCCAAGAATTGCTTTTATATCTACAGAATACTTCGAGAAATTGCCTTAAAACTTATTTTTATTCATTATTGAATTCTACTTTTAAATCGCATCAATGATAAAATATTTTTGTTTAATTTTAGGTCGATAATGGAAAGTTACGCGTGGCTATTGGAGACCGTAGTCATTCGAGGTTCCCAGCAAGATCAGCGGAAGAGGATGTCACAACTACGATTAACCCAAACATTAGATCGAGAAGTAGTAGACAAAGGTCGTTAGGACCAAGAAGGATTCAGCCAGTACAATCCGAAGAAAAAACTCCAAGCCCTCCAATCGATTCCACCAAACCGGAATTGACAGTAGTTCGTAAATCCAGATTCCGTGCCACTACAGAAAAAATTATATCTACGACTCATCAAGGGGAAAAAATCGAAACTACGGAGAAGCCAGATGCTGCTCATTTTAGACGAAGAAATTCGAGAACGCGGATAGAGTCTAGAACGTTGAGCAATGATGAAAAATTACATACACCAGAACCGGAAGTTCTTAGGAATCGGAAGGAGGAAGAGAGTCCGGAAATTTCTCAGGAAAATTGGTCCTCGAGAAGGTCGCCATCCAGAGGATCCAGAGCGTTACCATCAGGAGAGACTTTCGATGACGGAAAAACTGCGGTACTGCCGACTTCCGGTGAGACTAAGACAAGACTGGAGAGAAAAGTACAAAAAGTATATTCTTCGGGAGAGCTGAGGTCTCGAGTGAGAACTTCCGGGAGATTTTCTGGTAGAAGTGTGGAAGAAATTTCGAGAAACCAAAAATCTGAAGATGGCGGGCTGCGTGCGGAGTCAAATGGTAGGATCGGAAGTGTGGTGGAACCAATAGCCGAAAGGAGGCAAGATTCTGCTATTGCCTTGGAAAGCGTCAGAATAAATATGAAGGCTGACGCTTCCGAGGTAGTCGTAGTCAGTGAAACTCCGGAAGTGGCCAGATCGTCGCCCCAAAGGCCATCGAGGGATCGTAGACCGAAGAGTCGCGATAGTTTGGAAATCACCACGGTACCCTCCGGGAGTTCTCGAAGGGGATCGTCGAGGTTTCAGGAAACAACAACAGATTCTTCCGAAAGGTCCACGACTCTCCGGTCGAGAGGCGAGAATCGAAACTCCCGTGAACGTACGAGGAGCCCCGAGGTGAAAAAATCCAGCGATGCACGGACCAGATCTCGAGGAAGAGCTACAACTGTAAGTAGCCTTGGAGTCACGGAACCTCCCGAGGTTAAACCAAAAACTGTAGAGGGTAGATCGAGAGGTAATCTACGAGAAGCTAGAGTCTTGGATCAGGAAACTCGAGGGCGTTCGAGGATCAGAGTTAGACCGGAAGTTACCACACCAGCATCTTCAGGTAAGGAAATTAAATTTCGCGGATCGAAGTCAAAAATAATCATTTTAATTGATTGATATCTTCTGCATTTTCAGAAGGAACTACAACCTTCATTCCTGAAACCACGTCTTCGGCACCAGTTTTAACTTCGGCTCCAGAAACATTCTCTACTTTCCGACCATTGGTACTGGAAGAGATCTCGACGACAGGAGCACCATCGACGATTATCACCACTTCTACCAGTTCGTCACGTGGAAGGGGTAGGATTCATCCAAAGACATTGGATCTTCAGGCTAGAGCCAACACTCAAAGGGAGGATTTTTTTAATCACGGGCTGGGATTTCGCGGTAGAAAATACTCAACCTCGGCTACGACCGTTCCATCGGTAAATCTCGAAACGGCGAACGAAGCACGACGTTCCAACGAATCGTCGAACAGCAGTAATCTTGGCTGGACGCTAAGAAGAAGGCACCATGCGACCAAAAAGGACGTTGGTTCAAGGTCAACAGTGGCAACTTGGATCGACGAACAGAACAACGAGATTTCCAACGAAACCACTACGACCAATTCCACACCTACTCGAAGTACATCAAATCCAAAAACGGATGACGTTACTACAACAACGGAAAGCACCACTAAGGCAAGACTCAGAGGAAATCGAAATTTTGACAAGGGCTCTGGTAGCACTGCTTCTTCCAAAAGTCACAAGGAGAATGAAGAGAGTGATAATTATCCTCCGGAATTCAAGGCTAGACTGTCGCAATTGGTGATTGAAAATTATTTTTATTTTCCAATAATATTAAATTTTAACGACAGTTGTCCGATATTTTCTTTAACGTTTTACAAAATTAGCATCAGAACGTTAAACTTAAGGTAGCCATTTTATTGCCATCACAGTAACGTTAACAACCAGTATGATTGCATAAATGATTTCTGTCGGGATTGCATAAATTGTTTTGTATTTTAATGTTTCCTAGTGAAAACCGGCGAGATTCGCTTATGAATAATATGTATATCGCTCTGTTACAACATTAACGATACTATCTCTCGAGATTTAATGTCAGCCAGTATCCTCCGCAGCCTCCTATTTAGATTACTTGCAACTTTCACTAATTCACTCAGACTAATTTTGCTTCGTTTCATAAACATACGCACTAAGATTGGAAATTTGTCCTTTCAGAAGATTCCTGTGCCCAAGAGCACCCCAAGAATACCAGTGGAGGTAAGACACTATTAATTACAATATTAAATTAATGAATGCTATTGAATTCACTTTTCACATATCGCTATTAATCAAACTTATATGCTATTAATTCTCATGCAATGTTGAAAGTTTGCTTCAAAATTTGATCTAACATGATTGATTCACAATTTCGAAAATAGTATCTTGTGAGATTTTTAACCTCACTCACTCTTAATTTGGATGAATTGGATCGGGGATACTTAATTGGAGACTACTACTTTTTTTTATTTAAATTAAAGCGTTAGGATATTTAGAATTTAAGCTTGGCATAAAAACAGGAATTGATAATAGGAACGTCTAAAGAAGCTCCTCGTCCATCCTGTAAAAACCACAACGAAGCCCAAGAGTGAGGATCTTGAAACCTCTGCATCGGGATACGTACTCCCCTTGGAATTACCTCTAATCTCCGTTTTTACTCCACTAACACCGTCAGGCCCACCCCACGTAAGAAAATCTTACATCAGGAAACAAATGCATAGCTTTTTATCGTTTTCACCTCAAATTTCTCGCCATAAATCATTCTGTTTCAACAGCAATTGATCTACGATTCATGCCATTCCAATTACAGTCAAGATAATATATGAAAAAATAAATTAAATTTTTTATATCCAAACACAAAAGCCCAAGCTAACGTTTGCTCGGTGATCGACACCCAATTGGGACTGAAAAAAGGCACTTAATTAGAGCATTTGAGTTGCGGAACAAAAAGCTAAGAAAAAACGGAGACGAGGATAGTGAGATAGGCAGAAAGTAACTAGGGCGTATTTAAAGTCCTCGAAAGGACACTCTCAAGGTCAAATGAAAGGTCGATGAAATTGGGACGAATCGTAAAACAAGAAAAAGATTATAAATCAGATTCCATCAAGCTCATTGTTCTCGTACATATCACAGAGAGTTTGAATCCTTGACGAACTGGTTTTGAACCTCACTTTCTCATTTTTTGGACAACGAGAGAGGAGAAAGCGAACCCATGCTTATACCCTGCTGCCCACCCGATGGAAAAGATGTTTCCAGAACGAGCGAGAACAGTCCACGTGACTTTTGCGAGACACGATAGACGCAGGATTAACTTGTCTATTTATCTATTTTGATTTTGTTTTCAAAGGACTGAGACGAATCGCGGCGAGATACCAGAGGTAGACCGAAGTAGAAAGTGTTGGAGATGGACGTACAGTGAATATAGGATGTGCTTAACAGTGTCCTTTTCGCAACATATAGATCTTATCACTCACTAGTAAAGCAAATTTTCACGCAATCGTAGCTATTTTGGCAATGGTAGACCTTTTCTCTAATTTCTCTTCCAATAAAACCAATTCGTAGTAAATCACGAGTAGTTTTTATAGAATTTTTCTTACTTATCGTAAAACGTTGAATTTCTTTCCTTTTAGATAGTCGCTTAACAGTAGAAGCCATTTGGTTGAAGTTTAATCCAAGAAAGATGTTATTTGTTTTTGCAAAATGATGAGAGTCATCGATCTTTCAGTTGTCGAGTGTGTGCGAATGGTTGAAGCTTGTAACGAGCCAGCTGGCCTCGTGGATCGACTCTTTTCTGCGTTACTTCCGGCTCCTTTTCGTCTAGAAGAAATTCGAGCCCTAAGCTACCTTGAAAATTCTCACGTTTCATCTGCGAGCAGGTCTGAAAATTCTATCGAGACCCAAAATTCACTCAAAACAACCCTTCCTACGCCAACGGGCCAGTCTCTATCAATTCTTCTCCAGTTTCAACGACTTCACGAATGACCTTGAGACAAAAAAGAAATATTTCTAACTTAACAACAGAACTTAACAGCAGAACATTCGCAAGCTTATCACGATTTTTAACGAAGGATAAATTTATTCTTGAGTATTGATGATTTTTGGCGATTTTTTAGGGTAAAAAATCAGCAGCCGCCCTGTTCGCTGAGAGATCTAGAATGAAGCTGGAGCAAGCTAAAAAATTAATAAAACCGGATTTGAATGCTGAGGAGAATGGTGTGGAAATCACGACAGTGATCTTCGAGGGACCTGAGCCAATCGTTAACGAAAATAAAAAGGAAAGTGGTAAGGGTGATCCACAGAATGCGGGAGTAAGAAGCAATTGGAAATTATCGAGATCTAGAAAGGGAATTGATGATAACAAGCCAAGGAGTTTGAATTTATCAACGAATAACGGAAAAGTCAAAACAGAGACGGTGACTTCGTCTTCTGATGTGGAAGGTCGATCCAGGTTCGTTCCGGTCACGAGAGTCTATGGATCTTCGGTATCGAGACGAGTGAAAACTCCGAGACTCGCATCCACTACGGAGAGCCAAGATAGAAGCGACAGAACTGAAGAAACTTCACCATCCAGCAAACCAAAATATCACAGACCAGTTTCGCGTTACGCAAAGCCACGTAAAATTGAAAATATCGCTAAACCGAAGAAAAGCGAGGGCTACTCGCGTGTATCCAGGGTGGATTTTCCGAGAAGTCAAGGACCAATTGAGGAAGAAATCGCCACGTTGAAATCTGTAAAGTCTTATGTATCGATGATAAAGGGTTTAAAGATTTCCGAAGAGGAAGCTTTGTCGAAAAAGTCCCGCGGAAGCAAAACTTACGGCGACTCGATAACTACCACTAGCACTCAGACCGATGATACCACATTAAGCCCAAACGACCTTGAGAGTCTGCCACGTTCGAATTTGAGAAGATCAAACGGTACCTCAAACAGAAAGGACGCTGAGGAAAAAGGGAAAGACTATGTATCTATTACGAAAAAGCCTAAATCATACAATAGCGCGAGTAAAACTGTTGTCAGATCGCGATACATAAATAAGAATAAAAGGAAATTAGAGAACGGAAGAGTGGATGGTGAGGATAATTTGAAATCGGTTACTCCGGGACCAACCAATAGATATTCTAGGAGGAAAAATCAGATTTTCAAACCTTTTGAGAAATCGGAAAGGAGGTACAACGAAACTTCCGGAATTTTTGTCCACAGACAAGACTTTCGGTCTAGAACATCCACTTATAGAAGACATTCGGATGGTTCCACTGTGGTACCGGAGGTTCAGAGTAGAATCACAGGATTACCACAGTCTCCTTTAATTGTAAGAACTTCAAGCAGCACACCACAGCCCACTGTGGTACCTTATGTTTTGCTGAACACTCATACAACCCAATCTGCATTGGTACCAAAAGTCTCCACCGAGAGCACGCCATTACCGGTATCTACTGTGAGGTCAGAAATTTCCACAAATAACATAGGTATAGCGGAAGTTACAACTAAACATCCAATATTGCTACGACCTACCTGGATACCGGAAATTCCGACACAATATATCGATGTCTCACAGTCACCCTTGATACCGGAAGTATCCCCAAGATATTCGGTGGTAACACAGTCTCCGTTTTTACCTGAAGTTTCCATGACGAATACAGAAGTAACAGGTACCATCTTACTGCCGGAAGTATCAACGAGTACTTCGGTAGTAACGCAGACCACTTCGGTACCGGAAGTTCGACTTAAGGATGCTGATGGAGTTGCTATAACTCCTCGGAATCAACGCTTATTTCACGCAACTATAAAATCGGCTGTTCCACAGTCGGTAACACAGGAACCGGTAGTAAGTCTGCAGATCTCTAACGATAGCAGCACGTCCCAGCAACAAGCTTCTGGAATTATCGACAGCAGTAACGGGGACAGTGGTAACAGCAACATCTTTAATCCAACCAGAAGCCTGTTCCTGAACGGAAATAGTACTCTTCTGGAGCAACTTCGCAGCACTGTGGCTCCATTACTGGAAAATCTCGCTACCAAAACACCTGTATTTGCTGGAACTTATAAAAATGTCAACAGTGCCGTAAGAATTTTTATTCTTCTTTAGTTATTAATTAATATGAAGCATCACAATTGAGGTATAAATAATGTTTCTTATAGAATTCGGCATCTAGGATAACTCCTAACGGTTCTCCGCCGAGATTCAGTGCGAGGTACAGGGGCGCTGAACTTTTTCTGAGAAGACCAACACCTGGTGGTTACCAGCCGACGGTACCAACGGTTATTAGATCATCCAGCACAACATTTCCATCAGTGGAGGTAAGAAAAAATTTTCTGTTATTAACCATATAGTTCATTTAACCAAAATTACCACCACGACTCTCCATAATCAAGAACATTAAACATTGTGTCAAAATGCATGCATACTGCTATATAATCCTCCATAGATATTTTATTGCTTCCTAATGGAATGCAAGGTTTCACAGGATGGATCTAGAAATTAATTTAGTATCAGGTCGAGAAGATAAATATGTTAATAGGATGGTATAGTAGCTTTGGTAATAGATGTGAGGTTATCTGGCAAGGTAAGAAAGATAAGTCCGTATTGTCTGATTGTCAAGGTCAACCAGGGACCTGCGGATGAACTTCCAGTTCCGCCAGCATCGTGGAACAACCATTTTGGTACCACCTCGAGATCCTCGACAGAATCAATTGATCTATCCCTCGAAACAAACAAATTATAATATATTTTACAATATCTCTCTGATTATATTTGTAATCCATGGTAATGATAAAATTTGTGATATATACATCTTATAATACCATTACGTGATATATTTCAGTGTCTTTGATTTTCAAACAGCTTTATGAATACAAAAGAAAACGATTATTTTACAGCTTTTAACACACAATCGCCAAAATTCCATTCACCAGTCTATTAACACATGATTCTCATCTCATATTATACATTTATAATATATTGTAGTGTGCAGCTTCTCGCAATTGTATTGTGCAAAGTATACATATTATATCGTTTTTAATAAATGTTTTATGAGACGCAGGTGAAGTGTCTTGAGGAGAAAAAACAAACCTTTCAAGGATTTAAAAATAAAATTACGACATTTCTTAGGTCTAAACGGGGCAGATCTGATGTGACATTGATGCCTCAAGTTTCAAGGCAATTTAGCCTTGCTCTAATTTGTTCCTGCAGCAAGCTTAATGGAATTGGTAACAGAGAGAAAGGATCAATCTGGACCATGCCTGATAGAATTGTGATGCAATAATCATCCATAAATTTAAAAATCCATCCATGTTAATCGCTCCCATCGATTTTCAATTTTTTTTTCCTAAGTAAATGATGGAGTTGAAATAGTTTTGGATTTTTTTTCATTTAAATATTTCGTCAAGTCTTGTATAGTCGATTCTTACAAGGCCTTATACTACATCCATGGTTTATGAAAAAATTGGGACAATGTCTTATTTGCGCACCCTTCGCTAAATTACTCGTATTTTTCGTCAAAACCGTAACTGTATTACGTTCAAGAAGTATGAAATGCAGAGAGTGAAAGCACAAGTTAATACGTAATAACTGCAAACTATAGTGGTTTTGGATTATTTTTAGTATCTGGAAAATTGTGGGTGGTCAGAGACTTAAAAAAATCGATTATTAAAAATCATTAAAGAAATACGTAGTATTTGTAACACTGTAGACAACTCTATGTAGAAAGTTTTGCAGATAGTTAGTTTTTATGAAGAAAAAAAACAAAAACGATCGAACATTCTACTTGGTTTCTCCTTCCTCCATTTATAACACGTGAAACGAGTTTCCTATTGCCGTTCTATCTCATTAAGATTTTAATTTATATCATTGGTTCTTGGGGGAAATTATGGTTTTCCTTTTCTTCAGGTAGTTCTTAGCCTCTCCAAGAGATGGTGCCCGATCACTGATTTAAAGCTACCAACAACCGCTTCAAAGTCGATAACAACGATTGTTTCTCTATTAGTTTATATGTTTAAATTTTTCAACAAATATATTTTTGTTCTGGATATAGGCGAGAGACAAATATCGGTAGAAATAGAATATGAAGTATATCAGGAAAATTCACGAAGCACAGACATCATTTTTGTACAGCACCTGCACGCACTTGAATTTTTGTTTCCAGAATTCCGGCTCACCGTCGTTGATCGATATCTCGAGTCCAGGCGAGCCAAAATTTTTGACCTTTTATCACGCCTTGGAATCAGCCAGTATCAAGAACGAACAGCCAGGATTGGTACCAACGAGTCAAGGACCCATGTTAACGCAGGTAGAAAATAACGCCACCAATATCGAGAGTAAGCTAAACAATGACACCACAAGTCCCACAGTACCGTTTTCAAACAACACCACCGAAAACACAGTCACCCTACTGGACACAGCATTATCGTCCGATTTATTCGGAGGAAGCCCCACCACCCTCACGAGGAAGAATCAATTGGATGAAACCCAAGAAATCAGTCCCACTCCAGAAACTCTAGATGCTGTTATAGCAAAATCCTTAAACGATGCAGACACGACTACCCTGAGAGCAGAGCCCATAATTCGTGAAAATGACAATTCCAAAATTTCAATCAGTACGACGATGGACAGTATCGAAGAGCTAGTTACAAAACCAACCGCAGAAACTGATATGGAGAGTGGAACGAAAAGTTCTTCATCATCGACGTCAGAATCCAAACCAGAAGCTGACATTTCTTCTGTGTTGGAATTCAGTGTAAATGAAACAACTGTGCAGTCTACAATTGACACAAAATCGAATGATGAAGTTTCTTCAGCACTGGAGTCAAGCTCCGATACCAGTACAAAGACTGTAACCTTAAAATTACAATCGAGTACTGTAGCTTCGTCAGAAATGCCAGAAGCCATCACTATTTCGTACGGTAAGAAAATTGCTTTAGACGAAATGATGAAGGATGAAATAACTGTTTCAAATTTATCAAAAGAGAGTTATTCGCCATCTACGACAGCTGAGAATCTCCAGGTAGTAACAGAGACTGCAGAATTCTTGGATGGAACAACAGTGGAAACTTCTGGACCAACTATTGTTTCAACCAATGAGGTAGAGAACAATGCTACTAGTGAATTCAATGAGGTTCCAGTTACAACCGAAGGATTCATCGAGACCAGCAGCTTTTTGAATAACGACAATTTTGAGAGCAACGTTATATCTGAATTAGACGATTCTGGATTCAGGAGCCCCACTGTTATCCCAGCATTGGCTGCTGTAACCGAGTCAACGACTCTGGAGTCAACTACAGAGGCTTTTGTAGGATCAACGACTCGCAGTAAACTGATTGATTTTGCCGAGGACATTCTTAATCGATTGGAAGCTACCATAGGTGAAAGCACAGAGCCAACGAAAATACAGCAGGTAACCGAATGGAGAACAGCGAAAACTACCAGTAGTCCGAATTTCACTAATAACATTGACATATCGAAAGAAGCTGTAATCAAATCTGCTAGGAATGAAACCACAAGTTTGTGGCTTAACGGTACTCATGCTACTAATGACACGTTGCTAAAGGAATTAATGTCTATCGCTAAAACACTTTTATCCGAAGCCATGAACGATACAACCGAATTGCCTCTGGGTGATGATAACTTCTCTGCTGGAATTGGGAGGGAAGGCGATGTATCGTTAACAGACACGGCTGAAATGAATATGACTTTGGAACCGGTGAAAATGGTGAACGATGAGGTAATGCCTGACTTGGTTGAAACTGTAGAGACATCGACGAACGATTTTTCGAGCGAGAATGAAATTGAACCAACTAAACCTTCTTCGAGGCAATCGGAAGGAGAGGGACAAATTGCGGATCCGAAGTCTATTAGTGTAAAAGATGAGAATGTATTCATAGTTACTGCAATCTCGATTCCGAGCACGGATGGTACAACTCAATTCCAGCCGCGAAACACGGAAAGCTCCTCCGATGCAGTAACTGAATTAATAAGTAGGTCAGGCTTTAAGGCAGAAGGCACGACTCGACAATCTATAGTAACGACTATGCAAAGCAGGGATTTATCAGTTTCTGTATCGCCTGATATTAAGTTAGAAGCTAGTACTGAGGCCCCGACACAAACAACACCGATCACGACACAATCTGATTTAGAATCAAACGAGAATCCAACAACGACACAATTTACCTTCGGAACAAACGAAAATCCAACCACGACACAATTTGGCTTAGAATCAACCGAAAACCCTACTACCTTCTTTACGCCAATGGAAAATTCAGTAAACAACGAATGGTCCACCGTAGAAATGGAATTAACCACTACGAACGTCATATCAACCCAAACAGAGATACCGGTAGCGTCTCTGACGAAAGAAAGCATGAAAACAATCATTAATCGTGTACCGGATGAATTAACAATTATTAATAGCTCCAAGAAGAATACTCCCTCGCTAATTTCCAGCTCCACCGAGCAAACGACTAAACCTGCCCCTCAGGACCCTACAAGCACCACGTTAAATTCGACTAACAACATAATCCGTTCAGAATTCAATACTGATTCCACCATTAACGTCATCCAGCCAAGGTTAAAGGTCGAATCGATCCCAAAGATTAACGAACCATTCGATAACGCTAACCCTGAAACAACCAGCACCCCGGGAAGTCCCGAAAGCACAACTGACCCAGAAACCAAGACTGCAACTGTTGCCCGTTTGCAGGATGCGACGCTACCAACCGCCCAAAGGACGGCAGGTTCAGGAACCACGAATTCCGATGAAATCATCGAATCCACGACCCTTTCGCAACCTCCGTTAACCACACCCCCGGTCCAGTTGACCGAATCCTTGCCCACAATTAGCCCAAAGTCCCAAAATGCTGATACCATCATGACTGTGACGAGAACCACGACGCTTTTGGTCGGACGAATTCCTGTGACGCCTATGGATGAACTTAGTTCCACTGAAGTACCAACAACCGTAGACCCAAACGAGAATCTGATTTTTATGGACGAGACTACTCCAGAAGTAACAACGGAGATGTTCGAAGACTCACGTTCCGATATCACCCTGGTCCCTACAATTCAGGCTGATACTACCGAGCCAACTACTATCACTGTTGGTCCAGCTACATCAACATCCACCGTTCCAATTACTACTTCCGGTAAACCAGCTCCACCAATGACAACGCCTTATCTTGGTAGATTCGGTGGTAGTCGTTTAACCCCAGCACCAAGGTTCAGCTCCAGTTCAACGACGAGGGCGCCATTACGGGATTATCACGTGTATGGGATTTACCCCAACAAGACAATAGTGAGAAAGAGACCCGAAGACAATCTGATCGACGCCAGGAACGTGGACAGCCCTTATGTGATCTTCGGTATCTTCCCCGATGGCAGACTGGTCCGGAAGTACCCGAATGGCACCGTAATTCCGGATCCTCCTAGTAATCCGGTAGAAGTTGTGTTTACTCTTAGAACTACGACGACTAACCGGCCCGTGGTACCACCGATCTATAATCAGGCTAACCAAGCTGCTTTCGATCGGCCCCCAGCCCCTATCAACAATAACAATCGTATTCCCGATTCCGGACTGGCTGATAATGGCCAAGGCACTGTTGATCCGGGCCTTTCTGCCAATGCGATTTCATCCGGAAGCGGTGATCTCGCCCCCCATGGCCCCCCTGCTAGCCTCACGACCAATCAGCAAACGGTATCGGTTTATATTTTTCTCATGTTTCGAATCTTCTATTTCTACCCCGAACATCTCTTTTAAAACTCGGCTCGCTATCGAGATCTTCTTTTATTCTCTTATATACTCGCGACTCAAGTACCAAAGATAATTTACCTGCTAATTACGCAACTAAATTGAATGCTTCAAGAATCTCACTGCTTTCTTTTCATATATCATTCGTCATATCATTGCATAATTTTCTCTCAGTTTATCGTGTTTGGTATCATTAATATTTTGTAAATTTGTAAATATAATGGCACTGCGCACTTTATTCGCACGATGCACTCTCAGTCGTGTATATTTGTAAATATATAAATGTATGTGATTATCCAGAAATAATTTAATTTGACGTGCATAAATGAGAAGTGCTATATTAGTTCATTATGAGTACGGTATTTCAACTAATGAGAGATTTTTGTTTCTTGGGGGTGGCTTGAAAAATAGATGAAGGCGGTTGGGGGTGGTGCTACGAGTAGTACAACCGAAGGCGCCGCGACGGTTGCTTCGAATTACGGAGCGCCCGTTGGGCCACCGAGCGTTGCCCAGGGCGGTCGTATCGTACAGGATCAGCAAAGGGACGAGGCCACCAGGACGAGCGAGGCCGGAGGTCAACGCAGCTCCGTGTACATCGGACAGGTAAGCGGAGAGAGGAGAAACAAAATGATTTACAACTGCCCAAGACTTTAACAGGCGCCATCTCTAAACTCTTCCTCTCTTTTCAACTCTTTCTTATTCTTCTATTTCCTTCCTTCTTCTTTCCTCTTTTTCAATTTTAGGAAAAGTTTGTCAACTACTGGAACAATGGCGCCGCGAATCCTCCAGTTCACAGTGTCAAATTGAATTCCGTTGCAGTAAGCATAACATTTAAATTATTTCAAATTATTTTTATCTAAGCAACCATTAAAGTTACACGTTTTTACTTTGTGGTTTGCGAATAGCGTGGTTTCATTTTACTGAGACTTTATCGAATACCTGAAGTGTCTGTGTATTCACAGTTTCCGGCTTCACCGTTATTCGGACAATCCCTTGTAACACAGAGCTTTAATTATTTAAAGCTATTTATAAAGAACAAATGAATGATCGGTTGTTGCTTTGTCCTTGTTAGAGTGGAATAAACGAGGGTCAACGACCATCGCCGGTACCATCTTTCAAGAATTTGTTGAGCAACCAGCCGGGTCAGGTCACAGCACCTCCAGGATTTCCTTGGGTCGATCCTTTGGATCAGATCTTTGGCATCACTACAAATTCCCCTGTGATATCCGCGTCCGTTGGCTCCAATACTCTAGTCAGTTTCCCTAAAACAAATTACAGCAATAATTAAAATCATGACTTTTTCTCAGTAAAAAGAAAAAAAAATTTAAAGTGACAAATTGTTGAAATTGGTATATTTCAGGATGATTCGAGAGAAACGAATCAAGCTATCAAGGCACAGCCAGTTAATCCATTCGTCGAAGTGTTTCCTCCAATCACGAGTACACTTAATTCAATAACAAATACAATACCACCTAGCGAAAGTCCGACAACAATGGCGGAAACAACGATTCCACCAACAATCGCTACACAGTCAGCTAGAACTACCACTACAGCTGCATCAACGACAGCAAGCACAACAACCACGGTTAAAAGCACAACTACGTCCAAAGCTACAACAACCTCGAGCCGAATAACGATACCAACTGGGCTACCAACCGACTTACCAATGAGTCTTCAGAAACAAAATCCTTTCGGTACCAGTTTCGATGACCTTGCCTTCTTAAACTCACTGGTAAACGATAATCTATCTCTCAATGATAATAAACCAATATATAGTGAGAATATGCTTTCGATTATGAAAATTTGACCATCAGTTACAGGCTCCATCCAACTCCATAAGCACGACTCCCAAAACCTTGACGGAAGTGGAACAACTACTGGCGAACAGAGTGAGTATCCGTAGAAGGCTGGAAAACGATCGAAATGATTAGTTTTTGCTCAATGGTTCGCTCGACATAAGCCAGACTTAATTAAAGGTTGTGCCACGAGCTAACGCAGATCTTTATTAATATTAAAACGACTCTGGCGGATATGGTTTTTCAGTGGATTTCGCGTGGCAAATCACGAGAATAGCTATTAAGTAACGACACGATTGTGAGCGGGAGAGCAGATAAAATTATCGGCAACGGTCTCGCTAGAACGAAAAACAAGAAACATCAAGGAGACCCCGAGCTTCCTTTCACTCTTGGCGCAAGCCAATCTCGTCGTTGCGTTTCGTATCAGCCATATTGCATTTTCCAGCTCGTAGCTCCGAGTCGAGATCTATCTCGTGCGGGTCGAGCGGAGAAAAATTGGATTTACGTCAGTAAGGCGGCTGCAGCCTTTCTTGGAAAAACTTCATGACGGATCGCCTTGCCCGATCATTGTTTTTCCACTCTTGGTGAATGAACTGTCGCAACCTTGCCAACGTCCTTACCAGCCTCCGATCAACCCTCTCGTATTTCACGATACGATAAATCTCTAAGAGATTGTCGGAGAGTGGAGCAATGCGCGTCTTATCGCTCACTTAGCGGTTTGTCTTGCTAAATGTTGCAATTGTAAAGTCTCGGCAAGGCTCGCCGGTTAATTGTTCCAGCAATAATTCAATCTCAATAGCGATCCCATTATTTTGATCTTGTATTTGCAGATTTTACATCTGGCCCTCGGTGGAACAGCTGGACCAACCAGATCACCAAAAGCGATTCAAGCAAACAATGCATCGCCCAATCTGGTTCAAGGATCTAATCCTTCGTTATCGGCACCGATCGTCATCGAATTGTCACCACAGTTTGCATCCTCCGCTCCGAACGTTGTTCGAGTCACCGAGAATCCAAACAAAACTCATACTACGTCGAAACTATCGACACCTACCACTACTTCCGCTCCAAAACAGAGCCCGGTTACAACGACAGGTATACCAACTACCACTAGTGCAGTAACTACTACAAGAGCTACCACTACAACCGCAAAACCGAGCACGAAGAAACCAGTGGCAAAGCCAGCGACGACGAAAAAACCAAAACCGAAAACAACGGTAGCGCCTCCAAGGCAAGGCTTTGGTGCAAACTTGCTCCAAGTATTGTTTGGTAATAATATCTTCTCACCCCCGACAACGCCTACCGCCATTATTAATAGGCAAACTCCAAGATCTGTTATTACTCCAAAACCAACAACAGTTAGTAAAAAACCCATAACTACGACTGCACCAGTCACCACTACGGAGAAGGTACTTCAATCTACCCCAGTTTCCCATCTGGCGCCCCTCAAGACATTCGAAACATCAACGATCGTGGCTCAAAGCTCATTTCCAGTACCAGAAGTTTCCAAGGTCTTGGATATTACTCCAAGGCCGATAAGGGACAACGTGAAATCAGCATCTACGGTGTCCTCGAGTTTGGCATCCTTCACTCAAACTCCTGCGACATATTCTCCCGAGGAGGATGTAAAATTCCTTGCAGCTTTGTTGAACGCAGCACAACAATTAGGTAAGTGCATTCGTATCTCTCGTCGTTAAAATATTTCAACAAAATGTTTGAATTGCAGAGACAAAAAGCACAGGTGTCAATGGAACACCTGGAAGTCCTTCGAGGGACGACGAGGCTTTCTTACGCTCGATTTTGGCTGGACAGGCTCGGGTGAAGACTCCATCTACGCCCACAAACCAGGAGCCAAACGAAGCTGCGTTAATGGCCGCACTCTTGAAGGCCCAAGGAATAGAGCCATCCACGCCTTCCAATGATATTCGAGAACAGCTGCGATTAGCCGTGAGTCCATTTCTTCTCAATGACAATCTTTGGTCTCGAGCTGAAACAAGATTTAATCTACAATTATTCTAGTATAACAATTTGAAACTGGTAAATTTGTGTTTAAGAGAGAGAGAGAGAGAGAGAGAGAGAGAGAGAGAGAGAGAGAGTCCTTGATGAACCTTTTTGATGAAGTCTCGAGCAATCGGTAGATTCTGCGGTTTGACAAATGTAATTTCCGCGTTGCAGAGTCAGGGCGTCACCGTGGCGACTCCAAGGTCACCGTCAAGCGCCAGGCCAAAAACCGTTACGAAGAGACCAACGTCATCAAGACCGAGACCTCGGACCACAACGTGGTCCCCCAGCTCGACCTATCCACCTCCACTCTTCAGCTCCTTTAGTTTCGGTAATTCGCCGAGAGGACCAACGGACGATTCTACCGGGGGTGGCGAAACAGTCAGGAATCAAGTGGTAAACGCTGCCATAGGCGTAACCAGAGCCTTTGGTCAATTCCTCGGAGCTGCAATTACGGTAAAAATAATTATTATTTCCCTCTACTGTATTTTAATGAATAATTTTTCCTTTTAAAAATAATACAATTTTTCACCAACTCTTCCCGAATTCAGGGTGCGGCTCGTCAACTTCAGTCCTTCGTGAGAAATGGAACGAGGTAAGTTAGACTGATGATTGATTTTGTATTGAATGAACTTTTGCTAATTACGGATTTTTCAGGTGAATGCTGTACTTTACCAGGAGTTTCCAGCAAACCAGTGCCTTACTAAGCTGTGAGCTTTCACTGTTCAAGGACGATACGAGTCAGCGAGTTTTAGCGAATTTCTGCTAATCGCTTCCTGCTACGGTTATTTAATTATCATAATGGTAGTAATAATAATGATGTGCGAGTTTTAATACGGGAGAGATAGAGAGAGAAAGAATTTTGTGGAAAAGTGAGTCATCAGGAGCTTTGCAAAGGTTTCCGTGGTAAAGCCCCGCCGGTTTACGGGCGTACCTACCGAGACATTTGTAACGTTCGTTGTAATTAATGCAATTAATGCAATTAATCGAGCGCGACGCGCCTCGTCACGATCTTCGCGGGACGAGACGATTCGCGCCAGGGCCGAGACGGGGATGCCCACCCACGTGGATCAAATTAAACAAAGAACCTTTTAGATGCAAGAAGGAGAGAGGGAGAGAAAGAGAAAATGTGTGGCTCGTAATTTCAGATATCCAAGCAAAACAAGCGAGGAGGTTTGGTAAAAATCATTCGAGTGATTAGTGATAAAGAAATAAAACGATTCTTCCTTTTTTGTCTCAATAGATATAGTAGCTTTTGTACAGTCTTGCATGCCTTTCTCGATAGGCGTACTTTGAATCTCTTTATTGTAAAACTAAAATTGTAAATAAAACATTCAAGAATTTTTGTATCATATCTGATCACGTTGGAGCTTATTAATTTACACTATTTTTACTGCAAATGTTTGTATATTGTTACACAAGGTCTAATTTAAACTAGTATAATAATAAGAATTTTTTTAGTTTTTATACCTTGAGAAACTTTGACTTGTCATCAGTTACTTCTAGTATTGGGAAATCGCATGAATTAATCAGAAGTTATCCCTTCACCAATATTTTTTTTTTCAGAGCTGCAGTAAGTGGATAATAACGATAAGGCATATTTCTATGTCCAGGTCTAACAGATTATTTATTATACTATGTGTATAGACACTTATACATTTATATATAATATGTTTAAAAGGTCACGGTACATCATGTTTATACTGCAGTAAAGAAGAAATAATATTTTTGACTCGGCCAATGGCAACGGATAATTTATTCACTATCGCGTTAGGTTTTAGCGAAGATTGGACCGAAAGAAAAATGAATATATTGGACGAGTAACGGAAGCTTTACGGCGCCAGACCACTTTTAGCAATTTAAATCAGTCATTCCAGTCAAATTAATTAGGCCCGTTTCCATCCATCTCTTTTCTTCCTTTTCGCGCAACAAATAATTTGCAACAATAATCCAATTCCACGAATCTATCTGCCAAAATCGATTTGAACGATTTTTAGAATAAGATCACTGATAATTTTGACACACACTGCGAGAGGTAGAAAAAGAAATGTCTGAAAAAGAAATATTAAGGCCCATCGCGCCAAGCCGAGATTAAACTCGATTTTACAAAATCCATATAATATGATTTACAGTTTTCAGAAAGGCTCCGGCGTCCCTCTTCTTAACGAGCTTTATACGATTCGGTAATAAAAAAATATGCGCTTCCTTCTTCATCGATACTCGGGTGCTTCGATATAAGATTGAAGGAATCCGCTGGAAAAAAGACTTTATCCCGATTTTACGATCTTATAAATTTTACAGTATCTCGTGTCAATTTACGATCCACGCTGGATATTTTCGTCTCGCTAGCAGTGACGAGAGTATAGCAATAAAAAAGATGCCTCGTGACGATCGTCCGAATGAGAAAAAATAATTGGATCGCGAGAAAGAGTCAGTAGTTGATCAACGAGGAATTCCAGGCTGAAAAATGTTGGAAGTTTGCAAGACGCAGCGTATCCGAAGAGGCGCGCGTCTCGGATTCGTTGCAAACGGCATTCGCGTCGAAATCATTGAAACGGTGTCCCGCGCCAATAAATAACAAGGGGGCTCCTGGCAATGGCGGACCGAATCGGTTTGGTCAACCACATGCCACTCGAGTGCGGCAATTTAAATAAATTAACGCAGACCAGCGTGAGTTTGTTCAGTGTCGCATTGTAAGAACAAGGGGGGAGGGGGTAAACGAGAGGGGGAACGAATGAATATTCTAGGAACCATAGGCGTCGCTAGGGGGCTTCTACATTTCCCCCCTAAGTAACTACTCCCCTTACTCCCCCACCCAGAAGCAAAACTCGAATTACTTTCTCAAAATAATCGTTATTTGCGTTAAAAGGACAAACTGGAAATAGAGCGATATTTTTTTATAAAATTAGAAAATTTAGAAGAGACACGCAAGATTTCCTCAGTGCTTCGCATTTGATTCCTTATTCGTAATTATTACCATCGGCAATTACGGTTATCCGCAAACGTCTCGCGATCGAGTATTCGCGATTCATTAGAGATTCGAATTTTCTTAATGGCGTCTCCGACAAAATCGGCGAGGCGTAATGAAAGATTTCGAGGTTACGTCTACCGCATTAAATCCCCGGGAAACCGCACGATTGCTTCGTAGCGAAACAAATTGACATTGCTTTCTTTTCAGGCTTCTCCGGCTGAGAGAGTTTCGATAAATTTGCATGGTCCTAGAATTTTAACATAGCTGTCTATACGTTTGCTTTTCTCCAAGGGGCATTACCTACCGACGCCTATGGACCGATTGTGAGAGAGCGGAACACCCACGCGTGCCGGTTCTGCCGCGATCATTTTTTTCACCGGATAATTACAGCTAATGGTAGTCATTGCGAATGCGAAATGCACACCCGCAACGAGCTATTCCTCCGTGTTTGTGCCTATGTTCCAAGGGGCGAGAGAGAGAGAGAGAGAGAGAGAGAGAGACGATCCTCGCAGTCGAGAGACGATATTTAATGCCGGCCATAATCGAATCGTGCTTCCACGGATCGAACGCGATACGATCGACCAAGGATTGAGATGTGTTTATGGAAGACACTGTCGGAATGCGAGAGAAGATCGAGGAATGGACAACAATTCTTGCCGAAACTCTCTGGAATGCCGATTGACTTTTCAACGCAATATTATAAGAACGATCGAAATATCTACAAATTTCTTTATACTCCCTTGACGAACGATAAGAAACATAAACAGATTATTATTCAGTCGTATAACCCATGCATTTATTTTTTTCTACTTTATTTTTCCTCGCATAATTCGTACAATGGTACCTGTCGACCTGCAGGTATATCCCACCGATATCAGTAAGTTACCATTTGCATATCCAGCATCACGCGGAATGATCGGGGATTTTTTCCTCGACCCTGAAGACGCAGACTCGCGCGAGTATGCGCGAAATTTCGACAGTCCGTATTTGTTCGCGGCAGGGATGGGTGCATGCCGCATGGGTAGCGCCGAGGGCCGATCAAGCGGGCTGTGCGAGATTGAAACGTAGCTGCGTAGTCTCGTTAAAAAAAATTATTGCGGTCTTTAATGGCAGCAATAGACTAGCGGTGGACGAGTAAATAACATGGATTTGGCGAATCTAGGATGATGCGCGCCGGAAGACAAAGTACAGCAATTTCACGCATGGCTCTTCGACCTGATGAACGGCGCACGCTTAATAATCGATCAGCCGCAAATTCTCGCTATCGAGACGAGCGCTTTCCACGCTGATTCACTGAAAATGTAGCAACGCGTGACTCACCCTGTCATCTTTCGATCGCGTCCATAAGGTATTCCCACGGTACACACTGTGCAACGACTCTGCCGATTCAGGCTGATCATGTTCAGCTCCCGTTGCTCCCTCTTCCTCTTTGCCCTCTGCTTCCACTAGTTTCGACACATAAGCATACGCGCCACTGGCCTCTCCAACGGGTTACTCCTTCTTTCTTACCCGAAGCCATCTAAAGAAGGAAAAAAAATTATACGTACTTTGTGCAGAGGAATGTATCTACTTTCATTGTGCCCGGTCGTGCCCTATATAACTGAGAGTTGCTCGTTTACGTCGACGAGATACGTACGTCTTTGTTCGAATTTCGTCGGGGAAATAACTGGGCTAGGGTTTCGGTGACCTTGGAAATATGAAAATACTGGAACGTCATTGATGCATCTGGCGTGACTCGTGCAAAAAGGTCGGTAAGAGTCGCTTCGTATCACGTGACATAGGAATTAAAAGCTCGTCTGCATAATTTTGATTCGGCCGCATAAGCCCCGTTCCAGGACTGATTTCCAGGAAAGCGAAACTGGTTTTACATTTGGCCGGATGGCAAATGCTCATTTTCGAAGATTTATGCAGGCGTAAAATGCGAGATCTCGCTGCTATATTGGTCACGGTATACGACCGAATGATCGATGATCAAGACGAGTGAAATATCTCACGGAATTTGTAACTGTTTAGCCTGGCGTCGCCACGTGCGATACAGTATATCGTCGTTGCAGTGAAAGTGCCAGTTGAAAACATATACATCATCGAAGCCGCGAACCAACGGGGACATCTTTATGCACAAAAAAGGAACAAGGGGGAGACCCTTTTGAAAAAGTAAATAAGCAGTGTTGTGTGCCTCAGAAATACACCGTTCCAGTACTTCCAGCTAAAAATCATGCTATGTAGAGACCTCTTTATACTCTTCATAATTTTCAGGTTAAATTTAATCTTTTCGATACACTTCTGCATTATTCTCTCAATTTGACACGAGACGCGAAATTGGAGGTATAAGTTTAATAATCGAAAATCGGATCTAGGAAGTGGAGCATGATCGACAAATCGGGCCAGTGAATTGAACCTTTCGATGATTGCCGGTCCCAGGGATCAACAAGGTTCAGGATTGGCGCGCGGGGAATAAACGTGGAACAAGAACGGGAATATCGTTAAGCGGATCGTTGCAAGATCGTTAGAAGCAGCAAGAATAATCCAAGACTATTCCATCTTAGGAAATAGCGATTCGTAGCGTCCGATATATTTTACTATTCGATATATCGCTCTTTTCTAGATCTACTCGCGCGACTCCCTGTTTTACCGACAGAGTTTCAAAAATCGGTAAAAAAGGATTACAATGTATGGAGAAAAAGATTTGCGTTTCGACGAATTTCGTTAACGTAACTTTTCGTCCGAACGACCCGTTGCGCATAGCTATATAATATAATTTCCTCGCTTATTGGTGCTTACCGATTGCTGTATATAGCCTTAATTTGCCGTTCCGTCTTAGGTATGCCCTGACGATCCCGGCAATCAGTACGTACGTTGATAAGCATCTATCTGAGAATTGACGGCAGCCAGATATCCGTCATTAGATGAATATTTCGAGGAACGCATCGGCACGCAATACGCAAAGGGTGGAGCGTATACGAAAGTTCTCGCGCCACGCTCTTCTCTTTAATTCGACGGGGCGAGAAAAAAGCAAACGGCAAAAGAATGAGAGAAAGGCGGGAGGGAGAGTGAAAGAGGAGTATAAGGTGGCGAGATAGGAGGGACAGGCGGGGTAATGCAGGAGCAAAAGGCAGAAAACACCGGTAGGCAGTTTTGTAGCTGTTTTTATCAGCTTCTGGGCATCGGGGGTCCGACCGTGCCAGGACGCATCTTGGGGGGTTCGTGTGGGAACGTACGTCTCTTTAGCGGGTGCTCTCTCTCTCTCTCTCTCTCTCATACCAGTGCGCAGTGCACTATAGCTCTTTCTCTCCGCCTATCATTCGCCTCTCTTCATCCTTCTTTCCTTCTCCCTCCTTACTCTCTCATCCCCTTCTCCCTCAGCCGAGTTTTTCATCCTACCGGCCCCTACTCTCGAGCATCTCTCAGCTCTCTTTCCCGAATTTCTCATCCTTCTCACACGAGTGCTCGTCGCAGTCGTCGCAGCTTCCTTCGCTCCGCGCTCTTCTCTCGCGCCACGTCCTTTTCTTCGCAGAGTTTTTCGTCTTTGTTCGCCTGCCCCCTTCTCCTCCTCAACCCTCGTGGCCTTCGTTTTTCCTTCGTTCGCCAGCTCGGCGACTTGTTCTTCCCTTTCCTCCTCCCCCTCCCGCACTCCACCTTCCACCACCCATCCTCCCTTCGGATCCACGGCAGCCCCAGGTACCTAAGGTCATCAGGGTCACCCTCCGCGGTGCACTCGCTACGTGGTGTGCCCTATATTTACGCACGCTAAGAGAGCCTCTCCCCCCTCTCTCTCTCTCTCTCTCTCTCCCTCTGTCTTTACTCCCTCCCCCACTCCTCGAGGCAAACTGCTCCTCAATAAGCGCCGATCGCCTTTAAGATCGACTCACAACGACGCCGATCGGTAGCACATACGTACTCTGCAAAACTGACTATTCTCTACCGTCCCCCGCGTCCCCCTCCCCTCTGAAAACCTCCCTCTCCTTTCCGTGCAAATCACACATCACCCCGAGCGACACACAATCCTTGATAAATAGTAAATGGATAATGGTGAGAGAACGTCGGTGCAATCGAGACACACTCTCGTGTCCCAATTCCTCCCATATGTATTTATTTATTCTTACTCCGCAGGTTTTCTTCACCCTCCAGCTGTAACATGTATCGCTATATTTATCACGCCATTCAAACGTCCTGATAAATCATTTATTGGGAAAATTTCTGCTCGCGCGGCGCACAAATCAATCTCGCACGGTACGGTGAAAAAGAGTCAACCGTGCATGAAGCCATGAAAAGTCTATACCACTTGTAATATTGTACCTGCAAAAAATTGCAAACAATACGTACCTTTGATATATATATATAGTATCGACATCATTAAAAGGCAGCTGTTTATTTAGCCAATGTATTTTTTCGATGCTGCTCGAATGAAATTAGAGGAGGCAGTTTTCGTATGGTAATCGCTTGTTTGTAAACGTTGTCGTTTCGGCTCGGTAGTCGGTCGTCCGCAAGTTGGCCGATTCGATTGGACGATAAATTAGAGAAGTAAGAATGTAGCGGAGGAATTAATAGCTGCGCGCGAATTAATTATCGAAGCTCAGGTCCTGCGCGGCCTGCTGAATTTTTTCCCTGATCTTGTAGCAGAGTGGGGGGGGGGGGGGGGGGAGGGGACTAAAACACAAGCGCTCGTTTCCCTTCGTTCCGTAAATCAATCGGCCGGAGAAAAGTGCGGGGCATTAATTTATGCGATAAATATAACCGGCACGGAAAGTATCGTAAAGGTTGCGAAAGTGCCTGGCAAAGGTTACGGTACGAATTGTAAAGGCGCGTTATAACCTTTACGGTACCCCCGAGCATTGCCAGCGTTTAACGCGGCCCGGCGCATTATCGCTTGGATTCTAATTAATCGACCGGCGACTCCAAGATTCGCGCCTTTTTCAGAATTTCTCCCAAACCTTTCATCGTCGCGACCGCTATCCGTAAACTATACTCCCGGGTGAGCCCTGGACAACTCCAACCTCCCCAACGACCCTGTATAACCCGGCACCTAACCTAGTCTATGCATCAGCGAAATAATCGGAGACACAAGCAGCATCGAATTTCATCGGAAGACCGAGTCTCGTCGGGACGAGGCAGCATGTGTCGTACATATCCTTTTTCTTTCTCGCCCCGTACGTATGTATATATATATATATATATATATGCTTGCGAAACAATCGACTTCTGCCACACTATATTGATGCTGAATCAAATCTCAATGGCAAAGCACAGCTCTGTGAATTATTCTAATTACTCGGAATCCACATCGGGATTCGCACCGTTTCTAGATCTCTCTCCAGTGAATTTTATCGTCGATTGTAGCGAGTGCGAAATAAATAAGTACCTACCTTGGCGAGGCACTCGTGTGCTCGCTCGTTTTTTTTTTGTATACATCGGCTAATATGGCGATATATTTATTGCCAATGTTATGGCAGACTTCGCGGAAAATCTGGAATATAATACTCGGCGCTATAATTTACCCGTTGACACAGTGGGAATTTGCAGGCTGCTGTTGTATACTCGACATAAATCATGAAATTGAACAAAAAGTCCTCATTTCCCCCCTCTTCCTCCGTTTACGCGGCTCGATCGAATTGTTGCATCGTATGTACGTAGTAAGGCATCGTGGAATGCTCGCTGGAATATTTGTCTTTCCGCTGAGAGATTCCTTCAGCGATTTCGGGAAGGCTCATTGTTCGTTTATTTTTCTGCTCGCGGAGCTACTTTTGTGCGCAGTCGCGCAGATCGTTTTCGTCGAGCTAGTGTGTACAGGGCCTAAAAGTGGCCGGGAGACCTTACGGGAGATAGCGCGGGGTGGTCGCAATACGCGAACCTTACGAAGATGCCAGATGATGAAAAATACTCGGTATCTCGAGCCAAGATCCCTCGAACAATGGGATATCTTCAGGACCGACTCGATTCCAGTGGACAATTATTACTCGATAATGTTGTGTCGGCAGCGAAAAAGTTTTACTTCAAAGGCTCGAGCTACGAGACTACAAGGACAAGATATTTCATCCCGATCCTCATAAATTTAATCTATCAAGTAACTAAATATCAGATCCCATATAAGGAGAAATTCACCCTCTTTTATTTCCTCAACGATCCGATTGCTTCTACTTTACCCTCTATCGCCACTACTCTTCAACAATAATATCGCTTGACTGATGTACAGAGGCTCATTCAAAAAAGTCATTCATTTATCTTCTCTCCTACATACTTACATATATATATGTACCATTCACATTTTATATCGACTCATTGGAGCTTGTTGTACTGGGAGGGATAAAAAATCTTTTATGAGATAATTCAAGGGTTTACGACTGTCTCTGTTAGAAAAATATTCGCTCGACACTTTGCGGCAATGTGCGTGGAAAGAAAAGTAGGGGAGGCCGGAGTATGGGGACAAATTCACATCTCTTATTTGTTTCTTCAACATAACGGGATTTGCTTGGGGGATCGGGGAGATGTTTTTTTTTTATTTCGACGTAAATGTCCCTTCCCTCTCCCTCTCCCCCACTACTTTTTCGGCAAGCTTTCTCACAGCTGAACGACATGAGTCGACGATTCGCACGAGGAGCAGCGAGCTTTTATTTTTCATTTAAAAGATCTCACACGATTTTGCACATTGCAAAACACATCGAGAGAAGTGCTGCAAAAGAAAAAGATTCAAATCCGTTCCCGGTCATCCCCTTCATCCTCTCCCTCCTCCCCAGCCTCATTGACGCAATTCGAGTAGTAATTTATCCTTCCACCCTGGGAAACAAGATTCGGAATGAAAATTTTTTGCTGAAAAATAATCAAATGATTTTATCTCTTTGCTAATTAATAATGGTATTCTGGATTGGCAAAAACAGACGGTAAACAAGATCAGCGACATTTCTCCAGCTATGAATCATGGAAAAAGCCGAATGATGCAAACGACGGATTACTTTGAGTTATGGTAAGAAAGGGAGTGGGGGTGAGGGGGCGGTACCGGGACCACGCTATAAGTTATAGAACAACTTTCGACGATTGAAAAGAGGTGGGCGTGGTCGCGGATGGCTAATTGGTTCGATTTTCCATCATAGACGATAGGTCGACACCTGCGCAGCCGCTAATTAAGAATTCGAGCCAATCGAGCAGGGTCAACAACGAGGGTAAGATTGAATTTTTGCAGGTCCGCCGAAGTCGCGCCAATGACGTCAATGGAAACTGTGTGGTTTTTCTCCCGAGTCCCAACCGGACGCAAAACTTTCGCAACTAGGAAAGATCACTGGGTTGATCCAACCATGACCATGTAAGCTTTGTAAACGTTTTTTTAATCTTTGTATTTGTGCGCGTATATTTTTGCTCGGCAAAATAGATTGTCAGCCACCGATTGTGCAACTCCCTTTACTCCGACTCGCTCGGCCGAACTGTTCGCGAACCTCTTGGAGAAATTTCAGCGATGCGTCATTCGTAAAAACATTTCCACTCCACTTCCGCTTCGCTCTATTCTACCACGATGTATATTAATTTTCACTTTTACATAATCTCTTCGTCTCTCCACAATACCATATTAGAAAAGACTTTTTTATTTTTAACTTTTCAACTTTCTGCATGAATTTTTATCACCAGTTTTTTTAAGCGAAAAGTATCCTATTACGTTGGAACTTAATTTGATTTCGGTAAAAAGAGCATTTCTTCAAGATATTAAGCTATAATCTAGCCTTTCTTCTCATTTCAGGGGATCGTGTGATATCGTTACAAAGTCGTGCGATAAGAAGGGATCTTATCAGGTCCGTGCAAAATTATTGATCAAGCATCATTGGGAGAATTGAACAACGAAAGCAGATTAAGATCTACATCGGTGGAAATAATCTTGCCAGTCCAACGCAGTACCGTCGATAAGTTGCACAAGAGGAATTCTCCCAGAGCCCGTTGACGCAATTCTTAGGGGGAACAAAAGTAGTGGGAGTGGACGATTCGAAAATACGTCAGCAAGGAATCCTTCTCGATCATCGCGCGACGAAAGAAAATGACGATCCTTCGGAGGACGTTAAATGTTGTCACAGGTGAAAAATTTGGAAGGATTCTCTATATACATATATATATATATATATACGAGGAAGGGGAAGGGATGGGTTGGATAATATCGCTATTCCGATCTAGTGACGCAATTTGCATGGAACGGATCAGCCGTATAGATGGATATATAATTCAATTTCCCATGCAGCAGGCCTATTGATTCCGCAGCGCCTTGGAGAGTTGGAGAGGCTCGAGTACGATAAAATATATCGCCGGGCTCTCCTTTTATCTCTGCTTAATCGTCCTTGCTGGCTGTTTAGACGCGTTCAAATCACCGGCATTTGCGAATGTTCGTCGACCTCGCTCGTTACGAAACTCTCCATCGAAGTCTCCGCTTCTCGCGACCAGCTGAACCAAACAATACGTTTATGCATGTATTACAGCTACGTATAAATTCTATCTATATATGTATATTTGTTGCTCCGTAAATATACAGGCTATAGCTCAACGGCGTTACATTGTATAGGCATATAGGGGGCTTTCCCGCTCGAGAGCGAAGTGAAAGATTCAACCGAGCGCTGCTTATTCCAATGGGAAAGTTTAAATGTGTAAGGAACAAAAGAGAGTTATATGTATATTTTTGCTATATAGTGTTCGATTAAAAATGTCCTGGGACCAGAGTTCAATACTGGGGAGAGAACAAAAATTAATGTGCATATTCTCTTTCGTACTTTGCAAAGCTCTGGCAAATTTAGATAAAATCTAGTAGCGGGCAGTTGAGTAATGAAATGAAAAGTTTATATATATATATAAATACTCTCTGTACAATAATTTACACATTGAAATTCATATAATTATTTTGCACATTTAATGTTTATCACAAGAAGCTCTTGTGTAATTAACCTTTAACTAGCGACGTGCTAATTTACCAGCGTAACTACAGACATGTAGTCTGTCATAGTACGACAAAACAACCTCGTATAGCTTTAGTCAATTATGTTTCGTTTGGTAATATAACATTTTTTCTCGGCGTAACTAATACGACAGCGTCACCAGATTATTCGACCGTTACGACGAGGCGATTTAAAGTAATGCACGTACATTCTACAAAAGCGCGAACCTTTTGTTTCGCGATTTTGCTTCTTTTATCCCTGCCTCTCTTCCCTTTCTTTTCAAATTTACCTCAAAGGGACAATAACGTTCCATGATGCAGCCAAAAATAAAAACCGAGTATACGCGTCGAATATTTGAGCGAAAGATGCGATGAATGAATGCAGGTGTGATTTTTTCCGTGCCGATCTCGAGTCGGGATGAAATAAGGTATGTGGAAAAGAAATCGGTCACGGATCATTTTCATTTAGGACGGCAAAATCGATACACGAAGGGGTACCAGAGATACATCCGGAAAATCGATAAGCTTGGAATTCATTGCGAAATGGCGGGGAGTGATAGACTACGGCGCCTTGGACGTGCAAACGCCATAAGTCACAAAGGACTATTGTGCGTATTTTTGCTTCGGGAGCGGATCTAATCGGTGGCTAATCGCCCACGCGCGAATAGCTGTGCGTGCTCCGTGTTGCGCAGATCGTTAAATCGGTTTCGTAGCGCGTTACGCGCACCAGGTATTTGCCGCCGGATCAAGGCTGCCGATTGTGCATTGCCAGAAGAATGCTCGTACGCCAAGTGCGATCCCATAAATTGTCACCGGCCGAATCCATGCACACAGAGAGACGCTCGTCGAATTATCCAATTTTGCGATAAGCGTGCACACACATACACAATACTTTTGTTATACCGATCGATTTTCCTCTCCCAACATTTTTTCGCGTATTAAATTTTAAGAAAGTCTTTTACAGACTAGATAAAATTTTGAATTTTAATTGCAGGTTCACCAACGCTGAGACCTTTAACGGAGAGCTCGATACGCTTAATTTTCATGGATATTTGATCTCTCGCAAAACGTCTATGACGAGAAGAATGATAGTGGTAGTTATAGGAGAGGGAATAAGAGAGATGGGAGAATGAAGATGGTGAGGAAAATTTAGCATGGCTAAAGAACAATGAGAGGAGATTGCAATTGTGTCTGAGTGAGCCGAAGGTATGTCGGACTCTCCGTTATTTGATAAATCTAGGGATGATAGGCGAGAAAAACCACGCGACGGCTGTATCGGAGGTTAAAAGGAGCAGGGATACTGCGCACGCGCGAGCATCCTTAGTAGGTCGCTCCATTCGCTGGTACCGACTCGCTTCTTAAACTCACCGCCGAGGAATATGCACATTACCATCCAACGTCTCGTCAAAAACATCCCCCGACTTTAAATTTTTATTGCAAACCAAAATCCTACTTAAAATTTTAAGTCAGAACAAGCACTCGTGTTAAAAAAAATGAAAAACAGCGTTCTACTGAGTTTATAAGTAAAAACCGGATGACTTTGGCAATTGTCTCTCAATGTTACTTGCAATCCAGGGCGGGGGTGTGGGAAAAATTTAGGAGAAATGGTTCGAGTGGCTTACGGGTACTTGAAGGTAGTATACAAGATATTTTTGATAAATTTTGAAGGCGACGAATTAGATGTAAAATGATAGAAACGATTTAGGATAAAGAGGAGTGCGTCGATGTTTGAAGAAGAGCGCATGCGCGAACGACAGTTTAGTAGGTCGCCAGTGCGGTTGAGTGGGATCGGCAGGGCTCGGTTGTCGCTCGGGTAGGCTCGTGAGGTACCGCGAACCAACGTGGCTCGCGGATCGCATTCGTAGTCAGTTAGTTAGTCAGTCAGTCAGTTGCGCGCGGCAGGGGAACCTCGGAGTACCGGAGGTTCTACTCGCTTATCGAAATTTCTTATCCAAAACGGGGAGGGAGGAGGTGGAGGTGGAGTGAAATTTTTAGTTTATTCATATCCCTTTGCGTCTCTTCTGTTTTACAAAAACTTAGTTTACCCGTTTATTCTTCTATTCCCTCGCTTCCCCGTTTCTCCCGTTTTCACTGAGTTTCTCTCCTCTTCTCTCGGCTGACCAGTCGAGAGAGTGACGAGATTCGCGAAAAAGGAGCACCGAGGCTAAGTGACACGCGTAACCAACGAGATTCGCCGAAATGGTATACGGAGGAGGTTTCGATTTGGTGGAAACGGTGAGTCCTCGACAAATTTATTTTACATACTTTTATTTCATCACTCCGATTTGCCATATATACTGTCCCAAAATGCGAGCTCTTCGACCGAACAGCGAGATCATCTCACTTCCAGAATTCTCCATTTCTCTTATCGCACCCTTTCCTAAATTGTACAATATTTTATTATCTTGCAAGAAGGGTTAAAATGTTTAGTCCCCTATCTCATGCGTTATAATTTTCTAAAATTCTTTAGTTTTGTCTCATCCATCATTTTAAACTTTTTTCACTTGAATCAGAGATTAGAATTTAAGAAGAATTGTATCGTGTCGAGTTTGATCATTCGATGATCGTCCGTAATAATTGTACCCGAGTGTATTTCCCAAGCGACAGTTGGTCAATGAGAAATTAACGGGATATCGTTTTTCCCTTAAAGCAGCATCACGAGTCAGATCACGTTTGTTCCATTCGCGTTTGAGCATATTACTCAATTTTGTTATTATCAGTTTTTGATGAATCATTGGAAACTACAACTATTAATAAGACATTTTCTAGAATTAATTCGGTGCAAATAGTCAATCCCTCCAAATAACATGCATTATTTTTGTAAAAAAAAAAAAAAAAAAAAATTGAGTTCCAGAGAACAAGAGATTACATTGATTGCCTTAAACAAAATATTCATTTAGAACAATATCGATTGATTGGCAGAAATATTAGTACTCGTTTAAGAAAAATCAAAGTACGTGGTTCCGACTGATAGTTTGGTGGGGATTGGCAATGTTGATTTTGGAGAAGAGTCTGCCTCGGCACGAGCTAGAAATAATAGTGTAATGGATATAGTAAGTGTTGGGGAGTCTCGTGAGCGTATAAAGAGAGTTAACGGGATGGTTTTGTTTCCCCGCGCGGGGAATTTCAAACGGCGTTTCGGACTTTTTACGCACCGGCACGTTTGACGAGGCGAAATCGCGCCCGCGCGCGTTCGGGGGATTCCACTTTTGCACGCTTAACGGATTAGCTTTATAGGTTCGCAGAATTTCACGCTAATCATTTGTGTATTTCGCACGTACAATGCTGGATCGACCGCTCCTTCGAATAGCAACGCGAACCGTTAATTAACAATCGTCTATTCCCGCGATGACTTTTCAGCCGAATTGCTGACTGCTATTTTTTCTTCTCTCTATCTCTTTGCCTCTCTCTCTCTCTCTTCCTTACTTTCAGCCTGCTTATATAATACTCAAGAACACCGATGAGAATCGTAAAAGCTAAGAGATATTTATGGTAATGACGATATTCTGAATTGCTAACGCTTCTTGGATCTCTTCCACTATTTTTTTTTTTTTTTTTTATTAATCCAATAAATTAGATTCTGGTACTCTTGGTCAATTATAAACTTTGAGGTAAACAATTTTATGATAATACCGATACGTACCGATGACTGGGATTGCAAGTAGCTCGTTCATTCCGTACGATCTCTGAATTACAAATCGATGCGAGTTGCCAATGAAGATTTATATACCAAAGGAAATAAAAAAATAGTGTAATTATAGCTTCTCTCATAAGTTATTGCAGAAATTTTCATAATACCGCATTTGCGAATAAAGTTTGCAAATGGGACGAAGGCTGTGCAAAGAGAAATGGATTTTCGCGTGAATTTGGTGGAGAGTTTGTCTCGCGTGGAAAACTTATTCGGGCAAGGATGAAGATTGAAAGGCAAATCCGGAGGATTATCCTGTTGCTCATTTCTTCGATGCGTTTAGCGCAGTTTTGCGTCAGGTGCAGTAGATACGGCCCTGTTGTAGAAAGACACGAGCTGTGTGGTGACTCGTTCGTACGGAAGGCTAACTTTCGAATCTACTACCACTAAAACCTCGGTGCTGTCAGTGGCGAGAAATTCACTCGGTCGGTACGTGATGGAAAATTTCGCGGTAAAAACATCCAAGATCGAAGAGGCGCGCGTTCGCTTATCGTTCTAGCAGGCTCCAACCAAATCGCCAGCTCCAATATACCAATACAACTAAATTTTCCAAATACTTTGCCACTCTACCGTGTCCTCGTAAACATTTTTCAAATGACCCACTATAAAACGCTACTACTTTTTGTCCGAGCAAACGATATTCTAACTATATCGTAAACACAAAATAATTTGCGACAAACTGAAATTTTCAAATCGCCCTCCTCTCGGTTTATTGCATTACTATATATATAAGACAGAGTGAAAAAAGCGTAATCTTTTCTTCGACTAAATCGATAGGTGAAATTTTCTCTTTTGCGCGAAACGTCAATAGACGCGATATTTACTGTTTACTTAATTTTTTCCCCTCGACTACCCAGCATTATCGACGATTTTTTATTTGGCATTGGGGAGAATGGAGTTTAAATGGTAATTTTCGATGGTAAGAAAGGTTGGCGTACAAAGTGTAATACAATAAAATCGACGTAAAATGGGAAAAGGGTGGGGAAATGGTACATCGAAGCTTATAGGTTAGGCGTTAAAGTGCGCATACTTTAAGCGGAGTGTGTACGCTTGGCTGGGGGAGTTTCGCTTTGGTGAAATCAACCGGGGTACCTTACGCGCGGGCCCTTCGAATTTACGATTCGCCTTTTTGGTATTAAAGCCTTTAGCCTTTATCCCCGAGCCGCCAAGGACAGCGACAACGTAGAATCCTGCCGTCGCTTTTGCCGTCCTGCAAATCTCGCGTCGAACGACTTTTTCCAATTACTCGTCGCGACCGACGAAAAAAGCTTTCGCTATCGCAGATTATACCGTACAGTATAAATAAATAGTATATAGCTACGAATGCTCGCTGCGACCTACACTTGAGATAAAGGACTATCTTAATGCGAGAAATGAAAATATCCACCGTATCTCGACTCGCCCTTTTTTTTCGAGGATCCCGATAGGAGGATCGACGATCGATCATCCATTATTCGCAAATAATCGACGATATAGGCGGATATCTCGAAGGGGATTTTGCGCGGGAAAGGGTTATTTGGGCGCTGCGAGATAAGTTGAGGTTAGGTTGGGTAGCTCGCTTGCTCACGCGCAATGGTTTTCGGGGTGGGAAGCGAATGAAGGGAGGGGGGAAGGTCATAGTTCTTTGTGAGTTGCGCGGGCGCAAGTTGACGTCCTTGCCAGGCTCAGATTCGAAATGCCGTCGCACATTAGCGAGGGCGTGGTAGCCCGTTGTACTGTCTCGTCGTGTTCCTTGTCTCCTCGTTCGCGAGGATAGCAACCTCGTTATAATTGCTCCCCGGAGCAGACCAGTCGTCGTCCGCACTCCGCACCCGCGTGCCACCTCTCTCGCCTCGCTCTTTTTCGCTATATACAAGCGCGCACCTACCGATTGACGTCATCGGCCGGTACAAACCTCCCAAACCCATTTTGCTGCCCCTTCTCCAATCCGTAATCTCATTGGTCCGTGGACACCGCTCCAATCCTCCGCCACTTCAAACAAACTCTCTTAAAACGGAGAAATTTTTAGACGTCATTTTTCGTCCACTAAACGAGTTTCGATTGAAAAAGTAAGAACTGATTTTATCGAATAATTAATTATTCCTATAGCGAGAAAACAAGAGACAGGGAAAATGAGGGGGCAAAGTGGCCTTTCTCGTTTTCCAAGAATCTCGAGGGATCTTTGCTCCCTGATCCCCTTTGTCCTCTGCTGCCTTACAAAAGCTGATCTGAGACCAATTAGCGTACGTCCATTATAAACTCTTACCTCTCTTCCTTTAAATTCTCAAGTAAGCAAACAATTTTTCAATTTCAAGATTTCTAGCCAAACACGAGGTAATCGTCTCTCTCCGGATTAAGAGCTTATTTTTCGGGCAGAATGAAAACTCCAATTTAACTTGAAGAGAAAATGTCATTTGGCGAGAATCTCTCTTTTGTAAGAATATAATTGCGTACATGGGCAGCCATCATCGGGTATCTATACCGACTCGTATATATTTATTTGCTAGACCCGCGTGAGCTACTAAATCTCAAGAGTTAGAAAACTGGCAATATGGCAGCGTGCAATTAGAATCGATTACCAAACTGTTTTTGATCGTGGCGTTTTTCAGGCGTGTCTTGACCTTCGACACGAGTTGCTGACCTCAGCTAGGCAGCTGTGAAAGTTGCGGTAGGTCACTGCGCTCTTTCCTCCTGGCGGAAAGTCAACGTAACTCTCCATCACGACTTGGAGAAGTAAAATAGTAAAATCTGTGCGAGAGTACTTTAAAGTACTGTAAATTTACGAAAAAGTGAGAAGCCAAAAGAATACAGCAATGAGAGAGACATATAGTGCTTCTTTCATATGTTTACTCCATAAGAGAAAAATGACTTTGCATACAGCTTTATTGATTCACGCCAATGAAATCATCATCACTCTGACATCATATCTGACCGTAAGAGAATAGTTTTTAGGGAGGAGCATGTTTTCTGAGAAAAATATTTTAACGTAATAATTACACCAATCGGACTTGTCTATCCGTCACATAGAAAATCAAGTTTTGCAATATTATAGACATGACTCTTTCCAGCGTCGTAGTGATCTTCTAAGAGTTAACACAAACCGTGAGCAAAAAGAGCAAAATTCAGTTGGTTTTTGGAAGTTTTGCAGAATAGTATATATGCTATGGGAGACCAAATTGATAGTCCCGGTCAACCAGGAATCTAAGATCAGGATCGATCGAAAATCAGGTCCATTAATCACGGAGCGGACGACCAATGGCGCACGTGGGTGGCCAGTGTTGACGCAAATCGCGCAGATTTTCGAAAGGCGATCCCGAGACGATTGCGGCTGGAAAGTGAACGCGCCGCGAACCATAATTGCTTATTGTCTAGAACGAGGAAAATTCCTTGAGAAATACCGATAACGCACGCTCCTTCAACGATACATGGCCTCACTTGCCATTGTCCGCCATTTTTTCTCCCCTTACCACCAACCCCTTCTCTCGGTACCATTATTGCTATTTATACGTATCACAACAATCGAATCGCTAAAGCAGATCACATGGTATATATATATATATACATATACCGATCAAGCCTCGCCATCTTGTCATTTGTATCGGGTACCATTGGACGATTGGATTAAAACAATGTGGGGAAAAAAGTGAAATTACGTCATGAATGTTTTGGTATTTTGGAAATGGATAGAAAAAAATATTGAAATGAGAAAATAATGAAGCGATCGAGCATGGTGCAATAAAGCAATAATAGTTTTTGAGGTTAGATATAAGAGTGAGTATAATGGAGCGGAGTTGGAAGAATTCTCGCACGTGTGTAGGCGGCTTCGATAACAAACAAGTAGGCTTGTCGATCGGTGCGGCGAGTTTGCAGACGGCGATTGTGAGAAATTGCTAGACGGGAGCGACTGGACTCACGTAATCTCGCTTTTCTCTCTCTCTCTCTCTCTCTCTGTTCTTCTTCTCTGGTTCACCCTTCCTCCCCTTTCCCTCCAATTCCATATTCTCGCTGATGGAATAGGCGCCGCAGCACGCGAGAGATCCGATAGCCTCTCGCGCGTATAGAACGGACAATATTTTTCAAGGTACGCGACGCGTTAATTTTCTCCTCGAAGGACGAGGTGAATTATCGGAAACAGCATTGAGCGTAATTAATGCTTCTGCTACGCATCCAACGCTTTTCCGCCCGCGGTGATTTCCACTCGGCTCGCCTCGCGCGTACTCTGCTATTATAATACCGCGCCTATTGTCTTTTCCATACAAAACGGAATTGCTAGGAAGAGGAGAAAAATTTAAACAAATAACAGATCTCGCCTTAGAGAATTAATAAATAGCGAAGAACAATGACGGAGATTGCGAAACCAGTCTCGGAGGCGATATATTTGATGGATATTTCTTCTGTTTATTGAATAAACACGAGCCGTCCTGAAGAACGAGCGCGCGGCCTATCGGTCAAGCTTGGAATTAGTTTTCTGAAGAAAAGTCGGAGAGGGGGGAGGTGAGGTTAGGTCATAAAGTAGCGAGACGAAGGTTGGAATGAATTTCGTAGACAAACCGTGTGTTTCGGACTGCGCAAGTTGAAATTTACAGCGGCCATTACGCCATATTCTTTGTCTTGTCGCTCAAGCTTGGGCCTCTCCGCGTGCTTGCGTTACCGGTGAGCGCGCGCGCGCCCGCGCGTTACGGCGTTAACCCGCGGATCCTGCCTGCAGATGCGCTTCTCAGCTTCTCGTCGAGGGATTCGACGACCCCTTTTCTCGCAAAGAATGCGTCAGCTCCAAACCGAGAGAATTTCGAAGTAATTGAGATTCCACCACACGCGATACGCCGCCGCTGCTCTCTTCCACTCCTGCAGCGCGTACCTTGATGCAAGAGATGCAAGATCAATCGGCCTCTAACCTAACCTAATCCGACCTATCCCTTACCCACGCTATCCATTATACTTATCGACAGTTGAAACTTATTTTTCCGATACTATACGCTTTGCAACTTCTATACGGAACGATTCCAAGGGTTTAATTCATTTGTTACATCCCTCACTGCGGTCGATTGCTGCTGAATAAGCTTCGTGAGAGGCACAACAATTTTCCGACGGCGAATGATTTTCAGAAATGACCGCTACAACCTTTCCTCGTTGTTCCATATATTTTCTTTCTATACAATTTATTTAATGGAAAATTTCGCAGTTACGTCGAATTTCTTTTCTAGCCTATTAGCCTTCCACATTTTAAAATTACACGAAATTATCGCTACACGAATTTTAAGCAATTTATTCGATCAACTTTCGAGTTTGTTTGTAAACACGATAAAGACGAAGAGAAATATTGATCGGTCCACAAGATTCCAGCGTTTCATCCTCGATCCACATATTTCATTAGGCTCCAGCTCTTACTTTCACCCGGCCGATTTTTTCCCCCGTCTCTCGTGTAAAGCGAGAAATTCTCCCGTGACATCGTCTGTGAAACGGCGCATTTCAGAAATGTCGGACCACCGTTATATCACGATAAACACTAACGAATCCATTAAGGCCCGCGCAAGTAATTACGGTTAACGTTGTGTGACGTTCGACGGATAAACCGTAAGAAGGCCATAAATTGGAAAAAATTCTATAATTTCGGTTCACAGACTCGGGTAGAAAATAAAATTTATACGTGCGCGTTACGGAGCAGACAAATAAGAAAGCATTCAAGAACAGGCATTTGATCCAATTTGTATCGCCGCACTTTCACAAAGCAACTCGAGCTTCGCTTCGATTAAAGATGCTAATTAAATCCCATTAGCGATACAACGCTACCGAATTTATTCAATTTAAGCCATTCCTTCGTAAATCATACGCGTCTTATCTTCCTTAAGGATCGTTAATATTAAATCCCGATTTATCTCGCCAATTAAATCTTACAGTTTGATCAATAAGCTCGACCGATTCGAAAAATCCATATAGCTTGGAGGGAATTCGTAATAAACTCAGTAGGCTCATTGTCGACAAGAAGGGTGCAAATTAGACATTTCCCATAGAAAGACTGCAACTCGTAGTTCTCTCAAGGACAACTACTTCCTTTACTCCAGTCTCAACAATGCAATCCACAATGGTCTGCAGGTCGTGAATTTGGCAGCGTTCCAAGAAACGTGTAACAGCAGAGGAAAGTGTTAAAGATGCAGGAGTTGAGGTTATGACTGCGCGAGACTTGCACGGATCATGTGCGCCAGGCGCGTGGACGTTTATCGTTCTGGTACAGAAGATAGTGGGCCAATAGGCGCAAGCCTCGACCCAGCAAGTTCGACAAAGAAAAAAAAGAAGCGTATAGGAGTTGGATATAGACGCGTGCGAGTGCAAAGTTTTGGATTCTTACGATCGGATAGAAGTATTTACAAGTTGGAGAAAAATACGCGACTCTGTCGAGTAGAGAGCAGCAGCGCCCCAGGAGTCGCTCGAAGAAGCAACGAGCAACTGCGTTTCTTTGGTACGTGACTTTACCGTTAACCATGTTGAATCGCGCTGCTGTTTCTGCCGAGTCGCCTACATACGAGGAGCCACCGAGTCTCCGTAACACACAACACACAGCCTTAATGGACGAGTTTCCACCTCCCCCCCCCCCCCCTCCCCATATCCATCCCCAATCGCCTACCGACCGTCTCTTCCTCTGCTATTTTAACAGTAGAGGGGGGAATGATCCGCGTCGCAATTAATTCGACATTCGTACTTGTTTGTTCGCGATATACGAAATCATTCACAATATTCGTGACCGGTTATCGATCATTGAACAATTAATCGGCTATTGGTCGAAGCCGAGAAGAAGCGAGTCGTTGGTTCTGGGGGGAAATTTTGAAGGAATTGATGCGCGTACATGTTTGTTCCGGTGCAGAATGAAAAGGATCGTTGACTGGAGAAAATGATATTTGTCGGTAAAGCGGAAGTGGGTGGAGGAAAAAAGGAAATAGGAAAATAGCGCGATTCTCTGGTCGGATGCGCGGGCAGCTCGTCTGGCGGGTGCAGTTTACCGTTTTACGAGTGGTCCCCACCGGTTAGCACCTTCCTCTACACCCTGTTATCTCGGCGGCACCCGATAAGTCAAGCGACTTTATTGCCGTCGCCGGCGTTCTCTCTGCATCTCCTCCTCCCCTCCCCCCTCTACAGGTTCCAGGAGAGGCAACCGAACGGTAATTCGAGACGATTCGGAAAAACAGCGCGGACGCGTTGAGATGGAGCATGATTTTTTGCGAGTGACTTTAATGAATTAACAGAGAGACCGAACCACCTCGGGATGAAATAGCCCCCCGAGGATAGCCTCTCCAATCCAATTACCGCCAAATATTTCGACAACCATAATCACCGCGTTAACATACCTTCCTTTTTTTCCACCTTCATATTTACCCCCCCCCCCCCCCCTCTCTCTCTCTCTCTCTCTCTATTAGCTCGTCGATAATGTCATCTTTTAAGGCTCTCATCGTTTTTATCATTACCACGATAATGATTATTGTTATTATTATTATGATAATTATTATAATTCTTCCGTTTCGAGCACACATACGCCGCACTTACCAAGGCTGGCATTTATTAATTCGTAATTTGTCCATTATCGTTTCCTGCGCAATAGCGATATAGAAGTCTCGGTGTATTTCTCAAGATCGTTCCGCACTTTATTTATCTCACATGTGTCCACTGATAATGTTATTCTTTTGGCCTAACTGTAAAATATATGCATGTATTTGTATAGGTAAACCTTTGGCATTGTTGTTTGGTTACACAGTCGCAGCCCATTAATTTGAGGGAATTTGTTCGAGCGGCGCGAGCGATCTCGTTTGTGGATTTGCCACGACAGGATTTATTTATGGCGATACGTAGAAACCTTACGGATAGAATATTTGTAAATCAAGATACAAAAGCAATTGGAATCTGGTTGCTCCTTATTGGAAAGGAATTATCCACGGTTTGTGATAGAGAGCGGGGGGAGGGGGAGGGACGTAGTATATATTCTAGTATAAAATAATTATAGCATGCGGACAAACCAGAATAAGCGGCTGTGGGCAATTAAAGTACAGTTAAAAATACAATTATACGCGCAGTGTAACGATTTATCAGGTTGGAGTTGTACAAAGTAACACTTGCATTCATAAATAGGAAGATTTTATATCGATCTCTCGGAGGAACCAGTGGATCTTAGAAAGGAAAGTTTATTGGTGGCTGATTGACATTAATGATCCTACTTGGAACTGCCGTTTCGCGCGCCAAGCTGTGAAAAGTACCGATCGATCGGGCTTTGCAGCAGCACGTGCTCGATGTAATGGAAACGCCGTTTGGTAATGGCTGAATTACCGCTCACGATTGGGAAGGGAGGGGAGCGGGAAAATACACACATGGAAATAGAAAGGAGTAGAAGTAAGATAATGCAGGCAGTGAGAGAGAAAGAGACGTGGAAGGAAAAAAAAGAAAAAGAAAAAAGAGAGACGTATGAGTCCCGAAGAACTGGAAGTTTCATTTGAATAGAATAGCTCGATACTGATTTACGATATCCAACCCTCTCACCATTCGTGACCGCAGTTTTCCATCTTATTTTTCTACTCGCAGTCTCTCGGTTCGTTTCTTTCTCAAACCTTTTTTCTTTTACTTTTTATCCACACTCGATCATGCGCCATTACTGCCCTCTAGCGGCTGCCTGAAATCGACTCTTGTCTCTTCTTCAAATTCTCCCACCGTCATGTTTTCGACCCTTCCTATATAGAGAGTCCATTATACAAAAGAAACATACGTTCTCCAAGCAAATTCTGCCAGATATCGTCGCGAATACGTCACTGCTCCCCTTCGATCTCTCACTCTGGACACTATTAATCACGTGATACGTCCGTGGAACTTGACCTCTTTGAAAATTCAGAGTCGAATGGCGCTGGTAAATTTTAGCGAGAAAGAAAATGTCTTTGGAAAATAACAACAATTACTGTTTTCTAAGAAAATAAATTACAGTCGGTTTATGCCGGAGCATAAAGTAAATATAGTTAGTAATAATGAAGAATGCATGCGCATATAGGAAGAGTTGAAAGAAAGTGAATCGGAATTGGTAGTATAGTTTTCGCGCGGTTAAGGGGAGGTGGAGAACGGACAAAGGGGAAAAAGGACGAAATGGAGAGTGTTGCGGGGAGGGGATGGAATGAGTACATTATGTAGGGACCACACGGCGTACGGGTGGCTGCATAACGCGAGAACGAGAGTGCGCGTATCTGCTCTGGATATACACAGGAGGTTCCGAGAACGAGGGGCCATTACCGGTGCTCGGGCCACATACTGATATCTCAATACAAACCCTTAGTTTGAATCCATTATAATACCGGGACCAGTCTCGTCGTGCTGCCCGCTGCCCCGTGTGCAACGCCAATGTTTATAGCGGGATTCCTCCATTGGTACTCGGAACTAGGGACCGAGTCGACGTAGACCCGAAGTCGAAGCCGAAGCCAAAGCTTTCTTTCAACCACGCTTGTCAACTCTGCACCCATACGATACTTATGAATTATTTACATCCACTCGTGTCTCATCCTCCGACTCTCGCTCCATCCAGCAAAATTAATCCATGCCCTCTATTCGTTTTTCCTTCGATGCTCGCTTTACCTTCGGCTCGAATCTCTTATTCTCATTCCCCCATCCTATACTTTTTACTAGGAAATACACTCGGCCGCAGCATCAACGAGTTTGCCAGCTTCACAGCGAGACGAAACGAACATTTTTGACCTTGCCAAAGGAGAGAGAGAGAGAGAGAGAGAGAGAGAAGTCAAACATTCTCAGCTGCCGAGAATTCTTCTCTTTTTTTCACACACTTTATTATCAACGAGTTTGCAAGGCCATGAATTTCTCGAGATTACATTTATTGACTACATTGCTCATGAGAATGCAATACGCGTGTGCGCTTGAGCGTGCGCGCTGGCTTTGATATAACGGTCTGTGTTTTGTAAGGTCTTTCACAATGCTGGTGGACCGATAGCGAGAGTATAACGATTAAAGTGCCACTTGGAAGATATTTGTCGCTACGCGGGCGCGCGCGCCAAAGGCACGCCCTGCGGAGGAGGCAATGTCTTTTCTTTCTTCTACGAGATCGCGACTGCTACACTTCGCCCACCCTATAGCTCCATCCCTTTTGCTCTTTGCAGAATAGCTAATACCAAAACCTCCAATCGACACCCACGCGCGAAATTCGGTTTTTCACGCGCGAAATGACATCTTTACCACGGCCGATCCTATATAGGTATATGCTATCCCTTGTCCAACATTGTACAAATTTTTGCACCGTTCGTATAACGAAAAAAAAAAATCTTTTGTCGATACTGACACCAAGATCGCGCTTAAATCAACGTGGAAAAACTGCATTTTACAGCTCTCCCATTCTGAAACTTGGTCTATTCTCCATTTTACAGCACCATTGCGTATTTTATACGAGCAGCCGTGGAAAAATGGTTCGGATCTCATTTGGCTGGTTCCGCTGGCTGAAATTTATCTCTTTCTTCACTTCGCCGTGGAATCTTTCAATTTTCATCCACTCGAATCTTCGCGCGAAAAACATTTTTCCTTCGTAAATTTTGTTTTGCCTCGGAAGTGTCCATCCACTCCTCTGCAACGTATATTTGCGCGCGCGTGTGTGGGAGAAGTTATGCTCCTCCCACGCGATTAAAGTTTTCTCTTCTGCTTTGGGGAATTGTGTTTAGAGTCCAAGTGCGATCCGACCGTCGCTGCGCGGAATTTTACAGAGTTTTCCATTGGCGTTAAACGTTTTTGCCGCGATTAAGGCAAATCCTCAAAGTCTAGAGATATTCTTACAACTTTCCTAGAGTCGAAAATGGCACACAACTGCACCGCGAGACTTTCTCTTTGTTCATTCATACTTTCTTTTAGCTTTGCGTTTGTCAGTTATAACTCGTCTTCTCGAATACCATAGATATAAATATACAGGGTGTCATTCGAATACCGTCTATATATTAAGATCATACCAATGATGAGCGACAGAAGCCAATTAAGAGTGTATAGAGTAAAATTTATTTGTTTTTCTAAATAATCCAAAACTATTGTATCGATGAAAATCCAGTAGGAGTATGGTGTTATATATATATATATATATATGGTTTGATTAAATTTTTCGAAAGATCGCTTATTCCTCCGTCGATATAGGAATTTTGTTGGAACATTCCAGAAATTCCTGTCTTTCCTCGATTCCCAGAGACAACGACTATATGCCAAAGCATTATTTCGATTAGCGATGACTCGTGACAAATATTCCTCGATCTTTCAACCGAGCTATTTTCATCAATTACGATTCAAGATACTACTACATAAATATGTATTTACCTTATCGACAAAAAAATCTCTTAATTAATCGAATTATCGTTCCTCATTATTCTCTTCGTCCTTATAACAAATATTACCAAGACTCTTCCACTTGTGCGTGAGTAAAAACTAAAGAAATACGCTGGGACGAATAAAGTATTCGAGTAATAAAATTGTATACGTGTGTTCAGATTTAACGAAAATGTTAATTACAGAGTTGTACGATGAGGGGGTAGGAGGTTGGAGGGGGAAATGGAGCAAGCAAGTGACGAATTTGCATTTGTGTATGTCGCGGTAATAACCGCTGGGAGGAATTAAAAGAAGGATCGTTGAATTATTGAATATTTTGAATTCGTTTCAGGGATTTTCTGCATATCGCCCCTCTCTCGGACTTGGGCCAATCTCTGCTCAATCTTCCCGCATTGGCCGTATGCGAACTGCGAATAGCACGGTGTGTTTCGCTGAATTAAACATAAGTCAGCGAGTATAAAATATGCCGTGAACGTTACCCGGCTGAAAAATAAAACGCGGACCCGTACGTGTACGTGCCACGTGCACGCAGGGCGAGTGCGTTGAGTTTTCGATTCTCGCATCTCTCTCGGCTTTCTCGCTTCGCGAGCGAGGCGTCTCGAGGAGAAGAGGGGAAAAGAGCGAAAAATAGAGAAAGAGGAAAAGAAGAGATCACGCGGTGCTTATATATGCCTCTTCAGCTTAATTCAATTTAAATTTAGGAGCGCCGTGCGCGAATCTTGCAGCTCAAATGAATATCAAGCACGATATACAGTTAGATTAAATCATTTTCATCGCTAAATCCACTTAACATATATTTCAACGTTTTTTCTTCCTTTTCCCTCCTTCGTTTTCTCTCCTCTTACCTACATCTCGGTGACTTACTCTCGCGCTCTAATCAAGTTTCAGGTTAGAATTTATTTTCGTTAAATCTCTATAGCCATGCACACATATGTATAGTTTATCCCCTTGATATTAATAAATGTCACTGTTTCTTTCTTAGACTTTTTATATGTTACGAATTCCGAATCCCTCCAATCGCACACGCACACAGAGGCAAGCAATATGGCGGCCGGGAAGAGATCGAGGAACGTTCTCCATTCAAGGTCCAGTTTTCTTCGAGCGTCTAACGTGCGCTGCCAGCCAATAATTAGCGGCAGTAAATTATCGCGAATGCGAAAGATCTTGCGGGGAGTCCGTTAATTTTCTCGTTTATCGCCTCATCGATTGACAATCGTTGCTGCTAATTCCCAATCACCATTAACGAGGCTCGCTAAAATGCTAGCGTTTATTAATCCGACCCGTTTGGTATCCGCGAAGCTTTTCATCTCAACGGTTCGGACGCGAGAGGTATACTGCAGTACCGTTAGTGCGTTTACACCGTGATTAAAATAGAAACAAATAGCGGGAAAACAATCGGAAGATTTTCTATCGACATAACCTCAAATATCTTAATAGCAATTTTCGAGCTTTTACTGCTGCAGCCTCTTGAGAAATCCCGTTAATCCTGCAGACATTTGTCAGCTTGCGTACTCCAATCCGAATTCTCGTGGATCAAACTGAAGCTGAAAAATGTTTCTATCTCGAATTCGTATTGTGTATGACGAAGCGAGTGCAAGGTAATTTAGCGTTTAATCTGGTTTTAATCCTCGACCAACGGGATGAATTATAAAGGTAACGGTGAGGCGGAGGCGAGGCGAGGCGAGGCATTTGAGAGAAAATTCAGAAAATGCGTGTAACGGGGAAAGGAAGTGGATGGCGCTGAAGATACGAGAGAAATAAAAGAAATATGGCGGATCGAGCGGGGAACGATAATGGCGGATTTCTAGCGTTATTTGCATATCGCGCCACCTGATGACCGCTCGTTACGAATAATTCCCGGATGGCTAGTAGAAATTGAACAGGGACACGTGCTCGCGTGTTGTTTTAATTACGACGCTTGCATGCGGGTCGCTTTAATTAATCACTGATGGCTGAGCAAGAAAAAGAAAGAGAGAGAGAGAGAGATAACTGAGCGAATCCCAGGATTAGCGGTCGCTCTACGGAACTAATTGTGTATATTGCAGAAAAATATTAGCCACGTCCAATAAACATTAACATTCTCCGATAAATATGCCGAGTGCACACTCGACGCTCCATCTAATTAATGTAAAAATAATAAACACGTATTCACATACGAGTGGTTCATTGATATAATAATCCAACAACGCCACTCTTCGCGTTTATCCACTATTTTTTAAGATATCGATAACGGAAAGAAAGATTTCTATACGCACGTGTTGTTTTATGGCAAGGTAACAGCTGTTACTAAATGTTTTAATCCGGCGTTTAAAGCGAACAAGTGGGCCGTTTGAGGAGCGCCAATTGTAAGGATTGCCAGGTGAGCAGGAGGCATTAATTCTCCTTGGCTTGAATTGTAGCATGAGGTGCAATGCAGGGTATGGGGGAGGGGTGAGGATTGGAGGAGAGTATCGGCTCGTTTCGCAATCCCGGCGGCAGCGGCGGTTTATTTAACGCGTCGAGCGCAATTTATCGTGCCGCTCTGGAAATCGCGAGTAGCGCGAAACCAACTCGGCACGACTTACACGCTCGGAGAACAAGCGAGAAGCGCCGGCGATGCCTAATGGCGTCCACTTTACCGCTTTCCGCGTGTCACGCCGATTTATGGGCCAGCCCTACGAGCATCCTTCCATCTCACTTTACTCTCTCAGACATCATTCTCTCCCAACGAAACTCATTTCTCACCTGCATTCGAGTAAAACGCTCCGTTTTCTCCCTTTCACCCAAACATTACCCCCCCCCCCCTCTCCTCTCACTCTCTCTCTCTCTCTCTCTCTCTCTCTCTCTCTCTCTCTCTCTCTCTCTCTCTCTCTCTCTCTCTCTCTCTCTCTCTCTCTCTCATTTAACGCAACTATCCTTCTATCTCTCCTCGACTCTCTTCCGCAACGACTTTATTTCCAATTTCAATATCTTCAAAATATCATTTTGTTATCCATGTGCCACGAAAGGTTTCGCACACAGCGTTAGCCTGTTTAACCGGTAGTTTATTATTATACTTTCATGTCCAATTTACTTTTTAACACTAATAAAGTAATTTTTGCCAATATAACAAAGTCGTCTTATTTAGGACACTTTTCGGATGGGGCTTTTAACCCATTAGTCGCTTATAATTCTCTTTAGCTGCGCAGACGTCGATTTTTCTCCTTTTTTTGTCCGATCATTGTATCTCTTTCCACTTTAACGCAGTTCTCTCATTATTCTCTCTCCCTCTCCCTCTCCCTCTCTTTCCGATATGGGCTACACTCAAGCATCTATCCTGCTCTAACGAAGATATAATTTCCTTGAATTCCCTTCCTCGTTCCGGCGCGATATACGTCAGTCCATGAAGCAAATTGCTCAATCCAATACCAATAATTTAATGTGTCTGTATACTAGATTTAGTTCCTTTTCTACTTGGCTGAATCGTTTGCCCATGGTTCGATCCACGTACGCGCGTCGCTCCAACTTTTCTACCGCAACGATTTTTTGCTCAGCGTTAACGCGTCGAAAAGCCAAGTGGTACGAGCGCGTTACTGATCAGACGTAATTTCAGAGGGATATGATAGAAGATTTTTCATCGTTTTTTACAAACGGCAATATTTCTCACGATGCAGAAACGCAAAGTGGACAAATTGCAGTTGGTGGGTGACACGTATGCGTTGCAATACAACGAAAGACGCTGCTGTATACGTTGGAACAGGTGAATCGCCGCCAATACGTTCCCCCCTCTAGCCTTTCGCTCGGAGAACGAGCTGACACTTTCAAGGTCGGCCACTTCGGGTTTTCCAAATCGCCGTGGCACATGACAGGCAACTTCCTACATTCCTCCTCGTTGCTCCTTTGGTGAGAGGATCGAGCAAGAGAGTGGGGAACAGACGGGCAAGAAGCGAGAGCAGTGGGGATAATCCAGAGGGAAAGAGCGAGATGCAAAGACGGAAATATAAAAATACACGAGAGAAAACTGGAAATACGATTGTACAATAGCTTAGAAAAACTTTAATTATCCTTCTTCGCAAATTGCTGCTGTATTTTTTTTTCTTTTTAGTGGAAATATCTTTTCGAGTCGAATAGAGAAAAGCGTTAATTACGAATAATTATTGAATAGATCGATGCTTCGTTGGGGTGGAGAAAGAAGTGAAAAGAAAATCGAGATTGCTTTTGTCTTGGCGATGCGTGAACTGGTCAACCGGAGAGTGGGGAAGGGGTATTAATCCGATACCGAATACTCGCATGGTTGACCTTGTTTCCCGTGCGAGATATACATGCGAGAGCAATATTAATTTCAAGTTTATTCCTTCGCAATTAGCCGGGCGCATTAATGGAAGCATGGAAACCATTTTAATATCTCTCGATGGAAAGATTAAAATTTCGTTTCTTTTCTTGTACACATATATTTCACCATTTAACGATTCTCGTAATCGTCTTTGTGTCCGCAGTAAAATCGTTATGATTTTTTGTCGAATTTTATCGCTTCATCTCGTCTACCAGTGTTATAAACTTTTTTCTACGGTCGTTCTTAAAAAGCAATTTGAGATGTATAGAGGAGGCACTCGACTCGGAGCCACGTGCGATCTTGTAACTTTTGCTCTTTCACTACGCGCTAATAGATCAATCGACCGTTAATCATACGATTCGAGATAAAAATCTGCGAATTTTCGCTTATTAGGCATTCATAGGTTTCCTCTTTATCTCGCCGCATCAGTTGGTACATTGTGCAAGAGACACGGGTCTGTTTGATAATTAAGGTTAACTTGACGTCATTCGATTCGCGTGCGATGCGCCATCTTTCAGATTTCTTCTTCAACATCCACCCCCCCCCCCCCTCCATTATTCTTTACTACGACTATCACCGTGTCAATATTATTTCTTCAATTAACTTGTCAACCAAAACAGTCTGATTTAAAAAAAAAAAAAAAAAAAAAAACAGAGTGGAAGGATTCAGAATTCAAGGGGAACCACGAGAGGTTAACAATGTCTTTAATCAACCAGTTAACACAAATATCGCAAAATAGAAATGAGTCGAAATTACGCAATCAGCCGTACATATTATCATCGTAAAACCGGATGCGGTCACAAGGAGTCGACAGAAATCGATCGTGAATAGAGATACATCAGTTTGAACTATTCCAGTTTGGACATTTCGCTCTGTTATTTTTGTCAGCCACTCCTATACGTGTCGTCCAGTTATTTGCTTTTTTTATCTACGATTAATTATCGTGGAGGAGAAAAAAAATTAACTCAAAAATTGAATCGAGCGATATATACAAGTCGATCGCGTATCGCTGTATCGATCGACGGAGTAGGAGAAATAAAAGTTGGAGGGAGGAGATGAAAGAGAGAGAGAGAGAGAGAGAGAGAGAGGGGGGGGGGATGTGGAGTAAAAATCCTTCGACGGCACGGACTTTATTCCGGGCGGTGGTTGATTAAAATATCGACGTAAAAAATCTCATAGGGAGAGCGGAGAAGAGGATGCTGAAAGAAAGGGCAGAGAGAAAAGTTGTCCCCGCCCCCCTTAGACGGGGAGTGGGAGATAGGGGGATGCAAGGGCAAGGCGTTATCAGCATTCCCGTGTATATATATGAACAATAGAAAGGAAGCATCGTGCTCTGTTAGTTCGTGTGGGAACAATCGAAGTCGATACGATCGAAGCCTCGTTCGATTCCTCGGAATACGCTGGTCCGACTCGAAATCGAACTTGGCCTGGATTCGAAAGGGCATCCGGATAAGATCGACCCTAAGGATCCCTTCGCGGAATTGAATCGTTCGATTATGCGGCTCCAGCTTTACCCTCCACAGGAAAACGAAGGATTCGCAGGCTTTTTTCGAAACCGTGCGTCGCTTCAGCCATTCGCATTTTGGACCAATGGGCGTGGTCATTTGTAGAAAAAAGCTTGAGTGACGACCTGCAGCTACACGCGTCATTTATTAAAATTCGCGAATCGAGTGACCAACTTTGCTGAATGTAAATAGTCGTTCAATCCGTCTGGCAAAAATTGGCCGATGTATCAATGATGCGAGTAGAATTAGCCGACTATAATTTTATCATCTGTACGATAGGATTTGAATGTCTAGAGATAGGAATGGGATAGAGAAAGAGAGAATAAGAATAGAATATTGCGAGAGAGTGAGAGATATCAAGGGTAAGAACGGAGGAAGAGGAAAGGCTGAGACTGTAAGGAGCGGGTATAGGACAAATAAATAGGGAGCCGCGATAGCGTAAATAGTAACGTGATACTGCATAATAGGACATAAAACGGCGCGTGTATCAAACGGCAAAGAGCTGCTTTTGTCCGCTGTTGGCTAGTTGAGAAAGGAGTAGGAGGGGAGGGGGGGGGGTGCATTGTTATCAAATATTTCGCTACCACTAGTCGCGCGTCCCTTCGTTCCAAAGCAAACTATAAATCTTGCGATATTCGATGTTGGAAAATGGAGAAATCGAAGGAATGTTCGACTCATATCGAAAAATCATAAATTTGTGCCTTTTCCATAATCTCTGCGTTTCTCGTTGATTTTTCCTTCTTTTGAATGATTTTACATGTAGCATGCGTATGCAACACGAAAATCACAAAGTAAAAGTGGACCTCCGGCTGCACGGACGGGTTCTCCGTGAAAAGGAGGGAAGTACGTGGGCGGAAATAGAACATTTGTAAGAAATGAAAGCTCGAGAGTTTAAGCAGCGATAAAGTCGCGATGCTATTGTTATTGCACTTGCCATTCTTGGACACGCAACACGGGATGCGTAGGACGTTATAAGCGTCGATCGATAAATTATCGCAAAAATCCAACTCGATTCCCTTTTAAACTCTCGCAGCTAGAGCTTCCATTTAAATTTGCCAACTCTCCATATATTATTCGTATAGCCATTCAAAAGTAGGCTGATCCTTTATTTGCCGCAGAGTAGCAATTTTTCAATTCCCCAAATAAATCTCCCTGTATTTTTCGATTTCCTATGACAATAATTAATGGTAATCACAGTCGTTATAAAAAATCAGTATATCGACTGTCTTTTATATTTCCCTCATTTCTCACGGAAAAAATTGGAAGGGAAAGGGATTTGCACGAGTCAGGAAGTGAAAATTTGACATTTCTCGACGATTAATCTCTCGGTCAGAGAGCGAAGGAGAATCTTTCGTAGCACACGATGCGAGTCATGTCGACTCACGGAGCAGATTCGTCCTTGTCACTGAAGATTCTTGGCATGGGAGGAGACGAGAGCGTGGAAATGGATGAATATTGGTGAGAGGGGGAGGGAGAGGCGTGGGTGGAGAGAAAAACGCATTTGTAGAGGTCGAGAGATGTTTAGTAACGGGTAAACAAGATGGATACACGCAGATATTATGAGACAACTGTCGTACGTACAGATCGAGAGATAAATGGATCAGATATCTCTATAGTTCTGTTTTTTTTTTTCTTTTCTCATTTTCAATTTATCGATAAAGAGAAAGAACGATCTCTTCCTTTGGTATAGACGACGATCATTCACCGTTCTATGAACACAAGTTAACCGATTAAACGATGGTTCTCCTGTGCGGAAATAATTTTTCTTGTATTTTCTGTCAATCAATGATTATTTTATACTTTAATTTGTGGTTTGTCCATCGTTTGATGGGCCCGAGTGGCTGGTCAATAGATAAGATTTTGGTATACTCAAAATATTGAATGAAAGGGGAAAATGTAAACTTTCACCGAGAAACAATTTTAAGATAGCCTTAAAAATTGTCTAACGAAATACTACAAAATAAATGTATATAATTCAGCAATGACCAGCAAAAATTACTAATCCTAGAACTCTTTCCTATTTCAATGACGTCAGATTTTATTTCACATGCTTATTAGAGTCAATGAACTCTCAGAGTCAGAATTCACGTACGTTTGGAATTTTGATGTGCCAGGCGAATGAAAAAGCTTGAATTATAAAGGCGATAGAGAATTTTAGGCTTTTTTTTTTAAAGAATTTTAGTTAAAGTTGCAGCAATAAGTCCTTGATTCGTCCGCTTGTAATTTGCGAGGTCAGCGAACTCGAAAACTTTCGAGCGTTACTGGCCATAGGTTCGATGTTCGCGCGTACCAGATTTTTATTGTCCTATTGTAACAAGTTCCGGTATAAGATTCGTTTGAATCAAACTGAATTTTCTAAATTGGAGTCATTTCGGCTCTCAAGCTATTTGGCACTGCGAGTGATACTCTCGGACTTTTTAACTTTCTCTGAGACGAAATTGGACAAATTAGAACATTTCAGGCTGTTTGACCCAGAGTGGCGAGACGACAGTTTGATGCTCGTGTGAAAGAATTGTCTGTTGGGCCATTGTAACATATACTCCAAATACTAGAGTCAATCGAGTCAAACAAATTTTCCGGATTAGAATCATACAAAGTGTAATTTTGCATTACAAGCGAATCTTTTGGATTTTTTTGACCTCTCGATGTGACGAAATCTGGCGAATTGAGAGATCGTAGGCTATCTTGACCTAGGGTCGCGAGACCCTGACCAGCAGTGTCAGCTGGAATGGCCATAGTCCGAAAATGTAATTATTACAAAACTGAGATAAATTAATCGCTGCGAAAGTAAACGTAGTTTTACCTCTCTCGATAAGGTCGATAATAGACTATGCTATCGTGTAACCCCTCGAGATAAAAGTATTTTTTTAACAGTCATTAAAATTAGCTGGAGCATCAAATTGTTATTTTCAAGTTTCTTTGATTCCCTCACTACTGTTCTTTCGTCTTGCATCAATCGAGCTGCTCTTGCTCTTAAGAAGTGTTTAAAAAATCAAAGAATCATCCAAAGAGAGTGTTAATCCTTTTCTAAGAAACAGTAAAATTCAAATGAGATTAAAATTGAAAAATTATTCAGGAAATATTAACATTTTCTCTCAATAAACAATTTTTGAAGCAGTCGTTCCTAGACGAAGCGTGCGGCAAGTTTGAATGAGTCTGGAAATAAGTGATAAAAATTGTACACGTGAGTCAGATTATGTTTTCCCTTTTTACCATCAATAAGCTCCGAGATAAAAGTCTGGCGCAATAATCGAATCTCTTACGAAAGCAAATTGCACAATTTCGTTAAGCGTGCAGCTTAACGACTCTAAATCAACTTAATTATCCGAACGTGCACTGTGTACATTCAGAAATCACTATATAGATTCCATCGAATACCTGGTAAATTTTCTGTACTGAAAAATGAACGGTCGGTTGAACCGATAAATTAATACAATAGAATTGATAAAGGAGCAAAAACTCGAAATTTATTTCACAGCAAAGCTGTAACGAATTAATCCAATTAAATGTTAAGCAGGGGGAAGAATGGAGTTAGCGTATAAGAAATCCTCTATACTACATTTTTGCATTCCAATACGTGTATATTCACCACATAAGACGTGTGGGCATTTCCTGAGAAACGAGCGTGCTGCACTGTCTGGCCACGTCACTCGTATGACGTCAGAGACCAATCCTACCAGTCATAAAAAAAACCACGTGATACGTGGAATGAAAAAAAAGATGGTAGAAACTCGTATTGCAACTATCTCGCTTATTACCACTACAACGCAGCAACAGCTACTACTATTATTACTACTAAACAGACATTTATTATTCGCTTAATTGTTGCTTCTCGTTATCTTCAATCACTGCCAGCCGAGTAGCATCGTTCTATTATTAGATGTAATCTTCATTAACCTACTAAACAGCCAATAAACAAGCAACGCGCTTGCAGATCTCCGTAATATCACAAAAATATGCCATCGTCTCGAAATGCGTGCCGGTTGACTCGAAAAACTCGGCAAAAAATCTTTTTTGAAGCAATAAAAAAGAGAGAAACTTTTAAAGGAAAAAAATGCTTGCGGAGATAAAACGCACGTCGGGAATAGCATTATTGCGAATGATTCCAATCGGTATTATTGGATAAATGATCGAAGTATCATTACGATGATTGGACGAGATTGGCATGATGGATTCTTTGCTGGATCTCGAAATAAAATCTCTTAGCGGAGGGAGGGAGGGCGTGCACTTTTCGGTGGCGTGAATTGGAGTGTGTAGAGTAACCTCCAGGGTCCAGTCGCCGAAATTAATAATTCATACGCGAATGCTATCGGCGCGAGTCTTTCAGCGTTCTATACCAGAAGTGGCCCGTTACCTTCTTCTCTTCTCCTTGCGAAAATGCCGTTCGCCGATTCTATCAGCATAGATAAACACTCTCTTTCTCTTGGGAAGCATCATTGGGGACTTTCGTTCTCCAGCCTGGGTTAAATGGCTTGAATAAAGAGGGGGAACTACTAGAGAAATAAAATTGCAGGGGGAAGACTCGGAGAAGAAGAAACTGGAGAGAAATCGAGCTAATATAAGAGTAACAAAATTAAGACAATGTTGGAATTTAATAGTTTTTTCGTGAACTTTGAATATTTTTTTCTCGAGGTAAATTAAAGAAAGAGGGAAAATCAGAAGTAGAAAGTGTCAGGGAAATACGAAGGTGTAATATAGACTGACAATTTTTTATAAAATTATAAGAACAATGGTGGGCAATTTTGTGGTCCATGTCTATTGTTTTTACACCGTTAAATAAAATATAGGGAAAATTTGAACGAAAATTGAATGGAATTTATTAAAAAATAATAGTAACAAATTTTTGTCAGCACAAGTCGATTGAAGTGACTCGATGTGAATGGAATAAAGAGAGAGTGAGTGACTAGTAGAAAAGCAAAAAGTTGTAGAGAGAGGGAGAATTAAAAGAAGAAAAGGGTAGGGAGATATACAAAGGTAAGGTAGAGAGAAGAGTAAGAAAAAGATGACTAGCTTTTGTGTCTACTTCGCTATCTGGCGAGACCGATCGTTTTGCTGGGCGATGGTGGGGGATAAGAGTGGGGGTACAATATTGCACGCTTACCTATCCTACCTGTGTGTATGAGTGTAATCGTTTATTTCGCGTCGACCTTTGCGGGGCACTACGTCAAAATGTCAGACGCGACCCCGCCTGGCCAAGGAAAGATGCACTGGGAACGTTGTAATGGGCTTACAAAGCGTAACAAACTGATGCGAGGTCAAACACACGACGAGCCATAAACACACGACGAGATAAATGGCCTCTTAGGTCCACCTACCCCGGGGAAAGTGACCGGGACCCCCTTGGCTGGCGAAAAAAAAATGCTCACTTTATCGGTTATAAGCCTCCCCGATCAAGGAACGCCAATTAAATCCTGCGCGGATAATCTCGTCTGTAGCAGCGATATTCCTTAAGCAATATGAAACTGGTCCACGTTATATTCGTTTCTCGAGATCTCCCTGAGCTCCTCCCCGTGAAAAGCAGAGTAAATTTCGTCCGCGTCTCCTCAGGGTCCTCCTGGAATCCTCGGAGAATCATTTGGTTGCTATTGGGGGAGAATTCAATAAGTCGATGGTTTTTCGTGGTGTTTGAGCGTGAGATCGCCCCAAGGGTCGCGCGTGGAGCGTAACTGACGCGAGGTCAAACGCACGATGGGCAATAAACGCGGCCCAAGATAAACGGGCCCTTAGGTACGCCCGTGTCTGTCCATCCAGTCGAGCAACAGCCAGTGTAGAAAGTGTTTTCTCGTATAGAGAACTCGCCCTGGGCTTTGATCTATATAGCCATTTTATGCTCCACGCCGCCAACTCCCATCAAACACCCCTCCACTCCGTGGATACACTGTATAACGTAGAAATTCTTTCCACCATCGTATTTCATTTCCTTGCATATTTATCCCCGTTCACTCGCGAGACCGGCTCAACGCTATCTTGATGAAAGAAAAGAATCCTACGGCCGGCCCCGGTCGGAACCAGTAAGAAAGACACAGAGGGTCCTGCTTTTATAAACAATTATTAATACTTTATTGTTGAATTTTTCTTCCAGATGCCACAGACAGTGCCTTCGGCAGCCGGCTTCTCGCCATCCTTCGATTACAGCACGTTCCAATTCGATTTATCACTGCTCCCGGACGATTACGGGATCTCCACGGCTCAGAGTGCTCTTAAACCCACGCAGATCAAGCAGGAAGCTCGTTCACCGAGGCCAGGATCGCCCAGCGTTTACCCAAGTCCTCCTTATCCCGGAGGAACTCCAAACGAATTGCCCCTCTCGCCTAATTACTCGCTGGACGCTTCGCCAGGATACCCCACCAGTCCCTACTACGTTCCCAGAAGTCCTCAGAGTGCGCAATTCTACCCCACCAGTCCAAATCCGGAAACAAAACAGCCCGTCAAACGCGAAAAGAGCCTCGATCTTCTCGCCATACTCCAAGAATCCAGGTAATTTTTTTTTTCCTCCTACCTATACCGGATAGCTGTAGGAAGTATAGAGTTTTATGATCGAATGGAACCTGAAGAGAGATTTTCCGAATTTATTGCAGACTTTTGGCCGAGAGTCTCGGTTATAGGGAGGACTCGACGGACTGCACGGTTCCGTGCACTCCGCCCCGGACGGAGGAGGATATTTATAACAGTTTGGATGCGGATTTCTTCGGGAAGAAGGACGAATTGGGTGGTCAGGATCATCCTTTACTGAAGGACATTTTGTTCAAGGAGGAACCACGTTCGAATAGCAGTAATAATTCATCGACGTGCTCGTCGTCGTCCTCAACGGCTTCCTCGTCACCAGCACCATTGGAATTCGAAACTACGTCACCACTGAGGGAACTCCTCTTCAAGGGGGTCCGCAAGGACTATCCAGAGACAAGGAACCAAGCCCCGAAGACGGACAGGCCTCGGAGCGAGGGTACCGTTAATCCGCTGCAGAAGGAGGAAGAATTGTTCAAGGACAACCAAAAGAGCGATCATCAACTGTTGAGAGAGGTCTTGAGAGACACGAGTTTCCAGCGGAAGTACAATCTGCGTCCGGTTGACCTGGGAGGCGTTGGCACCGGATTCGTCGAGGACATGGAGTCCGGCGAGTGCGTCGGTGACCTGGCCAGGGAACAGATAGAGTCGGTTCTCAGCTTGGCCATTCAGCAACTCCAAAAGGACTTTGACAACACCTGTGTCGCCCTTGGCATTCATCCAGGTCGGTAAATATATATTATATACCGCTCACGATCCTAGATCCGACAGGAAGCCACGAGTTACGACCGATTTTTCCACTATTAAAATCAACAAATTCAATTTTCAATCCCAGCAACGCTATACACCGACTGAACGATGACAGAACAAAAAGAACAACAACGGTTGTTCAGTCACGATTAATCATAAACTCGGAAACAATTTGTTTCGCCCATTGTAACATTTGATAAATCGCTACTGATGCTACTCGGATAAATCGTCACCGATAACATCAGCTGAACGGAATCGCTGAAAATTCTCACGAGCGTTTGCTTTTTTCCTCTCGTACAAAATTCAAGCGACGAAGAATAGCGATTTCCCTAGGCGTAATTCCCCGTTAGACCTTCTTGCTACCTTGCCGCAGGCCAGCTATATAAACGACGCTTTTTAGATGATGTCACGTACGGAATAAGTTACAAAGTCATCAAGGCGTGCTTTCACGCGGGTTACGAAATTTCGAGGCCTCTCCCAAGGTCGTTTAGAGATTTTCCATCGTGTACATCCATGTTGTTGCTGGAGATGTAATAATGTTGCATGGGAAAGTTTCCTCGATGATTTTCACGAAGAATCGCATTTGCGTTGATTTTGCTTGCAGAACCAAGGCGTTGGAGTGCTGCTGATGTGGCTGCGTGGGTCCAATGGGCCAGGCGTCAATTGCAATTGCCTTCCGTTCCGTTGGAGAGTTTTAACGTCGATGGTGCAACCTTGGCCTCCCTCACCGAGGAAGAGTTCTGCCAGAGGGCCCCGCAGGTAATCATCAATTAACATTTCTCACCCATAATCCATCTTACCCACATCACCACTGCTCCTTTTTTATGCTAATCTCCCATTATCATTCTTCCACAATAATTATGCCATTTTATTTATAGCTCATTGCTATCTATTAATAATCCCATTCTTTTCTATCATCGCCTGCCTCGTAATCTATATGCATGTATATGTATGCTGGATACAATAAAGTGTACAGTATAGTGCGTGCATTAATCGTTCCGATTAATTCGATTTATGCCGTCCATTAGCAACAGTTTTTATACATTCGCGTTTTTCTCTGTAGTTTTAATTTCATTTTATCGAGCTTTGTTGTTCTTACAACGATCTGCATTTGATCATCCAGGCCGATCTATCCCACGCGATCTGAACATTTACCGTTAACCGATTTTACCCGCGAGACAATAATTAGCCGTAAATTGGAACGCAGATTTAACGAAGCAATTAATAACTGCACGCATTCGCCAACACAATAAATCGCCGGTGCGAGGAGAGCTGTAGTATCGTGGAAACGCACAACGCGAATCTTTCATCAGCATTCTTCGTTACTTTACGAATTTCTTTTTATTCCTTCAAATCATAAAAACTTACGAATAAACAAGTTACATTTTTGTGTCTGGAAAAAAGAGTGGTGGCTGAAAAAAGTGAGAAACTTTGTTTTTCAGAATCGTAATTATCGTGCAACTAGCTTAAAAGCGACGATAACCTGAGGAATTGAAATAATAAGCGAGCGAAAATATGCGCGACAAAAATTCGAAAGCGAAGATAAAGATAAAGTTTGCTGCTTTTCTCTCGCATCGCCCACAACGTCGTCGTTTGGTTATTTTCACACTTTTCGGTATAGTGTAGTACAGTATACATAACGTGGCCATTTATTTGTATTCCTTAAAATGGGATAATATACAGTACCTACTTCTTCATTTTTTTCTTTTGCTGTTGTTTTTGGCTTACGCGTGGCTACTACCGGTTTTCGCTTATATTTCGCACAATTTCTGTAAATTTCTGAAAATGGGACATTTCGGGATCCTGAATCTGTGCTGGGAATAGCGTAACATAACGTTAGCATAAGTGTAGAGTGTGTATAGGGTAAGGCACTTACCGCACCTTGGGGAATAGACGAATAAACGTATATAAGAAAAGTGTTATCTCGCCAACTATATAAGAGATGTCAATTTTGTTTGCACATAGGACCTTTCTCAAGTTATGTATTTGCATTGAAAGGCACCTTAAGGAAAAATTGATATCTATGGAGTTACGCAAAGAAAATGAATTTTTACGTTTTGTGATTCTGGAGCGTCACAATAGTGGCTCTGCTGATACATAAGAGAGTTTTCGGTTACCGGAATTATGGCGTCTCTATCATCCGTGAAAAATATTTTATTTGGCCTTTGTCGCTGGCTCGAAGCAGTTAACGCGACAAATTGATGATCACGTCGGAACGTGTTTTGATTTACGGACGGTAGAATCGTGGGTGAAAAAAATTGTTGACGTTCCTCGACTGAAAAGTTCGAAACGAGCAGATTCGTTAAGCTCGCTGGCTCTTATCTCGATCAGCAGTCGTCAGCAACATTTTTCGGAAAGGTTATCTCCGCCCGTCTCGAGAATTTACAACTGTTCGTTCCCCGTACGAGCTACACCATACTATAATACAATATATGTATACATATGCCAGTCCAGACGTTATCAATGCTCGGAAGTTTTGTCGCGCAAATAATTCGACGCTTCGAGGTTATGTTTGTCCCCTTTCCAGCCAACTTGCAGTGTCATTCCACTATCCATGTCGTTGCATTAGATGTCTCGAATATTTACCAAACACTCGCACACCTTTTTATGGCCCGATAAAGTTTCTCAAATAAACGCTAAAACCATACAATTTTTCTCCTCCCTTTTCGTAATCGACGAAAGTTGCTGAAAGGTAAAGTGGTCGATAGGAAAGAGAAGTTTGGTTGCAAGGAGCAAACGGAAGGTTAGGGGCAAGAGAAATGTGGTGCGCAGGCGCAGACGGAGAACTGGAGTTGAGAAATGGCCGACCAGGTCCGGTGAAAGTGAATTTCCTGGAAATGATCGTGCGTCTGTCCGATTCTGCGTAATTCGCGTCGAAGGGCGTGCAAGAGAGCGGCGCCGCGGCGTGTGAGTAAGCACGCAATAATGTAATAGCCACATTGCACGCCTAACGGTACCTGCGCGGTCTCTCCAATCAAACCACTCTCGACCTTTCCAAAATTCGTCCCGGGAATTATTTCTCGCTGCGGTTTTTATCCAGCCAGACCGAAATCTGGCTCAAGGTCGGCCGGAATTCCTCGAAATCCCCTCCAAAAATTCGAATCCGTGTAAAATCTCGACGGATTTCAAAAAAGATACATATATAGATTATTGGGAGGTCGTACGCAAGCGACTTTGTTCCAGAGGAATTTTGGGGGACCGGACGGGAGAACACGTGGTCTCCGTTGGGGAAGGGAAGGAGAGGGGAGGCTACATTGCTCAAGAGCTCAGCTAGGTAGGCTCGCGCGGCTCTTTTCGTTGGCGCAGGACTCGCGTAGGATTTCGAAAGACATCTGAGACGCGCGTGGTGCACACGTGCGTCACGGAGGAGAAGCGTTTTCTCGCGAGCGATGAAGGAGTAGAAGAAGAAGAAGACGCGCGGCTGCGGGGAAGTCGCATAACTGCATCTTAAGGTGCGTTCGAGCCCGGAATCGCGCGGCTGCCGATTGGTCGACGGCTACGTGCGAGTCGACACGATTGGTCCTCCCCGACGAGCTCCGGACCAAAGTGGGTCAACGGCTACACGACTGTTGCGTCTTAACAGTCTCGAAACAGCCGCTTTCTCTTCGACCGCCGCGCCACAGGAATTCTGACAACCGACGTGTTGTTATCTACTATCCCCCACTCTACTCCTTTATTCTATTCTTCTCACCTGATCTCGAACCAATTCAAATCTGTCCCAGAATCTTTGAAAAAATAAATCAAATACTCGCACATTTTAATATATTATCGATAAATAATAAGAATCTCTATAATGCAACGCGACAAATTTGCTTTTCCGTAGTGCGGAAGTATGTTGCACGCCCAGCTGGAAATTTGGAAAGCCGCAGTGGAGGAGTCACCGAGGAACACTCTAGCTGCTTCCTGGAGCCCTGCGGGAGTCGTGCAGACTTCCGGAAATGGCGGCAACGTCGTTAACACACCTGTCACCGCAGGAGCCCTTGCTTCCGCGGCAACCCCAAGCGTGAAAGGATCCACGTGCAGCATGGAATTTTCCGATGGTACTTTTTTTTCCTTTTCATAAATTTTCACAATTTTTTTTTTTGTTCCTCGTCGAGCAACGGTGTCTCTGATTTTAGATGAGGACGAGGAGGGCGATCAAGGGCAATCCGGCACTGTTGTTGGGGGAGGAGGTGGTGGGGGAAAGATACGAAACGGTGGTGGTTCACACATACACCTGTGGCAGTTCCTGAAGGAGCTCCTGCAGAGTCCCGGGATCCATGGTTCCTGCATTCGCTGGCTGGATCGAAGCAAGGGTGTCTTCAAGATCGAAGACTCGGTCCGCGTTGCCAGACTCTGGGGCAAGCGGAAGAATCGACCAGCGATGAATTACGATAAGCTTAGTCGCAGCATCAGGCAGTACTACAAGAAGGGTATCATGAAGAAGACGGAACGCAGCCAGAGGCTCGTTTATCAGTTCTGTCATCCCTACTGCCTTTAAGAAAGCTGAACCCTTCGGCTCCGTTATTGCGCAATCCCAAAAATTCGCGATCCACGCGATTTTTGCTCCAAAGATTCCTCCAGATTAAAAAATATTTTCAAAACAGAGGCGGACGGACGAGAATCCTTTGTCCGGGATTGTGGCAGCAGCGGAGCGCGGTGGATGGTGAGTGGGGGCTTCCGTCTCTTTCCTAAAATGAGCGTCTGCGCAAGCGCGGCGGTCACGTGACCGACGCGCGTAGCTGGGAATCCCCGGCAAAGGCGGGAAAAACTGGTCGACAACGGAACCAGTGCGGTTACGGGTCTCGCGTTGGACTCAAAATGCCGCCGGCTTTTCCCAACTACTTGTGTGAATGTGAAGCGTGTCTCTTTCGCGTGTTTGAGAGTTGAGAATCAGCACGGAGGTCGGAAATCTACGAAGATCCGTCGTGGACTTCGTTATCTGTTCGGATAACGTACGGCCACCCTCGGGTATCATTACGTACGCCCGTATTGGGCGAATCTTTTTTTTCATCTTCTTCTCTTCTACTCTATTCTTTCCTATTTTTTGTTTTCAACTTTCTCTCTTTACCTGTCCGATTCTCTATTGTAATTATTGTATCGTACGCGTAAGGATGTCGAGCGCTCTCTTGTTTCACGCGAACCACCCTCCCGAGAAAAAGCAGCGGAATGGCTTTACCTGGATCAGCAATGAGACTTTCGCAGTTTAAGCATTTGGAGTGTGTTACGGAATCTAATGGGACGATGGTAATTATCGAGTGCTCGAAGATCGAGGTAAGGCTGGTCCGGATGCTTTGGACCTCTCGCTGGATGAAGAATGTAATAGGACCGGAGGGGAGGTACGTCCCCCAGAGTCCGAATCGGTAGAGGATGAGGAGAGTCTAGCGATGAAAGAAGGGAGTAGCTGCTAGAGAGAGAAAGAGGGAGAGAGAAAGAGAGAGAGAGAGAGAGGCAAACTGGCGGAACTCGAAAGGAATCACTCTTTCCTCTCTATTCTTACGATTGCTTACTGGCCACCGCCGCGAATACCTCGAGTCATTGCGATTGGTGAGATTTTGGCTCGCGGAAATCTTCGCGCTGCTTTCTTCCACCCTGTCGAATCTCGCTTGAATCGCTCGCCAAACTCCACGAATAAAGAAACCACCGATCAATCCGAAATGCATACCTACTTCTTCGAATCGTATTCGATCCTTCCTGCACGAAATTATCCATGCTTCTTCGATCCGTATCACGGATCGATTTCCATAGTTTTTAGCCACTGCCGTCAAAAATGTTGATCCTCTTGTGCTCCGTGGTGAAAGAACCGTAACTTTTGTCCTGCTTTACTTTTTAATTTCTGGCAAATCCTACATGCAAATGGGGTGTGGACGGGTTTTCAGGTTTGATTGATCGGCTGCGGAAAAAGTTTCTCGGTCCCCTTTGCTATGGATATCTCGAAGGAATGAAGAAAAAAGGAGCTGAGCGAGCTATTCGGAGAAAAATTGACGATCGCTATTAGGCCGAGGTAGCCGATTTGCGCGGTTGGTGTACGGTGAATTTGGTCCCATATATCTATGATATATTAAACTTTGTATGTTCCATGAACGACTAGCTATTAAGGATTTCTAGTTTTTTAAGAGGCTCGCGTGAGCCAACTTTATCAAGTTACTCGATTGAGATTTTACTCGCTTTCGCGATTATCTTTTTCCGTCTTTTGTCTATTATTTTTAACATTATTATTATTATTCTATTTTGTATACACACACACACATTAGAGTTGTATGGTTATTAAAAGAGGAATATTTTTATGGATATAAAATGGAGTATATTATATATATATATACAAATGATATTTAAAGCTAATTCGCGAGGTTTTAGCCAGAGGCGAAGCAAAGCTGTTAATTATGCAGTTGTAGGTAACCGTTTTGTTCTGTTTTTCACGTAAGGTTATTTATAATAGGCGCTCCGAATGCCTGTTAAGTTTATTCGAACGTTTCATTAAAAACTCCTTGGTAGTTGACCTTCCTTTCTCTACTTCAGCTCACCATACGGTTGTACACTGGCGGTGTAATCGCTCTGTACCACCGTCCTATTTATTGTTTTCCCTTACACCAATATAGCCTTATCATAGATACTAAGAGCTTCTGCCTTCTTGTAACGCTGATACCAAAAAGAAAAAATGTACGTGTGAAAATGCTGTGTAGAATTGTTAATTTTACTCCAAGAAATATCGAGACAGAGCACGAAATGTTTGATTAGCACTCTACTTTAATGCATTTTATTGCTCAATTTTTTAATGCGGAAGTTTACAATGGTTAAAGGATTTTGTTGAATGATATTATGGCTTGATTGTGCTAGACGATAATCGAATAGGATGAATAGGAGATTAATGGGATGCTGTTTTATGTAATCCAAGCACGAGGGGGAGGAGGAAATGGGGCTTTTACACCTGGCGATTTCAGCGATACAAAGAAGGCACTCGGGTTGTTCTATAACGTTTACAGGGACTTGGTAGCCGGGCTTTCCGACAGGTAATAAGAAATGTATTGCCAGTAGTACCAAAGTATCCGTAGTATTCCGAGCCACGTGAGGGCATTTCCAGCCAAGACCTCATCTATTCTCGCTGTTCGAATCCTACGGATAAAGTTGGTTGCGTATCGAGAATCGATTTCAACACGAGATCCTCTGTATTCCAATACTTTTAATACATTTCTTATCCACGAGGCTCCGACGCTCAATCCCATCCAACTCGATCGATATTTATTGCCTATCTTCTTCATTATTTTTTATTTCCATTATTATTATTTTTATTATTATTATATCATTATTATCATTATTAGTCTTACATTATACAAGCACAAGTGCAATTATACATATTTTCATGCTAGTTTTACGGGATGAACTTTCGAGAAACACTCTTTGACGTTGAGGAATTATTTTCCACGTCGTTGAAATATTTTTTATATGAAAATTTTGATAATCGGGTGCTTCCATTCGAAGAGATCGCTTTAACTGTACATATACACGCATACGATACGTGGAAAGACGGCTATATCTTTTAGATGCGAAACATTCGAACATCGCACTTCATTAACGCGACCATTCGAGATAAGAGATTGTTAAAACTATGTATATTTATAACAAAAGGCACTCCATCTGTCCTAATGAAATTAGGCTTCGTTAACAATAATTAGTAACTTTATAACAATAACTATTATTATTATAATATATAATATACATAATATATATGTTATTTTTTCAATACATATTTTATCTCTGCCAAATTTCGGAGCGAGGTACTAACAATGTGCAAATATATCGAAAAATACAAAAAAATTATTGCTGTTTTGTTTCTATCACCTAATATCCCCGTCCTCCTATATAAGCAATTAGGCTCTTTCATTCGACGCCAAATAGTCAAGACTTTCATTTTTATCAATAGCGTAATCAGGCCCGTGCATGTGTCACATCGAAAGTGGCCGGGTGATGAAAAGTGAAAGTTTTTCTGATCACCAATCGTAGATGGAAACGTGAATCACCGCGAGGATTTACGTGCGTATTTTTGTATATATATATATATATATATATATATACGGCATACGCGTGATTCAACGGGCGTTAAAAATTTCAGGGAGGATCTTACACGCCAACCGTTATTAAGATTCCAAATCTTGATATTCTCACAATTGTTCGTGCAGTATCAAATTTCGTTTGAAATAAATGCGATGGCCATTTAACAGCGATGCCTCATTTTGAGACTCACCCTGAGGTTACCAAAGAGATTCACGAGATCCTAAGGTGGCTCTCGAGTCGATTTAAGGGGACGAATGGTGAATTAGCGCAGTTTATGTATTTTATGGAGTATCGTTAATGGTGCTGAGGCAAAGAGAGGTGGACGCAAGTGAGAATAAGAAATAGAAGGAGAAAATCTCGCGGCCATAAAGATTCGTATCGGTCTGGAAACGTCGAGAGGGCTGCCACGAGCGGTGGGCGTCCCTTTTCGAGATTTACGATGATTTAATCGTACAATTAATCTAACACCTTGTTGCAACAACACCTCCGAGAGCCGCCAAGAAGAGGGTTCTGCTGAAAAGATCGAGTCCCGAGTCCGCTGGATCGCCATTGGTGATCGCTTTAAGAAAATTGCGTGCGGTCAATTATAAAAACACTCTAAACCGTATTTATATACCAATGGCTCGTCACGCATTTTCAAATCTACCACCTTCGTAAGGTCTTGAAAAAAATCCTCAGAAAAATATTACGGATATATATTTTAAATTGCAATTTTTTAATTTTTTTAAACGGAAAAGATATCTCTGAGTTGAACTGATCCACGCGATGGATGTCGAAGAGCCTATAGAGTAGGATGGATTGAAGAGGGTGGGAAGGTGTTTGATGTAGTTGCTTCTGGGTATGGAGCACGATTTTCGCGAATTCTCAGCTGGCTGGCGCTGAGGGAAGAAGGCATATCGTGATGTATCGGCCGGCAGGATCGGAGTCGATGCAAAATGAAGTGTAAACCAAGCCGCGGTAAGAGTTGCCGAAGAGGAATGGGTACTACTTATGATACCGCCGTGCCGATAACTCGCAAATATTACCGGCCTTTATTCCGCCACGCCGTTTCTGGATCTTCCATCTTAAAAGTGAATTCGTCTCTTTTGCGCAAGCCGATATATACGAGCTACCTCCCTCTCGTTGTTTGTGTTAATCAACCCAACTGCGAAGTGTGGAAAATTATACGGTTTTACCGCCTCTACTATTTTTCAACCCTACGTCTCACCCCAATTTATCATTTCTCATCTTAATTAACCAAACCTTCGCTACGAATCTCAGCTTAAGCTTACCTCCATCTCTTTACATCTATATATATACATCTCATCCGCGTTTCCCTCTTAATGTACAGTCGAAATTGATCAAGATCGGAGTTTAAATAAATTTTGAGGTACTGATTTTCTCAAGCCCTTTTCCGCAAAGTCGGTGATAGATGCTGTAATATGCAGAATATAGTGAAAATATCTGGATGTACGTGAGAGATCTCTGCTATCTACCGAGGAGATTCACGAGTCAAAAACTAAGTTAGAGGGCTGTCGTAAGCTATAAGTATAGAGGTTTATTTTTCTAAAATGTCAAGTTCTCCTAGTGCATGATTATAAAGTAATATATTGTTAGGGTAATTCGAAGCCACAGACTGACTTTCTTAAAACTATTGAAATTAATTAGCCTCGAGTAAAAAATGAGACGGTCTCTCAATAATGTATCGTTAATTTATGGTTTAGTCAGTCGGATAAAGTTTAACCTAATTTCAGCATCGGTAGCCGAGCTTATTGAATGCGATGGCAGCCGTTGTCTGTACACACATATTTATCTGACAATTAGTTTCGCGGAGAATGTTGTTGTCCTTGGCTGGCAGCGCGCGCTGGTACGCTCATCTTGCGGGGGTGTATCGTGAATAGAGATTGAGAGGAAGGAGTGTAGAGGAGGAGGGGGGGGGGGGGTGGGGTAGTTGAGGCGAGAGGCGGATGAAGAATAGAGGAAACGACACTGCAATAAGGTGGAAAAGAGTGCACGAAAGATCGTAGGCTCCGCGGAATGCGCCTTATTTTCGTTATAGAAAGCGCGCGTCAGCCGATGCGTCTAATTGTGCGTATTAAAAAGGTGGATCGCTGCAGGTCGCATGGCGGCTGCAGGCGCTACCGAAGAAAGAAAGATGGCGGTGGATGTAATGTGGCTTTTGCGGCCGCGGTCGTCGAAATGAAGTACGGATTACAGTGGTTAGAAGGGGCGAGGAATGACAAGTAATGACTGTGGCACTGCCAATCACGCTTTTTTCGCCACCCATCGGCCTCTTTGACACCCGCTTTGCACTCTCTAATCGCGATAATCTACCTTAATCATTCGTCCAATCTTCTCGTACCCACATCCCGCGTTAAATTCGCAAACCGGCCGGGTAATTGAACGCGCAGGAACAATTTCTCGGATAAATTATTTAACAGCCCTTGGATAGCAATAATTCTTGCACGCTGATTCGCGCTCGGCGCTGTATATACGTCGGAATGGGCAACGTGTGCCTCGCATGCCGGTTTGGTCAGGGTAGAAAACGTTTGAGCTCCTCTTAGGCGCTAAATTTCCAACGAAAGGAGGAAAAGGAACGATAGTGGATCTCGTCCGACGTGCGAATGCGAACATAAATCCAAATTAGCGGCAACATAACGCGACCCGACCTCCCCTTCCTCATCCCCCCCCCCCCTCCTGATGCGATGGGGGGCCACTGGTGTTGGAGAGAGCAACGAATGACAGTAAATCGCAGTCTGAGTTATCGACGCGCCCGATCGAGACAGAGCCGTCAGCGAACAAAAAATACTCGCCGACCAAACATTCTTGTCTTCAGAAATTCTCCCACTGACCAATACATTATTATGCACCTTGATGCACTTTATATCTCTCTTGCCATAAATTTACAAACATTCGTAAAGCTTCGGACTTTTTCAACATTTGGTAATCTGATAGAGCTTTCTTTCGTTGCTATATGGTCAATATTTTGTGATTATTTTCATTACGTACTTTACGTTTAAAACCCGTGCCCCCCTCACTTCTCTTCAATTAATTTAAATTAAAGTTTCTTCGACTATTATCTGCCTCCGAGAATTCATGTACCTCATTTTATCATTTTTATTTATTCTCGAATGCAAACACGAACAGAGGTTCTTTTTCGATCGTTATATTTAAATTAATTCTATTAGATATTTTTATAGCGATATTCCTAATCAGATCATGTATAGAAGGGCGTGCTTAAGATATCTTTTTTAGCACTAGTAAAAGAGAGACAAAGGACACTCGATGCTTAAGACTGTCAGTATTCAGATGGCAGAAAATTGTTTTCGCAGAACGTTATTCTCGAAGTAAAACGCTAACTGCAGGTCAATTATATCCCATTTGTAAGCTTATACCGGCATGATATATAACGAAGACTTCATCAGATTTTTCATTAATTTAGTTGATCTCACAATATATTAATCGAAAATAAAATTAGGTATAGTTTAGTTGGATATTCGCTTAAAAAGGTTTTTTTTTCGCTCGAAATGACTGCCCTTAAGACCGTACTGTGTCTCTTGATCGAGAGTTAGAAAGTGGTTGCTTGAGTTTTACGATTGACGCGACATCTAGCTAGCTGTAACAACATTGCACTGAACTTTGTTACCGGCTGAGTCGATAGATTGTAGGTAAAGTAGAATTATTGTTGGATAGCAGCTGGCACATTACCTTTCTTAAAAAGGAGAGGGAGGGGGGAGCACTTACAGCACAGCAGAGTGCGATAGGATTTACCCAAGGCGCAGCGGGGAAATGTGAAGCTCTCTCTTGAACTTTGACCGTAGTCTAAAAGAGGCCGCGCCTCACTTCGCGCGGTACAATCTTAAAATATCAATAAAATAGTATAGATATTTGTAGAAATATAAAAAAATAAATAGAGCTCATTCATATTTTATGACGGGCTAAACCTTGTTCAGGTGTTTTTCATGTATCATTTTAGGGGGAATGATAAAGAAGAGGAGCAGGAAACCGAAAAGAGAGAAAAAAGTTCGATAACCTGTGTAATTCGCATTTGTGATTTCCCAAGAGAGCCAGTCCCGCAATTTTCTTCGGCGAAATAATATTTTTCTTTCCCCGTTTCTTTCTGACCTTTCCCCCTTTGTTCGCAGTTTAAACATATTTTTATAACGGTATCGCGAGAAAATTGAAAAATAATTGCTATGGGAAAATTATGGTATATCGAGTTAAGACTCGGATATAGAATTAAGAGTGTGGGATTATTCGTGGCTCGATGGATAATTTTAGATGAGCCTGAGAAAATTCGTCTGTCGTCGAAAATCCATCACGAAATTCTGAGCGAGCTGAATAAGTGCTTTTGCGGAAAACCAGTGGCGTAAATATTTGGAGATTTGTCTGATGGAGTAGTTAGAGAGGGAAATGTAGGAGAGCGAAAGGGTTAGGGATGGGAAAACGAGCACGTGGATTATACAGAATGACACTCGAAGACGTGAGAAGAGATGCCGAGAGCGTCTCTAATAAGATTTGCGGCGTCGAAATCCTCCAATGGTACTTCCCGTCATTGATAAAGGGTAACCCGAATCTATATGAGTGTGCTTAATTCGTAAATACAAGAAAACTTTGAATCATTCATTCTTTCGCCTAAAACCTTTTTGCACTCGAACTCTATTCGATCCAACACTCGAAGCAACATTATTTTTAATACTTCAATAATATTGAATCTCGCATTAGTTTTACGAGGGGATAAAATCCCATTTCAGCGTAGACGTCAGAAGGTTAAAGCAAAACGACAATAGTATATAAGCCAGCTTGTAAGTGGCATCGATTACTTTCCGCCACGCATTAATACGTTGTATGATTCCTTTTCGATTCACTTGAATTAGAAGACATTTAACGCAACAAATTAACAGTTGGCGCTCAAAGGAGTCGCGATAAAAACTATTGCCAAGCTTTACAACAGGGAAAAAAATTATTTACTTTAATGACGAGAGCCAACTAGAAAAAGCAATTAAATTTTTAATGACAGGGGATAAGAAGAAGTGCTACCGGTGAAACCTGCGAGTTCGATATACAAGCTTAAAATGTAACTCTATAAAAAGCGCAGTATCCAAGTGGGAAAGATTGATGTATATTTCGCTGTTGCTGCATAGAAGCTTTATAAAAAGCTCGGTATCCAAGTAGTAAAAATAAGTAGTATAAAAGTGGGAAAATGGATGGGGTGTAATATCGGGCAGATAATGAGGAAAAGCGAATAATCCGGATAGGAAAAATATTACATTTCGAAAGGCTTTGGAATTCGTGGGTGTTTGAGTTGGCGTCTACATTTACAGATATTCGCCGACAGAGTCGACAGGTTACTCACCGCGGGCGACGCTCCATCGATCGCGTCGCGTGGGCCCTTGTGGGGGGTTAGGGCTTAGAGGGGCGGGGAGAGGAGAAGGGAGAGGGATATGATGCGTGGCGGCGGGATGAGGGGAAGGGGAGCGGAGCTGGGTGGAGTTGGGATACCTACCTACACCAGCCAAGCCAGTCATCCCCCCCCCCCGCCTACCCCTCACCTGCCAACGGGGGTGGCGCACCAACGTGGGAAAGCCAAGAGGATGATTAACTGAAATGAGTCAGGTTGGGGGTAAACAAATATATAGCTTGGCGTGCAGGGGCTAAGTGGCCGAGGACTATCTCTCTCTACCTCTGCTCTGCCTTCTCTCACGGAAGAAGCTAAATTTCCCTTCAACCGACGACAAAGGAATAGACTCTGCAACGCGATACCAACAACATTCATAACAATTTATTCACATTCGGTAACATCGAATCACCTCAACGTTAAAAACCATGGACTAGAAGCTGCTGATAAACGCAAAACGAGCTAGATATTTTAATAAAATAATAACCAAAAAAAAGAAAATTTAATAATCCACAGTAAGATAAGCTAGTAGCGTGACAATTGAGTGTAACGACGCTTTCTAGTCGACTAGATGTAGCTAGATAAACGATGCGATTTCATTAGAGGCGGGTAAACAATGCTTGGGGTATATTGAAAGGAGTTCTTATTTTCTATGCGATTTTTCGCGAGATACCAGTGAAAAATTAAATTAGCAAGTGGTGAGGGTCGACAATAGGTCCGGCATCTCGTGTTTCTTAGAGAAACGTTAAACGACGAGTCGTAATAACTGAGCACAGTTTTATCTCGATTAGTGATTATAACGTTGAACTATAATCCCAACACAGCAGCACGATTCGTTCGAACAATGCAAGGTTATAATCGACACTGCGCGTGCATGTGTGTATTTGGGTTTTGCACAACATATAGATATATACATATATATATATAGATGTACGTTTGTTGTCGAATTGAAAGCTGATGCTCAAATGTTTCATGCAGAAAAAGTAAATAATGGCAGATCGCGGCATAAATAAAAGCTAGCGGTCTCTGTGGATGTTGGCTGGCAAGTGTTCCACGGTAAAATTAATAATATGGAAAACTGGGTTAAAATGCTTTCCGGGCTGCACTGGCATTTTGATATTCTTTGAAAAATTTATGGCGGAGCTTAATGCACTCGTAGCCCTTTAAGGCGACGGGAAAAGAGCAGCGACAGTGGTACAAGGCCATCATTGCACCGACATCAGTGGCGCCATCAAAGGATTGCCCTTTAACCATGCTCAACTAATAAGCTATTTTAACTCTCTGAAAACTCCCATTCGTATCCACTCGAGATCTTGCAATCTGCCGTTTATTATGGAGAATCGCGCGAGACGAGTCGATTGTTTTTCAAAATAAAAACTAAAAACTAAGCAGCGGGAAAAGAGAAGAGAGGACTGAAAAATGCAAGAAAAATGTATACCATTCTTGAAAATAAAAGAAAACAGCTTTTTCCTCGGTATCTCTGTTATCCCTGCGAATAAACAAATGAAATATGGTTTTTATTCGTATTTTTATATATGCCAGAGGTTTTACCTTTAAAAGTGTGATGTTTATGAATCTGGCCGGGAATTAAGCAGGATTTTTCGAGAAATGAGACATCGCTGAAGCAAACAAAATACTTTATTGTTAGATATTATAGTACAATACGTGTAGCCCGTGACACATTAAAACAGACCATTTAGTTATATCCTAAATAAATAGCCTCCTTACTCCATAACCAACCTTGATATGACCCTTAACCTCTCTGACTCTCTCACACACAGGCGAACGCGCGCGCACAAACACACACACACACACACAGTTTCATTCCGTTCAACACGCATTTTTCCACAAGCCAATCATTAATAGCGTCTACGTGTGGCGCGTAACAAGGGACTTCTCGAAAGGGACAAGAATTTTTCGTTAGAAAAAATATTTTTCGCTCAACTTTCTCTCACGTTCACTCTCTCGCTCGCTCGCATGCCTTCTTTGTCTCTCCACCCACAACGATCATTCTTTTTCTTGCTTTCTTCTTGCATTTTCACGGACGAGAAGGCTTTCGCCGGCTGCTGCGCGTTTTTTTTCCGAGTGACGGAAGGGAAAAAGAGATTCTTACGTCCATTGACTCTATTCCTCTTTGAAACTGATCGGCTTGTGGCCAGAAGAAAGCAAAAAAAAAAGTTTGCCGAGAGCCGTCACACTTTGGTTGGCGAAGCGCGAAAGAGCATCGCTAGGGGTTAGAAATGGACTCTCTCCCCATCCTGCCCCCTCTCCCTTCCACCCCCAATAAAAATCGAAGGCTGGAAAATCGTGAAATCCACTTTACTTTATTGCCCAATTTGTTTCGTTATCGGGACTCGGTTTGCGTCACGCCAGATTCTCTCCGTGGGAGCGCCGAAACCTTTCTTTAAGCCTTATAGCGTTCGCTAAACAGTCGAAAAAGGAATAGAAAAAAAAAAAAAAAAAAGAATTGGTTGGAGCGAAGTGTGTGCGTTAAGTATTATCAATCCCTTTGACCGAGGGAACGCTCAATTTTTCTACAAAAAGCCACGAGAAATATTCTTTGAACCCATAGTCGTCGCTATTTGTTAATATTTATTGTATAATCAATATAATATATTTAGCATTATTATAATACGCAGTCTTACGAAGGTTTTGCTAAGTAAGTTTCGGAGGATCCCTTGGGAGAATATCTGGATGTAAGCTGCAAACGAGCTTTCCAAACATAACCTAACTTTCATGATTCTCGGCGTTGTCCAATGATAATGCTCACCGACAGTTTCACAGATGGCAAAACCTACATATATAGACACGTATATATATGTACGTATGCGTATGTTTTTATGCGTGTACGGTACGTATGTATAATAGCTACAAATATAGTCACAGGCCAACATTTCGTAGTACAACACAGCACAATCATTGTCGTATCATTATTTATTTATTTTATTTATTTTTTTCTTTAATTCATGTCCGATAGGTTTCACATTGTAATATTACGGTATCAAGTTAAATAATATAATTGTAATAATATATAATATATAATATATATATATAATATTAAAATTGACCAGATATATTCTATTGACTAGGCACACTTAGTTCATAACAAGAAAAAAATTGTCTTTCTTACGCACACCTTCGTTCCTTTACCAGCTCTCTCTCTCTCTCTCTCTCTCACACACACCCTTTACAATGTCCATGAATTGGCTGTCGATATTTCCGCAGGACCGCAACTCGTATCATTCAGAGTTGTGTTTTTCCTTAGTATAAATCAGCTGCGATATAATCATATAGCAATTATCGATATTGTTAATGCTGTTTCGTGTTCGCTTAAGCTAAACTGGTAAAACAAGCTTCATCCACGATACTGGTTTTTCAATATTAACCGCAACATTTTCCAATTTTTTCCTTTCTTTTGTACCATTCGCTCTCTCCCACACATTCATATATCAATAGTAAATATTATCGCCCCTTATCGTATTATGGAAAAATAGAAACTTCTGACAATAAAAACCAAACAAACATGAATCGGCGACCCGTGGGGTTCCCGATTCGTATGCACCTGCCACAAATGGGAGAACTCAACAATGTGAGATATTTATTTTTTTCTTTCTTTTATTTCTTCACATTTTTTGGACAAAGAGACAAAGAGAGTACCAAAGGTGCAGCTTAGCTCTGGCGAGGATTCGGGTTTTCGTGTGTAGCTAAGTTTAATCGCGCGTCGCTAGCTTGAAATGCTCGACATTTTCGTTGGATATTCCAATAACGGCCACGATTGGTATGCATGTATGTACGATTGCTTACTCTCTCTCTCTCTCTCTCTCTCTCTCTCTCTCTCATTAGGGGCTTTCCCTTTTGGTGCAGCTTTCTCGAAAATACGGAAGAGGTCGCTAAGAATGCTCACGCTTACCGGGAATCTCACGGCGCTTGCTTAACCGTTTACAGTATATCGTCATTATTATTATTTCATATTTTCGCCTTCTCGTCCCTTTTTCTCTCTTTATCAGTCCCTCTTCGATTCGAACAATCTCTCAAAAGCCCCGTTTTTTCTCCTTTTGTTTGCCCATTGTACACGCTATCCTTCCCAACTCGTCGCAAAAAACATGCAAATTTGATTCTTCAAAGTAGCAACCTTACGTTCTACTTCACCCTTTTGATAATAAGAAATATATGTTTTATATGTATATTATATTAAGAGTATAATAGTTATTCGTGTGTGTATACGTGCGTTCAAACTTCATATATAGTATTCGTTTGAATGCCCTCGTATGTATAGTGTCAATGTATTGGTTCTTCATACGTGAGTCTGTCGAATGTATTTTTGGATACTCAGTTCCCTTGCTAAAATATAACGTGTGCCGTATAGGTGAGATTTTTCAGGTTATATATTTATATGGAATGTATCAGAGAGAATAATACGTGGTGAGCGCGCGCGGCTATCGCAATCGCATCGAAAAAGCTTATCAATCGGATGAAATATATATATGCGAAGGGAGAAATTGATTTGGTTGTTCAGATAATTCTTGCTGAAAATACTCCGAAGGAAGATTATCATAAAAAATCCTTTTTCAAAGTTCAAGTATCGAGGTGTACCTTGAGGCTGCTGCAGTGTTAGCTTAAATGAACAATAAGTCAGAAGACATATTTGATTGGTCCTTTAATGTCGCGTGATAAACTTTTCTGATTGCAGTATACACTGAAAGTAGTATACATTATAGTCGAGCGTTACCACCGTAGTGGATTCATAAAAACTAGCCTATATTAATTTCAATCATCCAATGATATATCGTTCTCCTCGTTACTCAAATATGAAAATTTCGAGAAAAATCCGAGATTTTTTGTTGAATAATATACAATGTGTACATGTAGGTTTAAGGGTTGTGTGTGTGTGTGTGTGCATGTACGTGTGTCCAGTGTGTTTGTGCCAAATGTTACAAGAGTGTGCATTTCCTTTGGCCGATATTAAACACTAAGACTTAACAATGTCGTATATCCGCGGTATAAAAAGAATTGTCTGTGCAGTCGAGTAAATGTCGGGTTCGCGCATAGCTCGCTGGAATAGTAACGCTCTTCTTCGGGCCTGACAATTGCCATACATATATCTACATATACAGATATAGATATATACAGGAGATTCATCTGGGCCACCGACGTCTCTGCTCCTTCGTTACACACACATAACAGTACAGACAGACACTCTCTTTGCCACCTATAGCGCTAGCGTCGTCCCCGTTCCGAAGTCGTTCCTCAAGCTTAATTCGGTGCAAATGTCAACCACAACGAGTGCTTTCGCTTATTCTACGAATGGAAATTGGTGTTTCACTGCGGAATACACGAAGAATCCTATAATGAACGGTCTTCCGCCACCGCGGAAGCTTTTGATTTGTTTGTGTTTTTTACTTTTTTTTTCTTTTATTACATTTTAGAGTAAGAGTGCGTCTCACGCGAGTTCTCGCCTTGGAACTAGCCAGTAGCCACGATACAGGTTAGCTTTGTGAGGTTATGTCGCGCGGAAGGTTCCCCCCGACGCGATAATTCATTCACCGAGGTTAGAAAAAATGTATTTTCAACATGGATTTTTAGAGGAGAATAAGGGTGGGGTGGGGGATAAGAAACGTCGATCGCAAAAATGCGACCAAGTCCAATAAATTCGATCTGTGCATACACATTAGATGCTTATGAACATGACTAATACGTATAATACGTGTATGTGACAAGAGCCTTAAAAATAGTTGTGTGTATTGATAACTGGCAGATGGTAATATTACTCCGTTTCTTTGCTCTTTGGAAAACCAATCGGTTTTAAGGTGGAGCGTGATTTTTCGGCTAATAAAAGTTAACGAGGACAATTGGTTAAACGAACTAGATCTTTGGGGAGGGAGGCGTGGGAGGGACTAATGAGAAATGCAACTTTAAATACGTCCTCTAGAGTAAACTACTTTTTTTGCTCAACTGTTTTTATAAACATCCTCCCATCCGCGCGCTTTGTGAATAATCCCTTGCAGTTTTATTATTCGTTTTCCCGACTGTTTTTCTTATTACCCAGCCCCCCTCCACCGATAACACGAAAGCGCTTGGTCGTTTAGAGCTTACAATCCAACGTACAAATATAATAGAAAAATATAATCGGTAGAAGAATATAGAGATAGAATTAGAGCTAGAGTTATAATCGTTTGCTTATTAATCTTCATTTTTTTTTTCTTTTTACCCTTCGCAACAGATTCCTTAAGTCTTACCGAACATTATACATACACAGCTACGATCATTATAGTATATATGCTTAATTTTTGTAATCGCCCGACCTTTTCTCGCGTCTCAGTGTGAATTTTTTTACATTTCCACAAAATTCTACTGGAATTTCACAAGTTTCTTTATTAAACGTTGAAGAATGATGCTTTCGCCAAAATGAAAAGCTTGCCTCGTCAAACTAGGCTTTCCCCGCACGAACATATTAAAAGACGATCGCCAAGTTTTATATTAACGTTTCGAGAAAATCTTAGTCCCCGATGCGTCCGCGTGTGCGATCCTACATTTGAGTCTTTCTTTCTTTCGTGTCCGTGTACGTGTGTGAGTGTGCGTGCGGCCGGCGAAAGTGAGAATAGGATATTAATCGTTTCGATACCAACTAGTACCATTAAAGATTACACGTAACAATTTCGATCTTGAGCAAAATAAAAGATTTCTCAAAAAGTTAACCAGTTATTCGTACAATAAAACTTATTAAAGCAGCTCCATTGCGAGAGAGAGTATCGAACAGTTCATTTCTACAACATTGAAAGTTTTCTTAAGAATAACAACTGTCTCTGGAACTAACTTTGTTTCTAGAGTTTTCTTATCTTTCTTTTTTTTTCGGGGTTTCCTCTCGTCAACGTTATCTCATTTCCCTAACTTTCGATACTCGCCTTCCAACTCTTTTGTTTTTCCAAGAATATATTACAATCATTATGGGGGAAAAAATGGTTAAATCGAATAAATAATTTCTCTGGTAAGCAGAAAGAAATCGAACGGGGTTAATAACCCCTGACTAGCTTACTGTTGCGTGTAAGGTATGGACATCTCGATAAACATGTGTTTGTGTCTGTATACGAATGCGTGCTTGCGTACAAACGAGTGCATTATATAGAAAGACGCGTAGAGAGCTCGCGCGATAATATCGTGTGGTTAGAGAAAAATCAGTCTTGCAGAGTGAGAGGAGACCTTTTAAAAATCCAATCCCCCGATAACATTGTCGTTTCTTTTTGCCAATCGAAAATTTGCCTCCCGAGTCTTTGCTTACTCGTCGGAATGAGATTCGCAATTTTAATCGAGAGAGAAACGAAAAAAAGCAACCATGTCCGGAAGATTGGCAAGGGATATTTGTGATATAAGCTCCGTTACGATGAAATGAGAGAGATGGGGATGACAGGCTGGTGAAAAGTGCACACAGGGAGTAATTTATAGCGAAAAGTTTGTATTTCTTTGGTATAAGACCGAATATCTAACTGTACGAACTAGACTCCTGTTTCTACAGGTGGTCGCGTTTCCGTCTCATGGAAGATACATACATGTGTGTTTGTGTATACATGTATAGAAGAAACTTTGCGCACTGGCAAAGTAAACCATCGAGCGAGTGATTCCATCTCGATAAACGAACGTTCGAACAATATTGTACAAGCGGATGAGAAAACTCGTCCATCTCAACCCCCAGTTACAATTCATCCTCCATTCACTCGAAAGCCTCTTACTTAAATACGATCCGAGCCCTAATATTACTTAAATATTAAACGAGCATTGCCTTGTTAGTTTTATTCCTCCATCGCCTCGATCGTTAAATAACAATTGGGCGAAGAATCGTCTTTCGCAACTTGACAGGAATTTTCAAATTAATTTGCCTGATTTTCCAAGGGAATAATATACGTAATGGAGCTGGCTTTAACGTCACGTGATTTCTCAGCCTTCTTTTGTTCAATTTCTTGACAAAGCACGACGACGAAGATATCTACACACCGATTGATAAAGTGTGAGTTTTTGAGGGGGAATGGGCACTAAGCTACGAGCACTATTGCTAAGCTACACACGGGTCGAGCCTGAGAGCTACCTCCGTCTAAAAAGCTATTCCACGACGTAAATTCAAATTTCCCTCTATACCCTAACGAACCTTAAATCCTACGATTATTATTACACTATGAAAAACTACTCTACCACTAACACGACAGACAAATCGACCTTCTCATCTAAAATTACGGCTTGTTATTCGTTGATCTTTGACGAACAACAAAATGCACAGATTGCATAATCGGATACCTACTCTAAACTTTCGCAAGATGAGATCCACTTGTCGGATTTTAGATTTCTATAAAAACACTCTGAGATTTAATTTGTATATTCTCTTTCTCTCCCTCACACATTCTCTCTCTCTCTCTCTCTCTCTCTCTCTTAATTTCCAAACCCAAGACCATTCTCCTTATCGATACGATTCTTTGAAAAATATAAGTCAGTGTTCTTGCTGAATTTTCTCGCCTTTAGCATAGGTGTATCTACATGTATACTAATTATATCTCTCTCGCTCTTTTGGTTTGAATTTTCCAGAAAATGCCGTGTCGAAGGATGACAAAATGTACTGGAAGGGAGAATTTTTTTTTAGATAAATTGGAAAAATTAAATGTAGGTTTTTTTTTTCTAAAGGAAAACTCTCTTTGATAGTAGGTTAACTGAAAAAAAAGGTTAAGGGAGAGAAAGAGAGAGAGACAGAGGACAGTTTATGCAGGCGTTCCTTAAAACTTTGCCTTTCGTCAAATGTGTACTTTATCGATTTTTAAAATCACGCCATAAAAATAAAATATTGATAACGTTGGAAATATCAGTGGAGAGCTGTTCGAGTCTCTCTCCATCTCTCTTTCTCTCCTTACTCCCACCTATACCTCCCTCCCTCCCTCTCTCTCTCTCTCTCTCTCTCTCCTCAAACTAGAACAAAATCAATTAAACGTTTCCAGTCTTGAAATTCAATCGGTGAAATACACCCTAGTTGAAAGAGGAGCTGCTTTGTGCATCTTAAATTATGATGGATGAAATTTTCCAATGAGATTAATTAAGGGGATTGTACAGATACGGTCCTTATCTCCGAGGAGCACACTGCATGATTTAGCAGCGAGAAAAGAATGCTGGACTCGCGGTTTAGCACTCTCTGGGGTGAATGCAGAGAGCGTGAGGCGAAAAGCAGAAAGTGTTGGTGAGAGGATGGAAATTGGAGGGAGATTTGTTGTAAATCTCAGGAGAAAAGTGAATAATGTTTTGTGGAAGAAACGATAAACGTTGGATGGAGGGTAAATTAAGGTTGGCTGGCCTAGAAAAAAGATGTTATCGATAGTGAAGTGCGCAGCTGTCAGGTACACACTTCTCGATTACACGGCTATCGATCTATTGACATTGGCTCAGATAAAAGCTGCTTCCATGCATGTAGGTGTGGGAGGGTGTGTATGCGTGGCATAACGCAGAATCGTAGGAAATTAATAAAGCGCGGGATGAAAGCAACGAGAAAGGTGAAAGAAAGGACTCCCTTTGACTGGCGCGAGGCTCTCAAATGATCCTAGCAAATTTGCAAATTTTCATCCAACTCTCGTTTCCCCTTCCTTCTCCTCCCCCACGTATACACAAATAATTCCATAAGCAACGAATCTCCCCTGCACCTCTACGTTGATTAAATATTTGCTGAATTGTCGGATTTTCGCAATTCTTCGTTTTCTCTTTAATTCTTGTGCCTATAGCTAATCGCTATGTAAACATTAAAAAACAACGTCAGTTAATAACAAACACACTAATACTACATTCGTTCTTTGATTATTTGTTATTTTTGGTTTTTTCTTTTTGTTACGTTCCTTAATTAGTTTTATGCGTTGTACGTACGTTTTTAATTCGCAGGTTGCACAGAGAAAGCAAGGAGAGAGAAACGAGGAAAAACAGAAACGTCGATAATTTGTACAAAGTGAGAAGACAAGGGAGAAACGAGACACGAGGCGAGATGAGACACTCGTCGAGGGACTCGGATTGGTTGGATTAAAACTGTGGATATTTTTGAAGGAGAGAAGGGGTGAGGATTAAAATCGATTACAATCTACCACACCGCAGTATAAAAATTCCCTAACCTTATTGCCTAATCACTAATCAATAATTAATTATGATTGTTCGGTTCACAATTACAAAACTTATCACCTTATTAAGATTTACTTCAGCAAGAACCTTCAAGCCGAAATGCTACGTAATTCAAACAACATTTTCATTGCGTATAAAAAATAAAATTCGATGAAGAGTGCAAAGTCAACAAAAGGGATTCTCGACAAAGGGTATTTGCTGGCATTCTTTTGTTCTCTTGTCATCAAGTGTTTCATTCTACTTTTTTTCTCTTTCCTCATCGTCATCGTCATCGTCATTTTTTTTTTGTCTTTTTCATTAGTTTTGAGCAAAACGATAGACGCCCTAGTCCACTGGTGAGTAGTCTAACCGTCCTATAATAATAATATATATATATATATATATATATATATATATATTTACAGATAAGAGAGAATACGATAGGATTGTTCAATAGTTTATAGGTGGATAATTTTTAATAGGCGAGTCTCCAAGTGTGGCCAGACTCGGGTCTTTTTTTTTTCTTCAGAAAATTGTTCAACATGGCTGCCGAGTTTTGAAACTTCGAAGGACTCGCGTGGTTTACAGTTTTTGGTGTTCGGTTACAGTTTGTCTAATTGGAAAATTTGTTACTTTACTTTAAACCTCTTTCTCCGTGATTGGCGCGCGTTCCTGGTAATCGAAATCTATACGGAAAGAGGTTTTCCTCCGATGCTAATAAGCGAGGGTGGCTCTGTGTCCGCGCGCGTGTGTGTGTGTGTATGTGGGTGTGTTTTTTTGATTTATCGTTGATCTTCGTCTTTGGAAAAGCTCCGTTGAGTATCGATCATAAATCCCAGCGTAGAGTTGTCGAAAGGGGAGTCTTAGAGTTCTCGCGATGCGAAAAACTACATATTGGAGGGTAAAAGCGATATTCCAAATCGATAGCATTATATCGATAGTAACATAGAGATTAGTGTGTTCCCAGTACAGCTGCGATGGCTTAGGCGACGTATTTACACATTGCTGCGCCAGTGTGCGCGTGTGCACACGCAAGAAACCCGCGACTCGCATTTCCATACGGTCTGATAAAATTGCAAAACAAACAATGTCCCTTTATCCTCGAAGCAAAGTTCTCGCGAGGAGAGCGACGGGAGACTGAAAAACCTCGGGTGGGGACGAAAAAAAAAGTCGCGCGGAAGAAAAGTTTCAATGCGAAAATAATTGAAAAAATATATGAATTTATTGTCTTTCTCCTTACAGAAAAGTAAACAATAAAAATCCAAGAATGAACTGAGCAAAAATCAATGAATGTTTCGGTGAGGGGTAAGATTTCGTCACACGTGTAAATGCGAATTGGAGTGTCGACTGGTGCATAAGATATATCTCAGATATATAATCAGTAGAGTGTGCGTAATCGTTGTACGGTCGATCGATATTAATCGATTCCGCAGCCCTCCTGTAGATAGTACATATACATATATATATGCATACAAAAGACTATGTACACACATACACGGATAACGCTTAGCTTAATTCATAAAAAGTATAATATTTGTTTTATAATATAAATCTATATGTTACATATATCTATACATAGGTTTTAATAATAGTAATAATATATCAGTAGTATTTGTTTCGTGTTCCTGTATGTGTATGTATTAAACGTGTTTTTTATTGATGTGCGAGTCACACACTAGTTGGTATTGCAAGACTGATGATTGAATTATAATTGAAACGATCGTAATAATATATTCTGTAACCATAATATTTAGAATAATACAGTCGCGTAAGAAAAATCCTGCCATAAATCGTCAAACGAGTTTTTCTCCTCTCTCTCTCTCTCGCAACAACAAATCTTTATATCTCGATAAATATCTGAAAGGACTCATAAAACTTGTTTCTCTCTCTCTCTCTCTCTCTCTCTCTCTGCTATATCTGATTTGTTGATTTTCTGCTTATATTTCATTGTCAGCCACGTTTAACGAGAGCTGCGACTACTCTTATTTTTCCCCGTTACTTTTCTCTTTTCCACTTTTTACGTTACATTCCCCCTTGACGCAGATGGGTATCTGGTATTGTATGTGTGTGTGTGTGTGTGTGTTTTGCTGTTCCTTTTCATTGCGGAGCGACAATTTCGTTTATCCGTTGTTTTTTCCTCGCTCCTCCTCCCTACTGGATGACCCATCCTAAACGAACCGCGGGGATACATCTTCTTACAAATTTAATATCAGTTAAACTATTATTCAAACTATAACATTTTCGAGGTAATCCTTGTGGCAAACTAAAATTTACTTTTTCCTTTATCGCGTATACTTAAAACGGTGCTTCGCTTGGTTGTTTCTTGTTGGGTTTTTTTTCAATCGCGTTCCGAAGATCGAGATCGACAAATCCTCGTGGATCTCGCACATTCCGTTTAATGTCCGATTCGAGTGAAAAATACGCGCGATTCCACGAGAAGACCAGGCGACATTTCCGGTGCGAATTTTGGCTGCAGTCTCTTCTTGTTTCTTGGAATAAATACGGAAAATAGAGAATGCCTTTTTTAACACTCTGTAAAATATCACAGGTTAGACTAGTTTCCGGAGATGGTCCTGGTATATCGTCGAGAATTCGTGCGTTTCTCTATGTCCCTCTCTCTCTCTCTCTCTCTCTCTCTATCTCTCTCTCTCTTCGACTACTCTCGTGAAAAAATAATTTCCATTTATCTCGAGTATAAAACGATCAACAGTCCTTTCCGTAAATCGCACGCGCTTCTATTCCCGTCGATTTTCGACCTTCGCAGTGCAGAAAAGAGGACAATGAAAAAGCTTGAATCAGTTTTTGTTATAACGATATCGATGAAGGAGTGAAATATTGGCAAGAAATCGTACAATTTGTTTGAAATGAACAACACTCGAAAATCGGACGATTATTGGCAAAAATTTCCTTTTCAAGTTTTCAGCTTTCCGGATAGAATTCTCCCCTCCCCCTTTTCACTCTTCCTAATCGCCGTTTCTCCCGATAGAATTGGAACACCCCCTCCCCCTTCTTCTTAACATGAGCAAAACGCAGTCAATTAAAAAATACAAACACTTTACAATACATTCAATAATCAGTATATAGTATATCGTATCAATGATTCATATATTATAATAAATATGTGTCTGTGTATTAATATATATAAGTATTTATATATTATCGGACAATAAACGCTACCTTGCAAGATAATTATCAGAACTCCTGCCTCTGCCACACTATTTTACCTGCTTAAGAACGCTAATAATCAAAATGTTCTCTTTGGCTCAGGCAAGAATTCTTTTGCTTCTCGATTGAATTTTCGTAGGCCGGAACTATAGATCGCACTTCATCGGAGAGAAGTATGTTTACCCATTGCCCTTTATCGTCGATTTTTGCCGATTATAGCGACCACTTTGGAAATTGTGAATCGAGGGGATCCATCCTTCGCGATAATCTAAAACTATAGTTTTATTATTCTTCTGACGCCTTTTAGTCCCCCCCCCCTTCCCCCTCAACCCTCGCGTCACTACGAATAGCCGTAAATCAAGGAGAAAATGTACAAATCGATGAATGCAAAATTCACGCAACAAACGAAAAATCGCCGATGACGTGCTCGTATTTCCCGTCCTTCCTCTCACGCGTGAAGGATGAGTAAACGTGAAATCGTTTGGAAAAATATAAGAAAAAAAAAGAAGTTTTGAAAAAAGATTTTGTTGGATTTGTTATTTATTCATTCTCACTTTACAATCAACTTATATAAAAATATTTTATGAACAATTTTCAAAGCAATGTCAAGAATAGCTGCCGCATGGCGTTGAGTTCGATACAAATACAACGTCATTGACGATTTTTCTCTAAAACAGTTAAATTCGTTGCACGGGTCGAATCCAACAAGGAGTAATCCACCGATAACCTTGCTAAACGATGCTGTTCAAAAATTATATTCAAGTCTCCCATTCTTACAAATCTTCCTATGGATATCTCAGCGCTCCACTACGTCTATAAAAAAATACTTAAAAAGCTGCATATCTGCAATTCTAACAATAATCTCTCACGCTCTCTCTCTCTCTCTCTCTCTCTCTCTCGCTCTCTCGCAACGATGAACTATATCCGCTGGTCGACCCTAAGCCAATTCGTCGTAACATCGTCAACGCGTAAGTTCTTCCTTCGAGAAGCAGAACTCGAATTATATCGAACATGTCAAATTTCGACAATCTTCTCCACGTCGTAAAAATCATTCGAACCATCAATGAAAAATAGTACTTTGAACGAATATCGACCGTTCCCGAGAACCGGCTGCACGTTCGAAACTTTACAAAAATCCGGTGAGACAACAATGTGTTGATTTTTATTTTTACATAAAATATTTGCGATATATATTATATTCAACTGTTCGTATTTACAGAATGAACGAAATTGGAATATCGGAATACACAAATGTAACATTTCATTATTATAATTATTATTATTGTAAAAACCAGCGATCGTGCGATATTTTCATAAACGGATGAGATTGAACTGTTTAGCGTCTTCTCTCTTCTCATTCTACTCTAATTTCTCTCTTAACCCCCCCCCCCCCCTCCCTCACTCACTTTCTTCTTCCACCCCTCCGAATAATCGTGATGATTGTTGCAAGATTCGTTAAGGTTGCTTATCACACTTTACTTAACGCGATTAGCTGCTCAGATATGCAATTAAAGTCCTACTACCATTAATTACAGTAATTCGATCGTTCAACGAAGCGAGTCATTCAGATCTGAATTTCGCAAAAATTCCTGGGAGATCCGATTTCGTTAATGCGGAGTTCTCTTTGGGCTTCAACAGTAAAAATCGTCGTTATAATTGCGATATGACCGTTACGATTACGTAAGAGAATAAATTTTTAGTAACAATCGTGCCAACTGTAATTTGTCTCGGTAACAATTGCATCAATCCTGAGATTAACTGCTCTTCCGATGGCGAATCTATCTGGAAAATTCAACGTCCCTGGCGCAACGCAACCTCGAAATCGCGTCCACGCAGAGATTCGTGATTTTCCCGCTGTGGACGTTGACTTTTCGCCACAGCTTCCGTCTTTGTGTACGAGCGCAACATGATTGCGCCCGAGGGCCAAAACGGCGAATGAACGCGGGGAGAATAATCCCCGCACACCTTGGACTTTCTATCAGTAAAATGTTTTTCTGCCGAGAAGAAGCAGCAGAAGCAGTGGACGAATCGTTATACAAGAGTGGATGCTATATAGAGATAGTAGACAAGGTGATAGAAAAAAGACTTGCGGAAAAAAGATTTCCTCGGTGGTTTGCAAGGTTTGCAAGGTTCGCTTGGCCTTGATGTTCCCTAGAGTAATTGACATGAAGATACTTATACCCCCCTCCCTCTGCCACCCGCCTCGTTTCGGATGAGCCACTCGCGCGCCGCCTCCGGTTCGCGCGAAATCAAGCAAGTCGAAAGAAGAATCAAAGCAAAACAAGACTTGGCAACGCGAAGAATAAGGGAGACAAGGAGAAAAGAGACCCTTGCACGCGCACGTCTGACTAGAGAAACGCGACGTGATGTCGAGCGAGTCTCACCGACGAATTTTTCCAGAAATAAAATCACTCGAAGAATTCGATTGTCCTTCGCCCGTTCAAAAATTTGTATGACCATCGAAAAAGAGGAATATCGAGAATCGTTCCTTCCTCGCCTCTAAAACTCTGATATTTCTTGACTTTTTTTTTCGTCGTCTTTTTTATACAAGAGGGGAGGGGAAAAGGAGGAACTGGCGGCGCAAGTCGGTCAGCGAAGTGGCTCTTGGATAGAAATTTCGACCTCGTTGGTCCTGCGCGATATTATATACTTTGGTAGAGGGATGTATACGCAGTATTCTGCTAATCAGTCGTAAAAAGTGTGTGTGAATATGTTGTTTAGGCGGGGAGGGTAAAGAGGCCGGAAGTTCCGGCGCTGATAATGGTTCGCTCGATTCGCTTCTCAATTCCGAATCGAGTCTCTCTCTCTCTCTCTCTCTCTCTCTCTTGTTTTGCTTCTTTCGTGTATGCCTGTTGGTGTGCATATACAATTATTACTGTGAGAAATATCCTGCCGATATCTCTCCACTGCTAATTCCGTTTGCCGAAACTCGAAGCTCCGTCGAACTTGACTAGCCGTACGGCCGCGAGACAATTAATAAACGGTGAGTGCGCATTCGCGAGAAACAGTGGCGCCCTTCCTCTCGGTACACAGTAAATAGTTTCAATAATAACCTACAAATAGTTCTGTTCCCAGTTTTTTTTTCTTATTTATTCATCGCCGCCTGCTCTAACCTCTTTTTTTCTTCTTTGTTTGTTCAAAATTTAAAAAAATACATATATATCTCAACCGGACGTTGGATCGCGGGGCTTTGACCGCGCGATCGCGTCTCTAATTATTATTTTATTTTTTAAAACTTGTCAAACAACGCTTTTCGTCTGTGCACCCTCCCTCACTGCTCCCGTTTAACTTCATTAATAAATCCTACCTAATCTATGTAATAATAATAATTAAATATATATTTATATGTATATATGTCCATATACGAATTCGTGCATCTGCCTGTGTACGCGAGAACAGTGACCACTTGTTAGCGCGTATACAGGCAAACCCACGTATTCGGCATATATCGTGTGTAATAATTATATATATATATATATATATATATATATATATATATATATATTAATAAATATTACGTGTTTGCATTATGTCAATTAGCAAATAGATATGAGTAGGGCTATACGGAGTATAAATGACGACGTTTAATGATAATAATAATTCGTAGTCGAAACGAGCTGTAATAATAAATATATATGTATATATATATATATAAGAGCTTTTTGCTATTTTGCATATCAATATAATTACCAATGCTCGAAGCTCATCACGACAAAGTCGACGGCGCGATTGTCGACGTGGCTGAATAATATAAGGTTTTCAATAAAGACAATAATAATAATAATATATTAGCAATAATAATAATTCTCAATAATGCAATGGCAATAATCTTAATAGTGGCAATTGACAATGATAAAGATAATAATGGTCAATAATGATCAATAATAAATAGTATATCTAAATCGTATTTGGCAAATAGCGTCGATGATTGAGAATTCTCGTGCCGATATAATATTAATTAATAGTAATATAATATAATTTAATATAATAATAATAATGATAATAATAAAATATTAATAAGGAGATGACGTCACGACGATACACGAAATAGTAAAATGTTATTACTACTCTACGGTATCTTAATTGTTCGTGTATACTTTGTACGTTATTAATGTGTAAATTTGTTTGTCTGTGTGTGTGTGTGTGTGTGGATTCGTCCGTATATTATAATGTCCGCGTGTGTGTACAGGAGAGTATTTGTGTGTCCGTCGTTATAATAAATAATTGTATTATATAAATACGTTTAGTGTCTTCTTAATAACACGTAATGCGAAGTAGCAAAGGTTCGAGAGGCCATGACTAGACATTCAATCGTATGAGTTTACCTCACGTCTTACAATTAGTAATAACAAGATGGCGGGCGACATCACAAAATGGCCGACGAATAAAACACTTGACTTAAAAGTTATGGTTTCTTTTTTTTTGTATTGTTTTAAACCCTACTGCGCTACCTTACTTTCAATATTAACTTCTTAAGTACTAGGGATGATGCCTAACGCTTCGCTTAGCTCGTCTTTAAAAAAAGGTTAAGAAGAGAGAAACGACTCACGATTACGATACAGACACACCGTAGAATACTGGAGACTTCTTAACGTTTAACCATTTAGCAGGTCTCTTCTTGCCTTATCTTCTGCTCTCTTGCACTCATTAATCTCCTTACTTACTTACTTGCTTGCCTCCTTCCTTCCTTCCTTCCTTCCTCATTTACTTCTTCGACACTTTTTCCCTCTTAACGGAACGCCTTTTCTCGCGCAGAGCCAACCTTAAAAACGAAGGAGCCCTAAATCTACAAAATGTATCTTACGCTACGACAAACACACAGACTACGTGGCTTTACAATCTCGACCATTGGGTCTTGCAACTTTCCTCTCAATCATTACTCTTTATCCAACTCGATTCTCCTCGAGTCCTTTTTCCTATGAAATGCAGGCGCAGCTCTTTGAAAAAAGGACGACCGAATCTTCAACAATGTCCATGTCATTTCAACTTAACTCTTATCAATATATTTTTTCTCGCGTTTATCCATTACTCTTATAGTTTATCTCTCTTTGTTCATTGCTCGTGTACGCTCCTCGCAGCGAAAAACAACGAGGAAAAGTGAAAAGAGAGGATCGTCTCTCTCTCTTTCTCTCTCTTCCTCTCGCTTTCCCTTTTCTTCGTTTCTCTTTCGACGACTAGAATTTCGATATCAAAGATAAGCCGATCGTTCGTGAAGGACTTGGAGGGGAAAACAATATATAACAGTGATTCTGTTTTCATTCTACCAATATAACAATTCGACTTTGCTTTTTCCTGCATCACTCTCTCTCTCTCTCTCTCTCTCTCTTCATTTCCGATTGGCCTCATCTCTCTATCCCCGTATCGATATTACAGTTTAACTGCTCGCCAATTATCCATGCATCTTATACACTATGGTCAGTAACGAAACGTCGTAGCCACTGAATCTTCCATCTTCTTCTCAAAATTCTCTCACTTTCACTCTCTCACTCTCTAAACCCCTGACCAAACTTATTTTCGCAATTGGCTCTCCATATATTAACAATTTAAAAACAAATAAGATATGCTTCGCGTACAAAGGAAAACATAAACGTTCTTAATAGAAAAATACAATTAAATCTTACTATATAAATATATATATAATGTAAATTTAATTCACAAAGAGGACTAGAATGGTGAATGCTGGCTGCCCAAAGCCAAAATAAGTCTCGAGGTTCGCTTTTGCGCAAAATTAACAGAAAAAAAAAATAAATAAAAGCCGCGAGTACTTTCTTCGTTACCGACCTACGCCAATCCGCCAATTAACGTTACAAATATATAGTTTATATACCATATGTATATGTAATATAAAAAAAAGAGAAACCCTCTCGACAATTACACTCGGCCTTTTTACACTGTGAAAAATGTCCGTCAACAGCAATGGAAAGCACAAATGTCATCGCGCACTTAAAACTCGGCACGGATCGCCAGACATCGCGGAGCCGGATTGTTTCTCCCTTGGGGGGGGGGGGGGGGGGGGGGGGGAGGGGAAGAGAAAAAACAGTTTTTTCTCGCTCGAATTCAGTGGGAAACACTCGATCGAGGAAGAGAGCCGCGAACTCTGTTTTTTTTCCTCCTTCTTCTTCTTCTTATTTTTAACAGAAGCCTCACTCTCGATCCGCTAAAAGTTGGATTTTCTTCAAGAGCGATCATCCCCTCCTCGCGGAGTCTCGCAGCGATGAAAACCCATCCAGACGTCGATCAACGCACGTTACGTATACACAATGATAATCATAATACGCATGGATAGAGTAATAATGAATTGCGCGTATAACGCTTAGAGCTGGGAAAAATCATCAGTCGCGCTACAAGCGAGAATTATTCGCGATTCTTAAATTATATACATAAACACGCGTTACAGACTACTCTCATCTCCTCATACTTTCTTCCTCTCTCTTCCTATAGTCTATCGATAATCGTTTTCTCACGTTAATACGATATAACTAGGCATGCAACAATATGGAGTGGTAATCGAGTTAAAAATAGCGATTAACTGTTCGAAATACATTCTCTCTCTCTCTCTCTCTCTTCCTCTACGCGTCATTTTCTCCATCGATTGATACAACCCCTCTACCTCTACCTCTCTCTCTCTCTCTCTCTTTCTATCGAGTCTTCCTTCCTTTTTAAGTAACATTACTTGGGCCCAGGGAGAGTGTATTTTTGTTCTCTCGTAGTTTTACAAAGAGTGCCGCACGCCGCTAATATTATTTTTTGTTTGTTTTTGGAGGGGGATTAACTCTGTGGGGAATTTCGTCGTAAAGTATTTTTTTTTAATGAATACCGAAAAGCGACGAACCACCTTAGGAACGCGTCGCTCTCTTTACATCCAATCGAATCGCATTTCATTTCTCTCTCACGTTTTTCTTCCTCTTGTCGAACCCCCGTGGTTTCGGCGGCTATCAATGCGGTCGTTATACAATAACGCACACTGCGAACGTACAAAAATATAGTATATCTATAAGTCTCTAAAAAACTCGTAATTTCCTATCCTTCCTCGCTTCCTTCAATCGTTCCTGTTCCTTTTTTTGTGATTTTTTTTTACTTTTTTCGATTATCGTTTTTTCATTTGTCCACCGGCAATCGATACCGCCGACGCGATCGATTTTCAATCTCATTAAGCGCCTAAAACACGAAAGAAACGTTGGAACGTCCTCCTCTTTTTGGTCAAACGATTCAACTCTCGAATTTCTCCCACAGGACGAAGATTCTTTATCACGTCAGTCCTTATCTTTGAATTGGTAAGATTCGGCGACGGATGCATTCGTTTCTTTTTTATTCCAGTCATCTAAACCGTCCTTCCCGTGAGTCTAAATAAATAAGTGTAATTCCAGTAAGAGCATCGACTGATAGTATATGCGGAGAGGATAGTACAGGAATATTTCAATGACACAATCAAACCACTAATATATGCTTAATCTAGTTTCTAAGTAAGAAAAATAACAAAAAAAAGTAAAAGAACACAGCGCTACGATAGAGATCACGTAAATGGAATGTATACGTTGATAAGCTAGACGAGCTACGCTTAACTAAATGTTCCAATTAACCATCAACTCCATGCCAAAATGAGAGTCAAAAATAGTTGTAAATTTGTACAGTGTGAAAGCTCTGGAAGGTAGAAAAAATTGTGGAGTCTGAAGGTTTTATAAAAATTTAAAGCAAACAAGAGAGAGAGAGAGATAGATAGATAGAGAGAGAGAGAGAGAGAGAGGTTGAGCGGAATTGAGGGAGAACGTTGATTGGGATGTGGTTGGTTGGATGAGCATTCGAGAGAAAAAAAATAAAACCAAAGCTACGTCATAATGTGAACTGAAAATATTATTAAAAAGCATTTTACAACAAAAAATAACTAAAAAACAAACAAAAATACGATTTACATTTAAATTAAGAACAATCGGGTTTTATCGTTTAAAAATAATAACATAACAAACCAGTACAAAAAAGAGAGTCGCGAGGGGGAGGGTTCGGGGGGCTAATCGTGTTCATTAATTCTCAATGCAAAAAATAATGGGGTGTTGGGAGGTCTCGTGGCGCGTGATACGCCAACGCACGCGTTGAGATTTTCGTATTTCACTTATAATAATATGTACACACTTATGCACACACGCATACAGTCCGTTCCATTACTTTGGGAGTAGCAGTGCATCGTAGGAATGGGTCGTCTTGCCTTGTTCTCCCGTAAGAAGAGCTGGAAAGTAGCTATCAAAGGGGAAAGGGGTAGTAAAAAAAGAAGAAAAAAAAAAGAAAGAAATCAATCCGCGAAAATTGTATGATAAATGGCTAGCTGGCAAGGGGTTGCCTTCTACAATGAAAACTTCGTACCGCTCGAAGGACGATCGTTAATGATGTTACTCTCTAATGATAATTACGAATCAACACACTCATACGCGATGATTTAAGTGCTAATGGACAGATAGTTGAGCGATCTCGGCTCGAACAGCTGATTGGCCTGTCGCTCAAAGCGCTCTTCTGGTTTCTTTGAAACTCGAAGGGGACGTACCTACCACTATATATACCGATATTTATCATCCGCGCGCCTATCTCGAAGCAGCATTCTCTTATAGCAAGTCTATAGCGTACGTCCCTTTCGTTTTCCCTCCTACTTTGCGCCTTTTAATATCGATCAAACAATTCTCATTGCGAATCGGAAAGAAATTAATCATAGCTGTGCATAGACGCGCGAGTACACGTCGCTTCGCGTTTTCTCCACTCGTGACACGTGCTGCCGCTTCCGTTTTACAGGTCTTCCCGTGATCCGAGTAATAGTAGTAGTAATCCTTGAGAGTTCTACAGTTAAGAAAGATAGCCAACGGAAGGTAAGTACACGCGAGTCCGACACGTTAAAAAGGAACAAAATTCGGTGGAGCTGAAAAACGGAAGCGTGCGAGATGTCGAGATCGGTCGATTCAATCATAATCCTAGGACCTTGTAAATTTCTAACGATCCACCATTCGCCAATTGCCGCGGCCAGCCTCGCACCCCGTTTTCCCACGAGCGACGGCGAATCAACGTCAGAAGTCTCAATTGTTTGTCTTATTATCAAAGTCGTAAAATTGCTGCGCCGTCTTGTGGGTCGGAGCGTCGAATTGCAGGGGCAATTGGCGAACGTATCCTCGCGATGAGTCTGGCATGCGAAAAAATCTCAAGTTCAACTTAAAGGAAAATAGGGTCTACGAGAAAATTCAGTGCGATTAAAGAGTGCGAGTACAGGCAATATATAAATATATAGGTAAACCTTGCGATTATTGGATCTTTCTTAAAAAATAACAAAAACGGTGTCTTTGGAAAATGTGCAAAACTTGCGCGCGGATCTTTCTGGTAAACTGTAGGAACGATTGTCGCGTATTTTCTCGTTTAATCTCCATCGACAATTGAATACTGATGAGGCCCGGAGGTTCTGGACTGGCCTTGCGAGAGGAGCTGTCCACAACTTCCGGGGCATTTTGGGCCAACAATCGTCGTCGTCGTCGTCGTCGTCATCGTCGTCGTCGTCCACCGTCGTCCACGTCGTCGTATCGCAAGAGGACAGCACTTTTCCAAGAAAACTTTGCAGTTTCGAGTGTGGAGCAGAGATCCTTAAGATTCATGATTTCAATTGATTCTCGTCAATGCCGTGCGTTTAAACGCCTACGCGCGTATTTCTCACGCTTACACATGCACGCACACACACACACACACGCACGCACGCACGCACGCACGCACGCACATTCACACACATTCGCGCGCACTAACCGGGAGAATCGCGCGAAGCCAGCTAGCCCCGTGTGAAAGATTCTTCTCTCTGTTTGTCGATCCTGCAAGGCCTCGATATCGCCAATTTTTCGCTCCGGAATGACGAGGCTCATTCTCGTAGTGAGTTGATGAAAATAAAAAATCATAATACAATTATAATAATACATACAATAATACAATATAATAATAATATAATAATAATAATAATAATAATAATAATAATAGAATAATAATAATAGAATAATAATAATAGAATAATATAATAATAATAATAATAATGTAATAATAGTAAACATGCGTGACAACGATTTAAAACCAGGTCACACTGACTCCCAGCTTCAAAGATCGCGTCATCCAACAAAATATATTAATACTATGCGTTCTAATGGAGTAAAACACGAGTGCAATTGATTTTCAAGGTCGGATTTGTCAATAATAAAGATTAGGACGATGAATTTGGTAATTAGAGAATAACGATAATGTTTGGACGATATGTGTTCGTCGTATTGGGAGACGGGGTACGTCGGATGGAGAGGGGGGTGGTGAGCCAACAAAAATTGGCATTGGCAGGCTTCTTCTCGATTGGGCTAGGATGGAAAAAAACTGATGAGAGCACAAAAAAGTGAACACGGAATTTTTCCAGACGGACGAGAAGAAACGAAGGAAATCTTACACGGTACTACGATTCACTACGTCTACGTGCTACGTTTAATACTACTATGAGATTAAAAAAAAAGGTAGGAGAGAAAAAGAAACGAGAAACGTAGTTTTGTGTATTTTTCTCTGTATGTATTTACGTGTGCGCGTGTGTGTATGTGTTTGTATTTGTTGAACCAGGGAGTGTGCGGTGGGGTGAGTGGAAAGAATGAAGAAAGATCGGCAACGAATAGGAGGCAGAGCGCTCGAACTAATTTAGCGTAGGAGTTGATCAGCAATTTTGTTGGGATCTTTTGATTAAATCGGCGCTCTTTCCTACAAATTGGGACAATTTGTGCGTGCGTTTGTAACGGTCCATCAAGTCGAGCTTGGAGCATGCGTCTGCTGTTATCGGTCTCGACGTTCAGTCAGCTTGAGAAAAAAAAAAGCTACGATGAACCCCGAACAATCATCCATTATTTGTTTGGTCATTGATGATAATTCATCTGTCTGCGTGTGTATGTATGACGAGTTCCCCACCTTTTTTATTTCTCACTCCGCGCATATTCACCCCCCTCCCCCCGCTCCCTCTCTCTTTATTTTATTTATATATATATATATAGAAATCTCATTGTCGCTCTCTCGTCGTTATGTCACGGAGGTAACGATCATACCTGCCGATCGTCATGGACAGAAACGAAGAGCTAATAAAAGAGGAATGTGCAAGTGCTCTCCATTTTTTCCTTCTCTTATCTTTGTTTCCTTTTTCCTTCTTTTTTTCATTCAATTGATCAAGTAAAATTAGTCACCCGGCTAAACGCACGCTCCGATTCTCTACGCTCTGGCATTGAAGAATGGAGGAGGAGGAGACAGTGGGAAAGAAAGAGTAGAGTGTGGATCAAGCGAAAAACAAACGAAGCACTGTAAGAATAAAAATTGAAGAGAGGATGTATCGAGTAGACAGAGATAGAAAAAGAGAAGTTGAGAGAGGAGGAGAAAATAAAGAGAAAAAAAAAACAGGAAAGATAGAAGAAAGTCGTTGCTGTCGTACTTGAAATGCACCTCTGGGCGAGCGAATCTCCCTGGGTAGTCGTGATTGGTCGGAAAATAAACGTGAACCATCGGTGACCTTGGTTGCGAGGGTTGATTTTCCAAGGAGGAGAACGATCTCGCGTTTGTTAGGTGGGCGGGACGAGATTAAGAGTCGATCCATCTGAAATTGCGCGCGACCTTGAAGGATTGAACAGTGGGCTGTCGAAGGCCGCGCTCGGCAATCGAACTTAATGGTACGCGCGGCTGTAAAAGAAAAAAATGTGTGCGCGCTGATAGAGAGAGAGCGACGAGGCGAAAAAAGTCTGCGGACTCTCCGAAACTGCTCTCTCAAGGTGGTTCCTGGTCGATGGAAATCGCGCCTGGACTCGATCACGGTCCGAATTTCGACGAAATTCTCACTGCGAGGGAAGAAAGGAGTCCCCGTGTGCGTGAGCGGAGATTTTTCTGGAATGGAGAATGCATGGGATCAGGAATGGGGAGAGGAATTGGGGAGGAAGAGGCTGTGCTGAGGGCTTTTACAATGATGGGTCCTTGAAAAATGGATAATCTGAGAATTGCAGAGTGTTGGTGGTGTGTGGAGCTAGTAGAGGGGATGGGTGCGGTTTTCCGGAAATGGACGAGGACTCGGTCGGAGAGGGGAAAGTGACTAGCGGCGGCAGAGCTCTACAACTAAACAACAACAACAGTATTTTCAGTTATAACAACATTAACAAGTAAGTTTAGTTGCGCCTTGGCGCTTGCGATAGCAATTATTGGCGCCAAACGCGTTTTTAGCGGCTAGGAGCGGTTGCGAGCGGGTTCCGCTGGTTTCGTTCGGCCGGTGTACGCCGGGGTTTTCTTGGAGAACGAGCGTGGCTCGGCTCGCGCACGCAGACACGCACGTTCTCCCTCCCCTCCCTCTCCCTCCCTCTCTCTCTCCCTCCTCTCTCTCTCTCTCTCTCTCTCTCTCTCTCTCTCTCTCTCTCTCTCTCTCTCTCTCTCTCTCTCTCTCTCCTATCTCGTGATCGAGTGGACCTCGAAGTCGCGATGGATTTCGGCTGATCTCGAGTGGTCGAAACTGGTGGTTCGGTAGTGACGATGATGGTAGTGTTGATTGTGTTGGTGGTAGTAGTTGTAATAGTGGCAATGACAATGACGGTGATGACGATGGCGGAGCACAGAAGTGAGCACCAGCAGTGGTTGTTCCGGTGTTAGCGATACTCATGGGCGAGGAGGAGAAGATGGGCGAGTCTAGGTAAAAAAGATGCGAGGATCATCGGCGTCGCGGCGGCGCATCCTCGATGCTCTACATGCCGATCGGTGGAACCTGCACGTAACGGTAGATGTAAAGCCGGTAATCCTTGCTCGCCAGCACGACGGATCCGTCGTCCATGAGGGCAACGTCGAAGCACTGAGCGTGCTTGACCTTGGACTCCAGGGCGGAGACCAGCTGACCCTCCTGAGTGAAGATGGTCAGGTTGAAGTTATTGTGATTGTCGGCGATGAGGATCTCGCCTGCCTTGTTGATGCCCACGCCAATGGGATAGTTGGTGATGCCCTCGCCGCCGATCTGTCTGAGGTACGCACCCTCGTAGTTGAAGACCTTGACGCAGTGCGCCCGGTTGTCGCTTATGAAGATCTCCTGCTTGTCGTTGACCACCACACCGTTCGGGAACTCGAGGTGCTTGGAGCAACCGAATTTCTGGAGAACGTTGCCCGCCTGGTCGAAGATTATCACACGCATGACTTTGCACTCGACTACCACTATGCGACCCTTCGAGTCTACGGTCACGCCGCGCGGATGCTGAAGAATGTTCGCGCCGAATTTCCGCACAAACTGACCGTACTGATTGTAGATCTGTATCTGGTGCGTCGGAGAGCGTTCCGTCACGATTATGTCGCCGCTGGTGCGTACCACGGCGACCCTGTTGGGGTAGAGCAGTTGTCCATCGCGTTTGCCGCACTCGCCGAACTGAAACTTGAATCTACCCTCTTTGTCGAACATCTGGATGCGATGGTTGTTCGTGTCCGCTACTATTATGTCGTTCTGAGCGTTAACGGCGACTCCGGAGGGTTCGGTGAACTGGCCCTCCATCACGCCAAACTCGCCAAACTTGCAGTGGTAGATCATCTTCTGCCGTTTGATCTGAGACTTGAGGGGGAAGATCGAGGCGGCTGACATGAGTTTGGAGGTGAGGTCGAGGACGTTGTCGCCGGGTGCGGCGCTGGTGGCAACCGCCACGCCGGTTGGCATGGGGAAGTGGTCGTTGCTCGTGACCACGGGATAAGCGTCGTTTCCCCCGTTGCTCCACTTCTCGTAGGGGTTCGCGTTCATTCCGTTGAGGTTGAGATCACTGATGGTGGTGGAGAAGGGGCCGAGGCTGTTGGCCGAGCTGAAGCGTTTGGTGATGACGCTGCTGGTGACGTCGAAGCCCGATGGCGAGGTCGACGAGGCGCAGGTTGAATTCGACGAGGAGATGAGTCCGTTGCTGTAGGGTCTGTCGAGCAGGAGTCCACCGAGGGAAGCACCGCCGCCTCCGTTGCCAGCCGCGCTGCTACCGTTGCTGCTGGTCCCGTTGCTGTTCAAGGTCGTTGGTCTGGCTATCGGCGGCTGCTTCCCGATGGTCCCGGCGTTGCTGTCGCTGCTACTTCTCACGTAGCCAAAAGTGTTCCTAACCCCGACCTGAATGGCCTGGTAATTGCTGACGAATTCCAGATCCGCCGTGTGACTGGTGATGTCTGGCGTGTAGCTGAGCAACAATTGCAGTTTCGAGTCGAGGATCTTCTTGACCATCAGCACCTCCGTGACGGTGGTGTGCTTGGTCAGTTTGTCGACAAAGTCGCAAGTCTGTTGAATCTTGTCCGCCATCTCGTTGGCCTTCTGCGTGAGCACGCCCAGAGAGATCTGCTTGGTGGAGAAGACCGACTCCAGTTCTTTCAGCAGCTCCTGTTTCCTCTCCTCCAACATGGATCTGTAGAATTGGAAGGTGTCGTTGATCTCGTTCTGCGCCTTGTGGTACTGGACCTGGAGACGGGCCGCGCCATGGTCGGCGGCCTTGACGGCTGCCCTTACGTCGTTGGCCTTGGCCCTGCACTCCTGCACGGCCCTCGAGACGGCCTCCAACTGCTGAGGACCGACCTCCGATATGTGGGCGCAGTCGTGCAACGGACCAGGGTGATCCGTGATGGTGCACTCTTTGCATACTGGAATGGTGCACGCTCGGCAGAAGTACTTGAGCAACTCGCTCTTGTGTCTCTGGCAGACGAGTACCTTCTCGCCGTTGTTGGTACCACCGTTGATCACGAGGTTGTTCTTCGGCAGCTGATCAGCCGCGCCGGAATTGGTTCCATTCCCGTTCATGGTTGTCTCCAACTTGGATTCCGCTAGGTTGCTGAGTCTGTGTCCTTCGAAGCAGTGCATAAACTGGTGTGCCATAACACAGTTGGGGCAGAGGAAGTTGGCGCAGTCGAAGCAGCGCGCCACTGCGTCGGACTCGGTGGATTTGCAGCCGGTACAGCGGACGCCGGCGGCCTCACCTCCAAGCCGACAACGCGGGCAGGGTGCGTCACCCGGTTTCGATGAGTCCAGGCAGAGGTCGCAGCTGTCAACGTCGCAGATCGCCGAGTCGCTAGCAGGAGGCGAGCTCCCGCTCACCGTAAGCGGCGACAGCGAGGCCAGGGACCCGAGGGAATTCGCGCGCGATTCCAGCGAGGGTGTCGGCGAGGCCATTTTCAGTCAACCGGCATCCCTGCGAACAAAAATTATTCACCAATTACAATCACGCTCCGACATTCCTTCCTGCTACGCGATTCCTCCATCATCGCTCGTAAGCACACGCAACACACATGTACTACATCATATTATATATATATATATTTAACGATAAACGCTACTTTTATCGGCTTTTACTTAAAAAATCCAAAATGGCGCACAGCTTTATTACCCTTAATTCTCGCCTCACTCTCGTAATAATTACAAAGCGACTCGTTAATTCTTTTCTCGGAATCGGGTTGATGACCCAAAGAGATATCAGTTTCTCTTCCAAGCGGTGCGTCTCGAGCTAATTCGTGACGCAAGCTTGGTTGAATCTAAACTATCGTTCTCTCCTGCTGGCTAGGCGGTCCGACTCTGATCTCTCTTCATCGACTGTACATATATGACTCAGTCGTTGAAGCATATCTCTCTGGTGCGCCTCGAGAAAATCTCTCCTACTGTGACGATTTCCTTCTTTGGGAGTCAAGGTCGTCTGACGTAAGAAACTTTCCATGTCAGTCGTTCTCCGCGAACCACTGACGTCACTCGGCACTCGACAACGTCTCCCGGTCGCTCTTTTGCCACCAATTACGATGGAGCGAGTTGGCAAAAACCGTTCAATTTCGTCGGCAGACGTTTAGCCGAGTGAGTATAAAAATGGAAAAGTGATGGTAGCTTCGTGAATGAGGTGCAAAGAATGAGGAGAGCGAGGAGAACGAGATCGAGAGAGGTAGAGGGAGGGAGGGAGGGAGGGAGAGAGAGAGAGAAACCGGCATCCTGCGAGTCCAAGGTCACGAATGCGAAGGTTATCGCACTTCTCCCACCAGTCGAGCGAATTTGCCGAGCTCCACGCGGAGGCGACACGCTCGCTTTTTCCGGGGAGGACAAAGACGAACGAGCGGACTGCGCTGGGTGAGAGCCACGAGTAGGAAGGAGAGGAGAGGAGCGCAAACTCTATCTCTCTCTCTCTATATACAGTGGATGAGAGGCAAGGGGTCGCGAGAGGAGAGAACAAAGAGAATCTCGCCGCTCCAGGAAACGTTCCCGGTGTCTCGCTCGCGTTGCCCCTTCGTGCAGGAATTTCGATCGAGCCCGGAGATAAAAGGTGAACGCTCCTGAGGGAAGTTACTCGTTGCTCTCCCTCGAGGTCGTACAAAAGCTGTACTCGGATCCGCGAATCGCGCGATCGCTCTAAATGCTCCTCGTGCACTCGCTCTTCCAACGCGCACACCGATACAATCCACCCAGTGTCTCCACACGTGTGTGTGAGAGTGTGTAGCAAAGAATACTTTTGCAAAACACGATTGATCCAACGATCCCCCGTGAATACAACGTCCACCCCACGTGCGCCACCCCTCGCGCCCCAGGTAGAGTCGTCACTATACCCCACCCAACTCGATTCGTTCGGTCGAATTTAATCAGGACGAGGATGAAAAAGCTGGCTCGTTGTTGGTGGTCCCAAAAATCGATGGGAAAGCCAATTGTCGCAAAAGGGATATGCGTTTGTTTTTCTTGTCGATTCGAGATACTTTTGTCGCAATGGAAATTGATCCGCTGGCATTTTATTTTCGGGGAATTTGCACGCGGAGTCGACGGTTGAAAGCGGCGAGGCGCTCGCGCTCGCGCGCCCCAGGTTCGACAAACTCGCGTCGGACTTATTTAACAGAGAGCGGTATGCTGCTCGCAGAGAATGAGACATTGGAATGGCGCGGAGGTGGGAGGAGAGTCGATGAATTCCGGCGGAAAATGCGAGGTTAACTGTAGCTTTTGTTTAGCGTTTCCGACAAGCATCAATTATTGTCCGACAAAGGAAAGCTATTCAAGGTTTTTTTGCTTCGTCAGAGATAGTGGTTCTGGCAGCTGCAGCAGATCCTACCCGTTAACGGGCGAGCGTTTTTTCTCTCCATCCATCCATCGATACCAGAGTTCCTATCGTGACGAGTGAGCGTTGTTTCAGAGGTGAATTTAATTAGAGAAAAATCGATGGATACGAGTGTGCGATAAATGTGCGCGAGGCGTTCCGACGAAGAAGATGATCGTAATACGTGCGAGAGTCTTGCAAAGCAGCTCGGGGGAGAGGGTGCAACCCTCGATCGATGCCCGTCGTTCAAGGGTCACGCCGCTTCCCCCCCCCCCTCCCCCTCCTCTACCACCCTATCGCAGCCTTGTACTGGCGAACCAGCGGTAGGGACCAGGACAGCACACGCCGCTCGTCGTTGTGTGCTGCTTCCTCAGCTGCACGACCTTGGACGAGAAAGGTCTCGAAACCAACGCGAAAGTCGTGGGAAGCCCACCCCCCCCCCCCCCCCCACCACCCTCCCTTTCTTCGAAACTTTTTGCTTTCGATGCTCGTCACTCGATCGGGGGTAAAAAAAAATTCTTGTTTTCACAGCTTTTCCACGCTTCGTCGAATTAGCCAGCTGGTCCATCAACGAAACCCAACCTCTCTTTTTTCTCGTTCATCGTTCAGACACCAATCATCCTACTACGTTAATGAATGTACATTCCGACCTTTATTATTTTATTTTTCAGTCAGATCAATTCAAGGTTTGAGCTTCGCTCGAGTATTTGCGAAATTACAATTTTGTATTATTGGTGGATGATCGATTAGCTATTTTCGAGTATTGAGATTTCACAAATTTAACCAGCTACTTTATTAAAACATTGCATACAGTTGTTTGTTTCTGATAGCACTTTTCAGGTTGAAAAGATAATTAGTAAAATTTTATTTTTTGCATTATTTCTAGAGCAATGGATGAACTATTCTCAAATGGTAAGACTTGACAAAATTAACCGACCATCCATCAAAAACTCAATCCTCTTTTTCTCCTTTCCATGGAGGAAAATTCCTGGTAAAGCGTTTAAACTTGATTAAATATTTAACAAAATTATAATTTGGTTCAGTTTCTTCGGGTCAACGAGCTATTCTCAAATAGTAAAATGTAACAAATTAAGCCTGCGAGTGATCCATCAAAAAGCCCAAAGTTCCTCTCCACCTCCACTCCACACAGATAAATCCCGCGTAACGTTTAAGGTTGACAGAACAATTTGCAAAATTGTAATTCGCATTATTATTAGTAGAGTCAACGAGGCACTGCTAAATCGTGGGATTTAATAAATTTAACCAACCGGTGTTAGAAGTGATATCTCTGCTGACCTGCCGCAGCACGATAGTAGTATTTGCGCGTGCATGAAAACGCATACCTATACAGCTGGTATAATTAGCCCAATGTAATTCAGTCGACGAGAGAATTGCAAAACGTTGAATGGAGAAACGTTCAAATGGAAAATATCCGGTCGTGAGTCGTTCGGGATTCAATAAGCTGGGAGGAGGACTCGCGCGTTCCACGATAAACGAAGCAAGTTGCCGCTAGAAATATATTTTGGCAAATGCGAATATTCCCTGTGGTTTGGAGAACGATGAAAAGTCGAGACTTGGAGAAAGGGATGAAATAAACAAACAAAAAAACTAAAGAAATATATAAGAATACAAAGTCGAATGGTGATTAAAAAAGGTTTGTCGAAGATGAGGGAAGGATGTTTTTGGAACGTAGCTTGGTTACTATGGTGCTGCTGAGGGGTGTAAGTTATTCGGACGATGGCGGCGCCATTGCATTTTCGACGAGGGAAGATTGCAACCCGGTTGAATGCACTGTGGGGATGGAAGGGAGTGGGATGGGGGTAGGGGAGGTGGCGAACGACGCGTCTGGTTTCCATGGCGACGCTGCATCGACCGGCGTAACTCTTCTCGGCTGTTCGGCGCGGCGCGGCACCGGCGGCGGTGGTGGTGGTGGCGGCGAACGGGGTGGTTTTGCAGGGTGTAGAAGGGGAGAGGGATCGTGGCTCGGGAGATTCGCGAGGGTCGAGTTCGCTGGGGGCAGGTGGAGGGGCCGAGCAACCCTGGGGAGCGAACGACGACGGCTCGGTGCATCGGCCCCTTCGACGCACGCTCTCTTTTACCAGCTTACGTATTTCCTGCGTGTTTCCAAGCGAACCTGTGCATCTCTCTCTCTATATGTATACATAGACACGTATACGTATATGCATGCACGACGAGCGTCCAGGCCAAACGTAAAGTACCGCAGGGTAGGTCATATACTCGACTCATTTGCCATAATCCAACCCTCGCTCGATAAACTCCTCGTAAACCTAACAACCTCTTACGCTCATTGGAAAAAGCCCCATGACTATCGAGCATTCTCAAGATTTACAACTTTAATAATATAGCGATCTCACGTGTACTCGCAGTGTTTTCAAAAAGAGCCAAGCTTCATGGATTCTATATATGTGTGTGCGACGTATATATGGAATATATTTTGCAATGTCTCGTGGTAATAATTACGAGAGATTGGAAGATTGCGGAATATAATGGGACAAAGTGTTTTAAGGTGAACGTCGGGTTGGGGGTGGAATGCACAGTTTCAATGTCACTGTTGAATTATTTTCCGTGGAGGAGGAGGGGGAGGAGGAGAGAGCGTCGAATCGATAGAGTCTCGGTCTGCTGACGGGCTCTGCCCTTCGGTCGGTCGCATCCCCTCTAGAGCTTTCGTTTCATTAACGTTATTCCGGGCGAGCACGGCCATTGGCCAATCGATAACTGCGGCACACAGGCAGTGTACAACACGCGGAACCAGCGAGACGGCGCACTTTGTTTGCCAGGCCATCGGCCTGCAACACCTCCGCTCTCTCTCTCTCTCTCTCTCTCTCTCTCTCTCTCTCTCTCTCGGCTGGATATGGAAAAAGAATCGACCAAAACTTTCTATCCCATCCCTTTTCCCGTCCAGACAAATCGATCCACCCTGACGCCCCGCCGGAACTCGTAAATTCCCTCAGAAATTCACCGTCCCGCCGTCTCTCTTACTTTGCAAAATTTCCAACAGCCAACTTTATTCCAGCAACTTTGCTTCGCTCACAGTGATATTCAGCCGAAACTTCGATATCTTTATTTCTAACTAAACTCTGATCAATGCTTATATTGATCAGTGCATGAATATTTTTTTCTACAATATTCGCTATATAATCAAAGTGGAATATATAAGTATAGAGATATTATCCGTTGTGGCTCTCGCAAAAGTGAGAAAGGATAATGGATTCTTCATTATTGGACTTGAAGGAAAAACTACCAAATTTTTAGAACCGATAAAACAGATATTCGTTTAGTTTTAAGTTATTCTACATTTCAGACTACTACAAGTATTGATTCCTATAATTTTGATCCACTTTGATGCAGCTCTGGAACTTTACCAGAAATTCATCATCATTCCTATCATTTGGCAAAACTCGGAACTATTCGATCAACTTTTATTCATAAAGACTGACAAATCCAGGCGAAATTTAAGTATCTTTATTATTTTTTGCTAAAGTTTTATCAAAACTTATTGATCTATGCAAAGATCTCTTTTAGAATATTGAGTATAATTAAAATGGATGATAGAAGGGAGGAATATTATCCTTTGTTAGTTTTGCGAAAATTGAAAAATAAAAAACAAACAGTAAATCCATAATTTTTCAATTAAAATGAAAACTGCAATGCCATATTTGGCAAGGATAAAATTCATATTCGTCAGTTTCCAAAATATTCTGCGCTTGAAACTAGCGAGTATTAATCCTTGCACAATTTCACTGCTTCTCGTTTCGCACTTCCTCCCTCTCTCTCTCTCTCTCTCTATCGCACTCAATTACTACCATTAAACCATACATACACCTTCGGAACATTTCCCTGTGGCCAATCAACAATAAACTCGCGCATTCCAAAAACATTCTCAGCAAAATCCCTAAATCGTTGGCTCGCCACCGATGATGACGATTGCTCAGTTTTGCAGATTAACAAGAATTTAAAGGCACTGTACGATTCCGCATCGATTCGAGCTGGTGGATAGCGTAATTGCATAGAAACGAAAAGGCGGTACGCTCGTGCATTAAGCCGATAGAAACTGAATGGTGCGTCGCTTCGGTAAAACGCATGAAGCCACGATCGAAGTGGTATATATGGCCGGAGTGAGAGAGTGAGAAGGGGGAGGAGGAGGGGGAGGGGAAGATCTAATAATATTTGAGGCAGAATCGCTTTAGCAACGAAGCATTGGAGAGATTAATAAAAATAGCGTTACAAGTTTCTAAAGAGAATCTTGATGCGAGGTATATTGAATTTCCGCTGTAAAGAAACACAGTCGGAGGTGCTCGGAGCTATGATAGGAGGAGTTTAGTTGGGAATATGGGCTTTTGATCGTAAAGAGAGCAGAAAGAGAGAAAGAGAGGATTATACTGGATAAAAGTGGAAGTGCACGAAGTTGATGCTCGAGGTAGGAAGGAAGGCTGCTTCGGCCATGCCAGCGTGACGACTCGCGCGAGTTTCCGGAAGTGGCGGTCGTTCCGCTGCGGAGCTTTACGAGCGCCAACTTACAACGACGACAGGATTGCGCTAGAGCTAGGGCGTACTTGGGAGGGGGAGCCTCCAGAGGAGAGAGGGGGGAGGGGGTCACTGCACCCGGAGAACTTCAAACGAAGGTCGCACGATCGGTCATTTCATCTTGGAGCCTTAATCACCAAGATTACCAGCAAAATTACTCCACTTTGAAAAAATCCCTCTATACAAAACGTATCCTCCTGCTACCTACACCAATTAACAAATTAATATTCTCCGGAAACTCCTCTGGAATCGCTCGCTCGTGCCGATCGCTCCGTACACAAGTTTTTCACGCACAACACTGTATGCAAACTCGAATGATAAAATTTTCTTTCTGGCACAGACTCGTCGGGTCTTCTCGTGCAAGTTTATTGCTCTGGTCGAGCGTGTTTCGTCGTCGACAAGAGCGGCGGGCTTCGGGGCCGAACGAGGACCACGAGGATGAGAGATAAGGAGGTATATATATATAGAGTGGGTGAGAGAGGATGGTAGGAGGATGTAGGGTTCAAGCATCATTTGACCGGTCTCTGAATCATCGTTGAGCGACCGTTACGCGACGGCTGCTTAAATCGTATCGCAGTGCGAGTGGGTGGACCGATTCGCACGCTCGATCGTTGCGTCATCGCAACTTTAATTATTTTTCCAGCTACAAAGTGGCCAAGGCAGAGACTAGCGGCGGAGAAGACGCATTGTTGTATCGAAGAAAAATCGAACCTTGCTGGGTAAGCGACGAAACAGTCTGAAATATAAACGGACAGAGAGGGGGAGATTTGAACGACTAGTTTAGCTTGGCTCGGTTTGAAACCGCAGCTGTTCCCCCCCGACCAGTTGTCTCGGTTTATTCAATCAATATGAAATTACGAAGGCTAAGAATATTTTGGAATTCAATAGAGATATTCATGAGGAATGTTATGGAAAATTCCATGCTTATGTCCAAGTGCTGAAAATTGTAGGGAAGCACTTGCCATACTGGCTGATAGGAATTTCTCGCGGGTCGATGCCGAGGAATACTATATACATATATATAGGTACTGATGGGTCGCGCACGTGGGGCTGGAGATGGGGGAATAAAAAACGATTGAGAGCTTCGCACGGGGTCACGGCGAATCGCAGAAACAGGTCGAGAGTGGACATTCCCTCCGGTCGCGAGCGAGATCCTCGGACCCGGTACCTTCGCACCGGCTTAATTAACGCGTTCCGAACACGCACCGGAAGATTTTTCCAGACGGAGTCGCTGCTGCTCGACGCTATCGACCCGGGAATAGAATTATGATCGAGCCTGAGGCAAATTAGGCTAATTAGCTGCGTCATCCCTGGCAAAAAGTCGAGAATTACCCAGTCTCGAGCCCAGAAGGCTCATCCTCGCCATGCTAATAAGCGAGAAACGAGTGTAAAACGAGCAATAAACCTCTCTCTCTCTCTCTCTTGCCTTTTTTCTAATTACAATTCTTCGCCAATAGTGATTACAGGCCTCGCGCGGAACAAGACGGTCAAATTATAGCGATCCGTCGACAATGTTTTCCCTCCTCTTCCAAAGAAGCGTCCATTCAATTTTCTCTCGCTTCCGTTATTTTTTTCCACCTTTTTTTGTCCGCTTGAAATCGCCCGTATGCCTTTTCGGGAGGGGGAGGGGGTGGCGTAGGTGATAGTTGGGATGAAAAAGGTGCGAGAGTGAGTGAATGGCGGGCTTGAGAGTGGCGCGATGCAGCATTGAGAAGCGAAACAACGATATAGTATGGCGGGCGGGCGGGCGAAGAACAACGGTGAGAATGAAGTAGCGGCACACGGACGGACAGGCAGGCAGTCAGTCAGTCGGTAAGAGAAACGCAACAACGGCCTCTTTGAGAGTGGTGAATCCTTGGCTGCGATGGAGCAGGCGTTTCCATGCTTCCACCGTGTGAATGCAATTTCTTTCTCTCTCTCTCTCTCTCTCTCTCTTTGTCCACCGAAGGAAAACACCTGTGGCGTCCCGACGATTACCGACAAAGCGTCTAGCAAACTTGAAGCGACGCAAAACTCAACAGCTCCCCTGATTTCTTGTTAAAAACCTGGCGCGCACACACACACACACACACACACACACACACAGCGTCTCGACTCCTCATCCCGCCGTTCGAGCCAGACGCGCTACTCATCATCATCATCATCGTCCTGCGAGTAATCAGTAGAAAACGCCAACTCGTCCTTGTGCCAAGACACAACCACTGCGCTCTCGTTCGGACGTGAAAATTGTTGACGAAATGAGAAATTAGAGGCGAATCCTTGATTAACATCCAGCGAGATTTATCGGGGTCGACTGCTTTAATAACAACGAAGACGCGAGATTCCGTTCTGGGAAGAAGCGAGCGGCCACGGGGATTTTAATGAAAAGCTCTGACTGGAATCGAGGGACCGGAAGCCAGCTATTAAGCAATTAATAAACAACGAGACGCGATGGTGTTAACAGGAAAAAATTAGTCGCTCGCTGTGGGATGAGATTCTTGCTCGAATGAATTTCTCTAAAAGTCACTCCTTGTATATATATATATATATATATGTGCTATTTTATTATTGAACACTGCGATCCGCACCGCTCTCCTATTGGTCGAAACGTAATTAGTTTGTTCGAAAATAGCCTCGGAGGAGGCTTGGTTGATTAAAAAGTGTGCAGGAGGAAAATATGAATAAGCTGGATGCTCTCTTTGAGAATTCCAGCGATTCTCAGCAACAACTTACTCGTCACGTTTCTTCTTTTTTCCTTTTTATTACCGCTTCTATATAGGCGAACGACAAAGAGCACGTGGAAAGTGGATCTCGCCTTTGGATGGAGACAGAAATGCAATACTGCGAAATATGAGGGAACATTGTTGTTCACCCGCATGTTTGGAGGACACCCGGTACATACCGGATAAGTGTACGTGACGTGCTTATGTGCTCCTCTCCGCCGCACTATTAACATACACGACAAAAGCGTCGAGTGACGACACTATTCAAGACTCGAACAGTGAATTTGCGGCCGATATCGATTGAAAACGATCGCCAATGGATCGAAAATCTATGGAGAGCATTTATTTACCGAAAATAAATGTTTTTCTCGTACAGATGTATTAAATGTAGGAAGCGAATTAAAGCGTAATTCGATCAGTTTGATACGAGATATTGAGAAAGAAAGCAGCTCTGCTTTCAACGTTCACCTCGATACCGGAAAATCAATAGAAGCTTATAGCTCGTTTTAGAAAAGTATATACAATTTGCGATAAGATAGATAAGCCAATCGCGCAGTCGGATAGATTTGTGCGTTTTCGCGCGTTACGGGAGGAGTCCTTGAATAATTGTCTCTCGATGGGCTTCGACGATTAGCGAATGAGGGACTTTTGAGATAATTTGGGAGGGAGGCAGGGGAGAGGGTAAAAGAAGGAGAGGGAGGAAAGAGCGAAAAATCAGGCCGTGCCTTTGATTTCGGTCGACGGAGCTAGGAAAGATAATTCGAGACATTCTCCGCGCCTATATGGATGGAAGGAGAGACGGTTTGCAGGAAGTGAACCCCAGTTAACTCTAGTGTCGTCAGCGAATCAATAACTTGGCTCCTACCGCGTTCTCCTACTTTCTCCCCTATCGCCATCTTTTCCTTCAGGAAAGTTTCCCATCTCGACCTTTGCAACGCTCTTCGGGCGGAAAACTCAATCGTCAATAACCACCTTATGGAATGATCCTCTCTCAAGGGAATAAACCAAATTATCAACGCAAAACTTTAATAACGTCTAATTTAATCTCGCGTAAAACTTCCGCTCGCCTTAATAATGCTCTTTGACGAAGAGCTGGCAATTTTATAATCGGCTTTCCTCCATAAACTTCAATTCTGATTTATATGCAAACTATATAGCACGCTGCTGCTTGAAAAATCTTGCTTCTGTATATTATATATATATATATATATACAGTGTACAATACAGAGCACTCGGCGTATACCGACTGCGTCATTTATCGCCATTGTCGAACGTGATATTATCCAAGTTTTCGGTTTGGCGATGAAATATTTAGAAAGGCGGCAATTGGTCGGTCGGGGCACGGAGGGGGGGGGGGGGGGGGAGACCGTAAGTCACCGGTGCACAATGCGAAATCCGGCTAGCTATTTTCGTGGTGTAATATGCCGGTTAAATTTGCACTCGGTTAGCGCGCCATTCGAAATCTCGCGTCGAATATCTACCGCTTAATATTTATTTCTTCTTTGCTCGGCCGAAAGGCGAATTACAGGAGGGATTGTTGAGCGAAGGCGCGTTTAAAGGTGCACCGTATATAGGCAAGCTTTCATCGAGATACGCCTTGTTAAATTGGTATTAGAAATAGCCGATAAAAGTTTGTCAATATTAATATTTGATCTGTCGAGCAGCGGAAGCACCGTGCTATAAATAAGGCTTTATTGTTAAAAGTAGATGGAAAAGTTTATTAACCGGAGCAAATTCTCGTAGGTCAATCGTGGACGTCAGATAAATCTTGGGAGTATCGTTAGTCGGTGGAATTTATTGGAGCGAACTGGAGTAAGCACCGGAAAAAACGAAATGGCTGGGCGCGAAGAACATAAAGAGGGGGATGCAGCTTTAATGCATCGCGCTACATGTATAAATATATATCAATGCTGCTCGGTACATCCAGCTATATCCCCCCAACACGGACACACATATATATTTTTCCCTAAAAAATTTACTCCCAGCCACTCGCCTATTGATCTTCCATATTTCATTCGGTAATTCTTATCGATACCCAATTTTCACAAGAGCGGAATAATTTTTACCCATACATCTGGCGCGCGTATGTCTAATGAAAATTTCACAGACTTGATGGATTATAGAAATTTGCATAAAAATTGCACGAGCTTCGATAACACGCCTGATCCCTATGAACGTTATTGAGGAATAAACGCGATATCTTATATAATGATCAATTTTAAGAGGATTAAAAAATGCATGGGGACAACAATCTTCACCCTCCTCCCCCTCTTCCTCCTCCATATATAATTCCGTTTCGGTATCAAGATTTCATAGCTCGCTATATGTATACCTGGAAACTTTGAAATACCAATTCTATGCCTCTGTTTGAAAGCATCGGGGCTTGGGAAGGGGTTATGATCAAATTTTCTAATCACAATAGAATTAGTATGCATTACCAGGTAACGTAATATGCATGGTAATAGCTGCGAAGGTGCTTAACCAAAAATTACACGGTAATATAAATCCCAAACAATGTATGTAGTAGTGTCGCGGGGCGGATCGGTATTATAGCAACGTGTGCGAGTCGCGCTTAGACATCCTTGATAAAATCTCGCGTCTATGCGAGAAACCACTTAATATCGTTCATCTTTCCTAATGACACGTCAGCAGCATTGCTGCTACCGGCCATAGATTTACGAGCTTCTCGCGCTCTACCCTGGCAAAAACAATTAATGACAGCTTCATTATATCGTATATTAATTCGCGCGTAGTATCAGCTTACATCGTCGCGGAAAATTGCGTCTCCGAGATATTTCATCGATCGCCTCTTTATCGTCGGGGTTGTAATCTCAAAATTCAATATCCACGCAAAATAACGCTATCGGTCCTCTCCTGGACTCTCATACAGAGTGCGCAACACACACACACATGTATAATTCACATTTAATATATTTCCAAAGGGTAGAGATTGCGATCGTTAAATTTTGATACTGCAAACTGGGACAAAATCATTTACGTAATGAGAAAGAGTATATATTGCAATCTCTACGAGATGAATAGGTTTGGCGTTAGAGATAAGTCCTGGTGCATCGTGTTTGGGTTGGAGAGAGAGTGAGAGAGAGAGAGAGACAAAGAGGGGGAGTTGTGGATCGATGTCATTAGAGGAGTATCGACGTGCATGATCGGTCGATAAGACTCTCGGTCGATCGGAGTACCGAGTCGTGAGGGGGAGTAGGCCACTTCCGGTCTGGAGCACGACAGATGCCTTAATGAGTGGGAGGCCATTGCAAATGCTCGTTAGACGAAAAAAAAGAAGAAACACACACACACACATGGAAGAGAAGTTTTGGCGTGGCGAAGCCGTTCGATTGGCGCAACGGGCTTCTCTCCCGTGAGAAAATAATTCACTCTCTGGAATAACAATGGCCTTCCAATCCTGTATACACCACTACAGTATTAAACGCACATTGAAACAGTTACATACTGGAGTGTGTAACACACTGTAGCTCGCCCGAGATTCCCATTAATGGCGAAATTAATTCGATGAATTTTCAAGAAACGTTGAGTAACCAGCAACGTTCTTTGTTCGAGATTGTGCAACTACGTGTTCCCCTCCTCCACTCACTCTCACGCTCTCTTTGCTCGCACTAAACACGCTCGGCTATTTTCAATGGAAAACAAGTAACCTGGCTAGCTTCAACTCGAGCTGAATTCATTTTCGACTCGTGTGAAAATCGACTTTTGATAATTCCCTGCTATGCAAATCAATTATTCGTCGTAGCTGCTTGGAAGATTGTAGAAAGGTGTTTAAGAGTCTCTCGAGGTTGTCGAGGAGGAATAATTATCTTTGCTGGATCTCTTTGAGGAGAAATTGTAGCAGGGGGGGGGGGGCGGATGGTTGTGCTTAGATTCGAGACTCGCGCGCGCCAGAGAGAGAGAGAGAGAGAGAGATAGTAGGTAAATTTAGGTTGGTAGAGTGATAAGCAAGTGCGGGCAGCCCAACCGGAAACGAGATCGGCATCCTCCAATGACATCCCGTTCGAGTGGCAATAATTGATAGCGAGACTGAATGAGGGGGTGCAGCAGCAGCAACGGCAGAGTGGGAGGCTTGTATAAATACTTATTTGCGCGCGCTAGCGCTATATACTCGCCCCGTTCGCCCGCTCGCCCGCCCACACCGCCAACTCGAAGCTCCCTCCTCGACGACCCGTTCAATTGACTCATCGCGTCCACAAGATATACGTCGATCCAGACCGAGGAAATTCTCCCATCGATTTAATCACGCACCGGTAAAATTCCATTTCCAACGCTGCTTCGATGTAATAGTCACGCTTCTCGCGCCAAATCGCGCGCGGACCTTAAATAGTTAGCCTCGGGTTTACGACTCTAAAATAACCGACGTTTCGAAGCACGCGGCTAATTGTAACGCATATAGAACATTTCAGGAGTCTCCCGTTGATTTTTCTATGGAAAATTGAGAGTCTGGAGAAATTAAAAATTGGCGGAGGGGAGAAGAATTTGAGGAAAATGGTATAGTATGACGTGTATGGTTTATTTAACGATAGATGGCGATATATACGTTGGAGAGGATGATGAGTTTTGCGAATCTTACCAAAGTAAAGCGTCGAGTTTAGTAGAGTGAGAAGTGTCCACCGGTTGGAGACAAGAATTACGGAGGCAGACGCATTTGTCTTCCGTTGGGATGAGACGGCAAGGACCCCATAATTTAATGACAATTTACCGCGATTCGACCAAGAATCCCGGAACAAATCAAGCAAGAACTTGTCGAAGTAATTCTCGAAATTTTCGGCTTAAAAAATAATCGTACGAATGCAGAGTTTTTGTGTTTTTTTTTTCATGAAGCTGTAAATTAAGGAGGAGGGGGATAAAGATTAAGGTTGTTTCCTCGTTCGCAGGGAAGAATATTCGAGGCATCCTCATAAATTTTCATCAACTCTTCGGGGCATGTGTATTCTCCGCTGATGCTAAAGACTCCCTCCCCCTCCTCCTTTACACCCCTTTTAGCATGGCGTCGACGAGGCATCGGCATACTCTTTTTCAAGAAAACGCTCCGTTTCTTTATCGAGCGAGTGGAGCGCCATCTGAGCATTATTTTGAGCGAGTGTGCTGGAAATAGTGCCAAAATTGGAAAGTCAAGGGGAAGAGAAGAATTTTTATAGGGAAGATTATGTGCTACGAGAGAGAAAAAAAGTATAAGAATGATGAAACACGAATGCGCTTAAAGAGAAAATTTAATAGAAAGATGCTCGTTTTGTTTTTCGTCGAAGGAAAAATAATCTTATAATAGAAACACAGAGAGATATTGTGAAAATGGAAAATGAAGGGGGAAAAGAATTTTTATAGACGCAGACCTTCCGTTCCGAGAGAGTGAAAAAGTGTAAGCAAGATGAAACACAGGAATGAACCGAGCGAAAATTTACTAAAAAAATGCGCCTTCTGTTTCTGGTCGAAGGAAAAGTAGTCGTATAATAGAAACAAAGAGATGTAGCGAAAAAAGAATTTTTTTCAGGTACATAACGTTTGTTGCAACAGTATATAGAAAAAGTGTGAGGATGATGAAGCGCGAATGCACCGGGAGAAAAATGGCTTCGAAAATAGGTGCCTTGTTTTTGGCCGAAGGAGGAAAAATAACCTTATGATACAGAGACAAAGAGACGTATTGAAAAATGTGAGGGAGAAAGAAATTTATAGAGGCAGATCGTCTGTTGCGAGAGAGAGAGAGAGTCGAAAAAAGGAAGGATAATGAAGCGGTAGAAAATTCACTTGGAAGATGCGTCTTCTCTCTTTTGGTTAACGAAAAAATAATCTTATCGAGGTCGGAGCACGGCACAGAGTGTATGCAAAAGCGTTTTCCGAGCAGCACCTGCGTTTTACTACGACCATATTGTATACGATATTACACTATCGGTCCATCGCTGTAATCCAAGCTGTCGCGATAAATAAAGCGTCCTCTTCATCAATTAAAACTCCCGCTCTGAATATATGCGCCACACAACCACAAATATCTCTCATATTAATATCTCTCCACGGTCGAAGCGCAGATTCCTACAAACAAAGAAGAAATCTCTCGTTGCTCAACGAGTTTTCCCATCAGAAAACGAGTGTCTCGCTTATGTCACAAACGCGATGTAGAAAAAAGAAAGAAAGAGAAAAACTGGTAAGGTTTCGTTGGAAGAAAAATGGCGAGAAACGAATATCGCAGGAGATGGAGAGAAAGAAAAAGAGAGCTAATAAGCAGCACAGACGTAAGGTGAAACTTTTGAAGGTAAAGCGATCAAGCTCTAATGCGAAATAAGGATAAAGTGGCACGAGGCGGGAAAATTACAGAAATCTACGTCATACGGGAGTAAAATTACTCGTATCCTCTTTCATTTAGCAGCTGCGCTAATGGGACATATACTCCATGTGTGTATATGTACGTGCGCCGAGGAAAATTTCTTTCTGCTCGAGGAGCAAATAAAGGGAGAGAGAGAAAAGCTAATGAAAATGACGGAATGGAAGCTTAACGGGGGAATTATGGTAAGACGACTAAAATGGTCGTTAGCGGAGGTTTCCGACAGGAAAAACTTTCTCCGTGGTGACACGCGAAGCGTTGTTTGTTTTCGTGGACCTTTGTAGAGCGTGGAAAAACGATTGGCAGGTCAAAGGTTTCTTATTGAAGGTGCACGAGTCGGTAAATCTCGCTGTGCTTTTCCGAGTGGAAAGTCGCGCGCGAGAGGGAGGGGGGGGGGTGGAGGACGAGGCGGGAGAAAAGTTGCGAGCGCGTTAAGAAACTCGATTGTAAAAATAGCGAGTGTGGGGAGTAGTTTGGTTTTCTTGTTTTTACTTTGGAAATGATTTTCTCGAGCTGTGTAGGAGGGGGTGGCACACGTCAGTCGTGCAAACGATGGTTTCCCCACGGGGATTCGTGCACGCGATGGGTAAGTGCACTTTCCTTGTGTACTCGGCTCTCCTCTCCACTCCCACGTAAGCATCTGTACGTGTGTGTGTGTGAGTGCACCAGGAGGAAAATATTCGTCCCACACCCACAAGCGCAGCTTAGCAGACCACACGACGCGTCACGCGCTTCCGGACTGGCTGAAACACGTTTGAACCATTCCCATGCAGAGACTCTATATAGTATACCTGTTTATACTACCCCCACTCTTTCCAGAACATTCGCGTATATCTCACCGTCCCGCCGTTCCTCGCGCTACACCTTTGAACACACCAAAGTATCATTTTATTTTCGTCCGCGAACACGAAACAATGGAACCGAAATAACCCGACTAAGGATCTCGTGCTAAGGTCGTTTATTATTTACCAAGAAACTATATACTTTAAAAACTCGTATCAGGCCCACTTTATCATTTATGCCTTGTACATGTATATATATGGCTGCGTGATGGAAGCGTCGATTATCAATCGGATTAAAATGGTAAAAAAGTAGCAGTTGATGTAATTTCAAGGAATTTAATTGTCGCGTTTCGATTGGCCGAACGAACAGCCAGAGGCCGATAATCCGGCAAGTTTTGCTGGATCACTCGGTGTATCTAATTTTCACGAGGTGGTGGGGGTATATCTTTCCTGCGGTTAAAATAGGCCCGTATTTTTAGATGGGCAACGTATATCGCGTAGGTGCCATTTTCCACCATGCACGCGACGCCTGTCCAAGGTATGTTCACCTCCGTTTGACCTTCGCTCGTTCCAGTCGACGGCGTCGCGACGCACGTGCCCCCCGAAAATGCCTACGAGTCACGAGAAACGATCGATTTTTTACACCAGCTAACGCTGCAATATTTTTTCAAGTGACAATTTTTTGGTTGTGTTTAGCACGTATGCGAAAAGACTGCAATGTGTGTGTTCAAAATAAGAAACTTTACTGCTGGATTCTGCTATATAGTATGCACGTCTCGACTCCTTCATATTCTTATTTCACTGTCGTTGTGTTAACGTGTACAGTTCCTAAATACCACCAGCATTGTCTGTCGGTGAATGTTGACATTTTTGCAACTAAAAGCAGAATTCGTAATATTCGACTGATAGAGACGTAAACACAAATTCGCTGAGTGAGCACCAACACAGTGATAAAGTGTGTACTATCAAAGCTATTCACTAAAAAAAAGGGACTTTTTCGTACAAAAGTACACTGGGAACGAAATAATTTATACAAAATGAAATTTATACAATTAAATTGCATCAATGTAAATGAAATATTTAATTATTGATATTAAAAATCTGTAAATGATTTTTTGGTCAGAGCAGAGTGCTTCACACACGTACCTGTACACTGTAAAATTCTCGTTTCATTGTCATCGCGTTAATATTAGTAAGAAGAGAAGAAGCTCGCGTCACCACTTGGATTGCACTCGACGGTAAGGTTCAGCAATTTCTTCTTATTTTGTCGAAATACGAATGGGGAGTCGAAGAGCAGTGGGCAAGAAAAAAATCGTTAAGATTAACGAGGTAAGGAGAAGATAAAGTGCGGTTCTCGCATAGATAAATGGTAAGGAAATGTGCAGCCGCGATGAAATAAAATAGGGGAGAATGAAAATGGAGTCGGAGGATGCGAGGAAGAAATCGAAGTGTGCGCGGGGCTGGAGGAGGGGGGCGGGGAGGACGGCGAGTATCGCGCATTTCCATCGTCCCTCCGGAGTTTCAGCTTTGGATGCTGCTCGCTGGTAGCACGGCAGCGTTTCGCCTTGTTCGCCATTTACTCCTTCAGGCGATTCGTTGCTGCCGCCCGAGTCTCGCTCGCTCGCTCGTGCTGAACTCGCATAGATTTATGCATCTTGTTTGCGTGTGTACCTATAGATACGAGAAGGAAGGACAAGGGTAGGAGAGAGGGGGGGGGGGGTATCGGTTGGAGCAGCGAGGCAATAAAACACTGTTCTAAGCCTGGAACTCTCTCGGTAATAGATTGTTGCTAATGCAAACACTCGTTGGATAATTACTCGGCTGGCTTAATAATGATTTACAAGACAAGCAGTCGACTATTTTTCGTCCTGCCTGGCGATATTTCCAAGAAGACTAAATTAAATAGTAGACTGTTGGATAAAGAGAGAAGAGAGTATAGGTCGAGGCTCGGTTGATAGTCGAGCATTAATTACCGATAACAAGATATTTCGCATGCGGCCCCATTAATTATTATCGAAGGTCGAACACGGGACTCTAGCGATAAGCCAATTAATCAGGAACATCAGTCTTGATCTATGCTGTGTGAATTTCGTTGGAATAACACACACACACATATATATACATATAGGAGTTTTTATCGTAATTTATGTAATGGAGGCAGGTAAAGCGATGGTTTTGGGAAGAGAAGGGAAGTTGTTGAAAAACTGGTGGTTCGCCGGTGCGGTGGTTTCTGTCGAGGAGAAAATTCAAGTTGGCTCTCTACGGCCTCTCTGCATGTGTATAGGAGCAGAGAGGCGAGTGTATCTCTAGGCTGAAAAAAGGATCGCGTAGGTGCACCGTAGCGGCTCTGTACGTTCTCAGGGTCTTTGGGAATGCAAAAGGCTGAAAAAGGACTCTAGGCGAAGGGTTCGCAGGGCAACAGGCAACTCGCCGTGAGTCAGAGTAGGAGTGGAAGAGGAGAAATGCGGGAGGCGGGGAGTGAGAGGGGGGGGGAGACGAGAAGAAAAGGAAGAAGAAGAGGAAGAAAAAGAGGAGAGACGAGAGAGGCTTGTATGGACTGACTGCCGGGGAGTCCAGGATCCACCATCCTCCCTCTCTCTCCATATAATGCAAACTACCTGACTGAAACTCGAGTAGAGCCAATGCTACACAGCTTTGCTTCGCTTATAATAATGCTCTCTGATCCGAGCCTGGCTACAACATTTAATACTCTCAGAAATTACTCCGAGAGAGACAGAGAGAGAGAGAGAGGGAGAGAGAGTGACCTCTCTTCTCTTCAAACACAATGCTCGCTTGATATATATATATATAAAAGTTATTCCTCAAAAGAGAAAGAAAGCAATTTTGAGAATTTTTCTCGTTTAATAATTCTCCGGTTAAACTGAGTAGGTACGAGTGAATATATTCGAATTTGATATATATATATATATATATATATATATATATATTTGAAAGGAGATTAGAGTTTGCGCGGAGGAAAGTTAAGAAATGATATTGGAGGGTCCAGGTCGCTCGGAAGAGACTCGGTCACAGGCTGCCGGCCATGGGTTTCCTGGTGGTCCGTGTGTATTGTGGTCCAGCAGCATCCGTTCTACGTATTCCACACTCGGTTCCCGTATCAGAGTCGAGCTCCTTTGTTCCTTCAGGAGCGTACGACCGCTCGCCAGCAGCCTCGGGCACTCTTGGAACTCTCCTCTCCACTCTGCATGCCTGGCACGTAATAAATTTTAGGATTCACCGGGAAAAAGACCAAAGCGATCTACAATTGGATCACCGAACAAAACAGATATGCTCTTTAACCAATTCAATCGCAGATTCTAGTCTGCAGCAGTGAAAACAAGCATCGAGAACTCGTTCAAAGAAAACCGATGCGAATATATGTACACGGACGGAGGAAATCGTTTGTAATTAAAACAGATAAATTCTAATTAAAGCGTGCTATCGATTAGCAATATTGTTTCTCTCTCTCTCTGCGAGGTTTACATATTTCCTTTACTGTGTACAACTGATGGATATTTATTGGCGTACAATATTATATAGGCGATAGGAGGCGAAATTACAAGTGTAGCTCGTATTCGCGACCACCCAAGTTTGCAGCGCACGCAAAGGGCTGTTTTATACACCCACCAGAAAATTTCTTCCACCCTGATTCCCTCGTGTATACAATTTCAAGCTGGATGCATCGTGTTACCCCCACGTCAGAACGAACAAACTAACCCAATTATATTAAAGAGATGGTAAAAATATCTATCCATCTCTGAACAATTAATTCGACTTTTCACTCCAAGCTTTGTTTCGCATTTTATTATTTTTCTGTAAGCGTAAAATCGGGGCTAATCAGAGATCTTATCGAGAGTGGAATTGACTTCCGGTGAGAGTCGGTCGAAAGAAAATATAGGAGGAGGAAAAATGAAATAGCGGATGCCCGCCCGTCCGCGGCCTCGCTATATATTAATTACTGCAGCGTCTTTCAAGTCCCGAGGAGACGAGGCAGCGTGAAACCTTGTTAATTGTATTTCCACGTGTCTCCCGCAGGAATAAGCCAGAAACTCGATCCGAGTTTCACCAAAAGGGATCAGACCCTTTTATTACCTCGAAGCTTCCCCGAATATTCCCCACTAACGCTTATGCTCCCTTCATATGCGAGAAAATTACAATTTTATTCCAAAACCTTAATAAACAATTCGATTTTTAAATTGGCTCAGTCTCGCCATTGTTCTCGTAGTTTTAAGTTTATTTGCAACTGTGTGTGCAGCAACGATATTCGATAAGAGCTGAAAATAATAGGAAATGGGTAAAAACTCGCTCAACTTGCGCGACAAAATTACAATTTTATTCAAACGAGTAAAAAATTCAATTTTTGAGTTAGCAATGCAATTGTTATTTCCCATGATTGTAAGTTTATTGCGAGCTGCGACAACAGAGTATTCGATAAGAGTTAAACAAAAAAAAATAAGGTAAAAAGTTGGTTAACTTGCGAGAAAAATACAATTTCATTCAGCAAAAAAAAAATGAATTTTGAAGTTAGCAGTGTAATCGTTATTTTCATGCATGTAGGTTTATTCGGAGTTACGACAGCAGTGTTTGATAAGAGTTGGAAAAAGAGGAAATAGGTAAACTGGTGGAGTATTATCAGAGCGTTAGCAGGATAATGCGTCGTTGTCAGTTTCCTGTAGATGACGATTGAGAATAACTGGAAAGGCTAGCATATATACATATATACACACATAAACGTAGTTGAAACGGGCTATTATTAATTATTCGCGTGGCGAGAGGCACGAGAGAGGGAAAAGATGATGAAGCTGGGGCGAATTGGCGTTAATTGCGAGATTAATTGGTGGCACGTTGGGGTCTGGTGGGGCCTGAGCGATCGAGGATGGCGCACGGTGCGGCTCGTCAGCTGTTCCTGCAGGTAAAAAAGGAAATGGGAAGACGTCGAGGAGAGGAGAGGAGGTACACTGACCCGTTGGCTCGTCCTGTAATTAAAGTCCGGTACTCCGATATGAAAGTACCCGCGGAATAATCGATTATGCCGCGCACGTTGCCAGTAATGAAATGTCCGCCTAGCCAGCTCTCGGATTATTCCGAGAACGCAATATCCCTCTTCTTCATCCTCCGCAATGAAAGCTATATTGAAGCATGATTACCGCATAATATCTTCATCCTCAAAAACGTCCATTCCACGCTCTGCGGATAAATCCTTTCATATATATTAAGCACGCATATATATATATATATATATATATATATACATTGTCCGAACGTTTATTTATCGAGCTAGTCTCCTCCCTGAGAGAGCAGTAATATTTGCCTCTTTTGAAAATCTTAATAGAAGACACGTGGAAAAATTACCTTCACAGCGAAACTTTTAAAACTGCACGAGGTGCAGCGTGTCGTACCGGTGTTACCGTGTGGACCAGCAATTACACAGGACTCACCTGAAAAATAAAGAAACAACGGATTGTAATTTACCAGACGTGAGAAAATAATCACTGATGCGAGGATAAAACAGATCGACGTCGTGCATAATGCAACGAATCGACGGATCGCACTGTGTTAGTAGTAATATATATATATATATATGTATAGTTTTTGCGTCAGCCGAAACGAGGAATCATTGGAAAAGTGTCTTCGGTGCATGGACGCGGACGTTAATAAAGCGAGCGATGCACGAGAGATTGGATGGATCGTGGCAAAAAGCAGCTGCTGGAATTCCCATTGAACGCCGTTTATGGCCACTGGCATTTTCGGATTACATTTCGCGCGTCCATTACATAATTTAATTGCGAATCACAGTTTGTCGGAAAACAAAGCAAAATCCTCGGAGAGGCTGGCGTAATGTTCCTCGAATCGATGCGGTGCTCTCCTCGTTAATACGCATTTCTTGCCCCTCGCTATTTGTTCGTTCGATGGCTGAGAGAAAGAAAAGAGGGAACTGCGGCCATTCGAGCCAGTCTCGCGCTGCACGCGCGATACGGTACCGGCGCAGGCTTGGTGGATCGATAATACAAAAAAAAAAGGAAAAGGAAAGCCGTGCAAAGTTTTCGTTTGGTGGATTGGAAAGCGTCGCTGCCGTTTATGGATTTATTGATTCGGTATAGCGCGAGCAACTGTTGTACCAAGTTTTTTATACAGCAGCAGCAGGGTGCGATTCTGGTTAAGATTGATGTCGGCAATAAATCGGAGGATTACCTAAAATTAGCGCGTATCGCAGGTGGTAAGAGAAAACGATCGGCCGTAACGTGGGACAAATATAGCCAATTTAACGGAAGCGAGGGTCGATGACGTATAACGAGGAGCTTCTCGTCGTTTTTCGTGCCAATTATTAGAGGGGGGGGGGGATATACGATTACGTTCGCGCAGTTGAATAAGAAGAGCGTCGAGGTGCACGGCGTTACGCAATTACGGTGAAAGCTGCTCGCTGATTACGTTTGGCGATTATTTCGACGATCGAGCGAGTCGCGTGGTGGTCGTCGTCCCTCGTCGGTCGTCGTCGCGGGAAATCCAGCACGGAGAAAGCCGAGAATGGCCGAGCTCGTAAACTCCCATGCGGTTTGTCGCGACGGCGAACCTTATGGGTGTCAGTTTCGCCGGAAGTTGCGCTTCGCTGCGCGTTTCCGGCTATCCCGCAGGCATTCAACAACGCGAGCGTGAAGCCTCGAGAGAAAGTTCCAAGAGTGCGACGCACTTTGTGTGCCAACGTCACCACCGCGACACCAAATACAAATTTTCCCTATCGATTCCACCACGACTCGACAATGACAACGTATACACATAGACATATACATATATATAATCTGTATACGGTGCGCTATTCGATCAACGCGCTCTTCCCGCCCCACGAATATATATATATATATATATCCGAGCGAGACTTTTCGTCGGTGAAAAAACCAACGAAAAACTGACGCGTGGGTCGAAAAAGTTTTTGACGAGGGAACACTGGAAATCCATTAAACGCTCGCTAAGAGCCAACAATTTTTGCTGATTTTTTTCGGCGGGAAACTACGAAGGTAAGGGAAGAGGGGGTGAGGGGGGCTGTGCGCGCCCGGGAAACAGGATTCTGCGGGGGAAAGTGAGTCAAGGTCGTGCGATGAGCGCAGCTGCTCCAAGGTTTGCGAAAGACTCACCGGAGGCTACCACCGAGGAGAGAACCACCAAAGAGAGAGGGGGGGGGGGAGAAAAGTTCGAATCCTGCGTATTATTCCATTATATTCTATTTAATTAAACTTATACTCGTTTCGTTGAAAATATATAGCTGCGCTGCTGCTGCTTCTCTCGGGCGTGGTATACTTTTTTAAGGTCGAGTATATACAACGGACGATTTTTCTTTTTAATTGGACAGAATTTGGTTGTTTCGCGTTGGTGAATAAAAAGATGCGAGGAGTTTTTGTCGGAGTTTAAAGTCGCGGGAAGAAATTATCACGCCATACTTTTCTCTTCTCCCGCCTCTTTATGTGTGTGTGTGTGTGGTCTCCAGTGTTTTCTCGCTTTGGTAAGAGGGAAACCGACCACGTGCTGCTGCTTCGCGAGGTAAATTCACGAGTCCCGGAAGCAGTAGCCACCGTTGTACAAATGGAGAACGTATGTATAAGGTTTGCACTTTTCGAAGATGGCAGCCCCTAAGGACGAAGAATCAACGTCCAGTGGAAAAGTCGACGGTTGGAAGGGTTCCCAAGGCCCCGGTTATCGTTCCGCATTCTTTTACATCCGTTCCATCTGCTCCCTCCTTTTCCGCCTCACGCACACGACACACGCTCGCTCGTAGAGAAAAAACCAAGCGCACAAACGCCACGATCAAAGTCGACAATTTTCATAGCGAGAGTCCAGCGAATTTTGCCAGCTCGATCGAAAATGCGTCTCTTGGCGCGCGCACACACGAGGGTTTTGCACGCGTGGGCCTGAAAGACGAGCACGCACACGTAGGCGTACTCTCTGGCTTTGTTACTTTGTTCCCCGACGCCTGTAATTACCGAGCAAAGATTGCACGTTGCGTCGAAACGATGAAAACGCGAGCGCGGATGTGCCGTTTAAATTTGCAATTCGTAGCAAGAGAAAAGCGATAAGGAAGGTGATAATAATGGAGATTATATGACGACCACCGCTCTTCGAGGGTAATTTCGTTAAACGAGATGACGTCGATTGGATGCGAATGCAGAAATTCCGCCATTCTCGCGTTTCCGTTCTCTCCTCGCTTCCGCAAATCCACCAGCGCGACTCGGCCATTTATAAATCTATCGGATACACCGATCAGCGCTCCAAACTCTTCTAACAAAGTGCCTCGACTGGTTGTACTTGAATGGCAAACCTCTGCTGCTCTCGCTCTTATCGGTCAGACGATACTTTTGCTTGGCGAAAATTTTATCGAATTTTTGCAAATCAGCAGCGACTCAGCAATTTGCGAATCTATCGGATGCACCGATCGCTTCTTCCAAGTGTTTTAATAAAGTCACTCTTGTATTTCAATGATCAAAAAGTGTGGTGTTGGATCATCGCGAGACAATGCCTCGTTTTGGCGAAAATTCCATTCGACTTGCGCAAATCCAGCAATGACTCGGCAACTCGCAAACTAACCAGATGTAGCGACCAGCGTTCGACACTTTTCAACGAGGGAAAGAGCGTCCCATCTGAATTGGAACGAGGCAATTCTCCCAAGCAACTAACTTCCGAAGCACATTGTAATTGGACCGAGTGAAATTGAAAAGTATTTTGCGGCGGCGAGGAACGCAAAGGCAACCGATGCATGGGCCGTTCGCCAATTTAGCGCGAATTTCACGTTATTGCTGCGATAATGGCGAGCGACTGAGAGACAGGTGTCCATTATCGCTGCATTTTAAAGGCATTTAACGAAGGCGCGTGAGCGCGAGCGAGGCAAGAGTCGATCTATGAATATTCACACAGGCCTATACGACTACTATATATATATATATATATGCACGATAGGTCGGTGCATGGCGAGACCGCGCTTGAATTTTTTCAGCTCTCAACCCCTGCACCGGCACCGGCGGATGCGAAAAGTGCGATTCTCGCAGCTGGAAAACCGCGTCGAATCGCAGCTGCGTCACTGCGTCACTGGCGAAACGAGCCCTTCGCGTGTTAATAATAAGAAACGAACAAAACTCGAGCGATTCGAACAAACTCATTAAAGTAATACGCCAAGCAAATCCAACGTTTCAAAATGATTCTGCAATTTCTCGAGCGACCGTGTTCCACTTGCATGACTTTTTTCCTCCCAAGGAAATTGCAAAGAAAATCAGGAATTTTTTTCTAATTTGCCACTCTAATATAAATAACGACGCGGATGTGTTATATACATAACGCATTATACTATTTGGGTATGTGGGATGCCAATGAATACACGGCGCGTTGCTCGGGAAATATCGAGAGATCGAGTGTCCCGGTAAAATGCCCAAAATCGCCTGCAACACTGTAGCAGCAGCTGCGATTCGCAAACTCCGAGGCACGCGCGTGAGTTTTGCACGCGGCTACCCGAATTCCCACCTATCTTGTAAATTCACTGGGGGAAATGCGAGAATGAACTTTGGAATCTTGCAGCGCTGCGAAGTTTGCGCCAGAGTAGAGGAGAATCCGTGCCAGACGCGAGAACGATATCTTTCAATAGGAGCTCGTTCGTTAAATGTTTGCCAGCCAAAAAGTTGCGCGGAACATCCCAAAGCCATTCCAATTCAACACAGCACTGTACATACATAGCTACGCTACAAATTTTCAATTCGATCCAATTGAAACAACGGAGAATCTACGACAGAGTTGTTTCCGCTGCTCGAACACAGTTTTCTATATATATATATATTGTGAGTCTCTTTTCGCCAATCGTACGGTTCTTTGACGTCCACGACACGTACACACGCACACGAGCATTTTTCCAAACCGAATCGGTTAATTATCAAACGCACGAACGAGTGAATAAACAATATTGATGAAAGTAGTTAGACGCGCGAGTTTGTTCGTGGCTTTGTTTAAAGGGCTCACGCGTGTATCGGAGCTTTAAAATACCACAAGTAAAATTGATTGCTGTATAGACAAAGAATGGAAATAAGCTAGAATATATATTCTTTATCCTTGGGGAAATCTCTGAATATACATATACATAGCGTTCGACTTAATTCGCCCTGGAACATGAACGTGAATTTGATTTACCTTCGAAACCATGAATGATATCAATTTTTCGCGTAAAACTTTTTGACTCGGAATAAAAATTATATCGAGCAAACTCCTATAAAAAAACTCATATCTCTCGTATTACCAAGGACGAAACAATTATCAAGATCCACACACGCTCGGATTTGAATCAAATGACGGAAAAGAAGAAAAGCTTGGATAACACGTGCGCGGCGAATTAATTGAAAAGTCACGTGGGGGGGGGATCAAGCTCTTATAACATATCCCTGGGGAAAATAAGAAGAAAGAAAGGGGAGACTGCGTGGAAGGAAGGTATAAAAGCAGTAAAGATTTTAGGGGGAGGAAGATGTGGATAAAAATTGGAATAATTCTCTCTCTCTCAAGAGAAGGGCCGTATTTATTAGTTGGCCCGAGTAACGCAAGCCTCGTATATAGCCGGACAACGCTGCAGCATTAACTGGAAAGTAACTCGATACGACCAGTTAGCATAAGGCAACTATCGCCGTAATCAAGACCGGTTTATCAAGCGGCAAAATCCATAGCGCAAGAGAGTAATCAAAAAGCACGTTGTCACGCGGAACATAATTAAACAAGATTGCTACCACTTAATTCAATAATCGAGCGATCCTATGCACACACATATTTACAGCGAATTAGCAAAGCCCGTTACGCGTGTATAGAGGAGGAGGAGAAAGGACGACACGAATTTCATAATAGACGTTGGAAAATGGGTGAGAAAAGCTTCAGCGATGATTCATTCGAGTTTCTCACACCGGACGGACGGACTCTCGCTCGTTGCTTCGCGCGCGCGTCTCGAGAATATCCGCTTACGATTTAATAGCGACTCGCCGCCGACAAACGATTCCGGTACATCGAAAGGTAAACACAGGCGCGATCTTATCGCGATGGTCGAGTGAATTTCTAGCCGCGAGCCCGTGAATTCCGTTCAAAGCCCTCGGCTCGCTCTCTGCCTGTGTGCCTCTCTACCTATATATATATATATATATATATTCACCCCTATGGATCAGCACTACTTTGTATAACTGCGTGTTTTTCGCGACGCCTATCTTCTATCTTATCATTACGACGCTGATAATTCCTCGGAACAAGCGACTTTCGATCGAATAAATCACTCGAAACACAATTGGATTATTATACCCTTTTTTCAATGACCGCTGTAGCGAGAGATGAGAATTCATTTAGAAATTGTTATAGCAATATTATTTTTACGTTCTTCCGTAATTCCCGCGAGAGAAACACTACAGCGTTAATGATTTATTGGAGCAGGAAAATTTTATTAACAACTAAATAAACGCGTTAAAAAGATTGAATTATTCGTTTAATTAGTATCTATTTGAAATTAGGATTTATAAATTATGGCAAGTGCGCTATTTTATGCCGGTCGGTAATTTTATGGGTAAAAACGGTAGTATGGAAGGTTTATTTTCTTTAGCTGTAACAAAATCTGATTAACAAGTGGATAAAGGTATTAAAAATATTGGATTATACGTTGAATTAGCATTTATGCGAGATAAGAATTTCTAAATTATCTCGAGAGTATTTTTATGTTAGTCGGTATAATTAAAAAAAAACTCTGTAAGATGTTGGAAAGCTCGAGGAGCGAATAGCGGAAGTCCCAATCGCATTTCCATTAACCCCGATGAAACTGAAAATCTCTCTCCCTCTCTTTCGATGCGGATGAAGCATGAGAAACACGCGAGCTTTGCTTTACGCGACACACTTTCCTCGCTGCAAACTCGCCTCTCCACGAGATTAAAATGTGCCAAGCGAATCGTCGTAAAATCTTACACGCGTGATAAAAATAAAGATTCGTATCGTTGTAAAAGCGAATCGGTCGATCGAGGGCGCTCTTGTGACTCGTGTACATTTTTTCGTACATTTTCTTAGGTTTAATTATGCCCACGTGACCTTTCGACCTACCCCAGAGCTTTCTCGATTGGTTTTAAACGGTGCGATGCGCGAGCTTTTCGTAGAAAATACTCGGATCTCTTATCACCCGAGGGACTTTCCTTCTCCGATATATATATATATATATATATATATATAGGACCAGCTAGACTCGACGAGCAGAGAGATAACTACAGCCACACCTATTTGCACTTTAGTGACAAACCTTATTGTCAGCGAGCGCGGGGACACATTTCTAGCAAATCTTCGAGACACGTAGGCGATACGAGGCACACGACGAATGGAGCTCTCTTTCGATCGACTCTTCGCACTTGAAATATATCGATAAAGAGAGCAGTAACTTAGCTGCACATACACGAGGAGCTATTCTATTTTTCCTCTATAATCAATAATCGATATTCTTTTGCAATGGAAGAATATATCCATAAGATAATTTTGTTTCACGTTGACAAATACATTTGTCGGTACGAGGGTTAAATTGTTTAGCAAATATTATTGCATATATACATATAGGCAATAACAAGAAGGAAACAAAGTTTTCTTTACAGGGAAATACCATGGTATTTTTCGCGTTGAATAATTATATTCGCAAAACTGTTTGGCGATAGAAAATGAGAAAAATATTCGTAGGAAAATTGTTTCGCCAGAGGAATAAATTGAAGGAGTGTTTCCCAGCCTACAACTGGAGCTTCGTAACTGTTTCTCCAATGACTCTTTCAGAGAATTCCCACGATACTCCTCGGTCTTTTTCTCTTTCCCCCTGGCTTCCTATTCGCTCAACTCGAAAATCGAGTCGAGCGCGATAAATCCCTAGAATATTCCATTCTCGCTCTTTGTGATTTTCAGCTGCGTTCTCAAACGAGCCTATCCTCCACGTGCTTTCGTCACGGATCTTCGACGCTCTCGAAGCGTCTTCGCGAATCGCGTTATTATATATATATATATATATATATATATATATACAAATAAGAGAGAGAGAGAGAGAGAGAGAGAGAGAGAGAGAGAGACGAGCAGGGGCTGTTGCACCGTTTAAAGCGGTGTCGAAGGTCAGGGAAGATTTTGCAGAGTCGCGAATCCAAGTTTAAAATAATGCGATTAAATTGGCAAGTTGAGTCGGAGGAAAGTGAGTGTAAGGGGAGGGGAAGGAGGGTTCGTCCAAGCCGGAAAGGTTCTGATGGCGGAGAGTCGAAAGAATGGCCAACTGCGAAGAAGCTAAGAAAAGGGCAGAAGGGGTTGCTCGATGCTGCTGCTGTGGAGGGGTCGTTAAGCCCTCTATATATCGACCCTCCGAGACTCTGGGAGATTCGCCACCCTTCTCGTCATCGGCAAGTCCAAAAGGGAAATTGCTCCCACGCGTTTATTTATTGACGAGAAAAACTTGCAAACTCTAAAACATTACTTTCGGTAACTCGATAAACCAAGCACGACTCCGGTATAGCTACTTCCTTTCGCGAAAGGCCTCTCTGATCGATGTAGTTTGCTGAAGAAATACGCTCAGAGAAGCTAGTAAATATTAAAATCTATAGGGTGTCTCATAAATAACGGTCAACTTGGACATTTCTCATCCGAGTCGATTAAAAAATATTTACTGTAACGTATATACCGCGTGTAATAAAAATCACTTCTCAATCTCGAAATAAAAACACGAAAAATAATAAATCTAACCAATTTTGCTATACAAATTGGAATAAACAAATTCTAATACGTAAAGAAACGTGTATAGTATAGAGATGACGAGGAGAAAGGAAAATGTTGCTTATGGCCAGGGTGTCAGAGAAGCGAGTACGAAGAAAGTTGAAGGGGGCTGACTGTCTCTATCGAGATTGTAGCGGGTAGTCGTGGTTATCCATGGACTATGTGACGTAATCGTGCAAGAATTAATAGCCGCAGGCATGCGATAGAGGAGAGCAGGATTACGTGTCGTGGATACACGCATGCCGCAGTACGAGTCACGGATATCTAAAGGGATCGATGACCGGGCATGCGTTAACGTTCCTCCTAATCCTCTTCAAGCTCTCCTCCAGCTTTGCAGAATTCTCTCTCTCTCTCTCTCTCTCTCTCTCTCTCTCTCTCTCTCTCTCTCTCTCTCTCTATATATGCCGGAATTCGATTAGGCCAACATACACCGCGCGCTGATTACATTCGGACTGCCGATCGCGACTAACCTAATTAAACGCCCGTTAAAATTTAATTAGTCCACGCACCATCGCCCGTATATTAACATTTACAATTTGCGCATATATTATACAACATAATTTAACGCGACGCTTTCTACACTCTAGCGAATTTTTGGCCAATTCGCTAAAAAAGAAAAAATGAGAAAATACAGGCAACGTGGAAGCACACAAAGGAGAGATTTTACTCCGAGCGAGAAGAACGCTCGGTGATTCTTATCTCGATGAGATAATCCCAATTCTGGGATATTCTCGGTTGAGCAGTTTTAGCTACCGTGACCTTGAGGCCACTGCATTCTTTCAGGCACGAAGAAGCTCGTGAAATCCTCGTTAATGCCCAAGTGGCTGTTTACTGCAGATATATTATATGTATATAAATTGTAGGGGTTGGTAATTGCATCGAATCGATTGCATCCTTACTGAATGCACGTGTATAAGTATATGTGAGGGGGAGGGACAAAGTTGAGAATAGCGGAGTCTCGCGCTCTCCGCGAGCTTTCCCTAGCTGCTACTCGCTCCGTGCTTATGAAATATCTCTTGAAACGCTCGATTCGAAGCCTCGGGCTAAATTTATTCGCGCCTTCAAGATCCTGCAATATCATTGTAATTCTACCATGTGATTTTTTCTCCAGGAAAATTCGACAAAAATTATCAAGCTAAATCCAATGTTTTAACCGATAGAAAATTCAGTGGTACAGGAGAGGAGTGAAATTTAAGACTCGTTCGCCTCGCTCGTTGCACCAAGCTTATGTAAACGATTACAATTCATTTGGAGGAATCTTGATGGACGTGTAATAGTATATTTTCGTCGGGACCGAGTCTTATTATCCTTGTATATGATTTTTCGTCTGGGAAAATTGCACAGAAATTAAACGAGTTAATTATATAGAATGAAAATAGGGTAAATCACTATATAGTAATAATATTCGAGCATTTCCATTCGTGTTTATGGAAACAACGGGATAATTAATTCAACACTCTCTGGGTAAATTTAATAACACGATTTTGTGCAAAGACTATACATATCATTGTCCCAGTTAACTCTTTGTGGAGGGAAATTAGAGAAAAACTACAAGCAAACGAATATTTCTGATAGAATTTTCGTACGAAAGGAGAGGAAAATTCGAGACTTTGTCTCGCTCGTTACAGGACGTTTATTGAAAACGATGGCAATTAGATCGGTGATCTCTCGATGGAGACGTAATAATAATATCATTCTGCAAAATCTACATTCTATACATGTATTTGCACAATGTGATTTTTCACGAAGGAAAATTGGGGAAAATGAATGACAGCGAACGCAATATTCGGGATAAAAATTCGGGTATTAAGGGAGAAGAATAAAATTGGAGATTTTAGCTCGCCCCGGGAATTACTATGGCACGTGTCAGTGGATTTTATGACGGAGGGCTATATCCCGTGGGATAGAGCCGAGTTATATTAGATCTCGATAAATTAACGCTTACTCCGGGAAAAGTACACTTTCGCTTTTACGACGAAATTTCCCAGAAAGTATGTGACATCTGTAGCGCTCCTTGTAGCATGGCCAAACTCGCCAACGCTTTTATCTTTCGCCCAAGTTCTCTTACCAAAGTAAATAGAAGACTTGGTTTCTCATTAACGACTATATATATATATTATCGTAAGAACGAATATAGTTAAAGAATAACAACAAAGAAATATAAAAGAGACAGTTTGAGATTTTGCTCTCGAAATTTCATTCCGCGATCCCGAAAAATAGCATCGCCATCTCTCCAACGATTCTCAATAATTGATCCAACGTTGGCCAGGTTTAATTTACACGCTGTATACCAAAGTATCGGTTGAAACAAGGTATAAAAGTACGATCTTTGTGTCGATATTAAAGAATAAAAGGCTGCAGGATGAAAAAAATATTGGTAACAACGTAAAATTCTAGTGTCCAGGATAAGTCCGGCTTGTGCTCGGAGGTTAGAGGGAAAATTCAGTCTTGCTGCTAGGTGTGTGTGTGTGTGTGTGTGTGTACATACGTGTGTTTGCCAGTGAAAAACGCGGGATCGAGGGCCGAGTGGCCATTTTAGCGAAACTGACGGGAATAAAGGCGAGTTAAGGTTGCAATTACCGCTCGGTGACTTAATGAACTTTTCAAAGAAGTGGGTGACGTCAGCACGAGGCTTCAGTCCCTCACTTCATACACTGGCCACTTGGCTCCTAATTTCGCTCGTGCGGGAAAAACATAATTTTCTCTCAACGACGAGGCATTTCCGCGTGGCGGAGGAAATGCGGGAAAATTTGGAAATTTTATGGCACACGCAAACGGGTGGTGGGTCGAGCAGCATCCACACAGGCGCGTTTCTTGGAATAAAAATTCATCGTTCGGGGCGAGCATCCTCCGGTGGCGAGGAGCAGCGTCGCGCAGTTCTGCGCACCGGAAAAAATAGTTGGCGCGAGGGGCATAAATTATTTTATAGTTCTTGTTAGTCGAGAGTGCGGATAGGAAAAAATGAACGCCTCTAGCGCGCAGTTTCACCCGCTGCTTGCTTCTTCCACAGTCCAACTTCTCTCCTTCACATTCACCGCGCGGTGCTTTATAGCGCAATAAAACTTCCTATAAATTACCATTAGCCTATGGATTTTTATAAACTATCATATATTTATACGCGTATATTCACGAAGGTGCAGTTGTACGGTGAAAAAAAAATAAACAAGAAATATCACATGGAACTCTCTCTTTTTTTTACCCCGAGCAATTTTTTTATCTGCGCGGTATTATTCGTCGTTTTCTATTGATATATACAGGGTGTACGAAAAATTGTCATGGATTTCTGATACTTTGGTTATAGAAGTAGCCGCAGGAATTATTGGTGATCGAGTATCGAAGAATATTTCGTAAAGTGTCACATAGGATAAAGAAGAAGGCAGCGATTCGTGGAATGGACGATGGCCGTGGGGTCCTTCGAAAGCGGAAACGCGCGGCTCGAATCGTAAAGTGACGTTCACACGACCATCTTTGGCATGCTAATTTCGGGACAAACGCGGCTCGAAGCAATCTTACGAGCGACCCTCGGCCGGGATTCCAATTTGGTGAACTCATCCAATGGGTAGCAGTAGCAACGGCAGCAAATCTCGTTGATCAGCGTCTCTCGGAGTCTCGTGAAAGTCTCGGGAAAAAATTAGCGACACTCTCGTTTTTTATACTAAACTTTGATTAAAAATTAATTGAAAGGGAAGTAAGAGAGAGAGAGAGAGAGAGAGATGTTAGGACGGAGATAAGGAAAAAGCTTTGCTCGTGCACCTATGTAAGCAGAGTAAGGGAAGTCTATATTAGTGTGTGTGTGTGTGAGATTGAATCACGCAAGGAGTGGTATACAAAGTTTGCGTATAGCGAAAGACTTGCGTGGCCATTATGGCCCCGTGGAACGATTGTCACGAGCGCGTGGCCCAAATGATAATAATATACCAAGGTCTTAAAGCAGGAGCCCATTTCCCGTGATAGTGTCGTTTCGGCTCCTGCTGTAAACAGACCCTGACAAATAACTTGTTTGATAATCCGAAAAAAGCAGCAGGTTTAACTAATTTCTCCAATTCACGTAACGGCGAGTCACGTTTCTTTACTTCCCCGCTAAGGAAAAAATAAACAAAGAGAAAACATGCACTGCTATTTTCCATCGACGCGATAAAATCATTTTTCAAGAATGTGGCGGTCGAGGAATCAATGACGAAAGTAAAAACAACAACACCGAAGTTGCACATCTCGTTGAAAGTAATAAAATGTGCAGTTGCGAGAGAAGAATACGAAAGAAGAGATCGAGGTGTACGTGCAGTGTGCGCGCGCGAATCAATGGTATAATAAAAATAAGGTATATAAGCTACTAGCTGAAGAGCATCTAGTTGTTATAGGACGCTTATGAAAATATTGATTTTAGAGGGGAACCATCATCGTGGGATAAGTAGGGTAGTCGTTTCACCTTTTTAAACACGCTTTAGCGATTTTCCGTCAAGGAGTCGTTGACACGGTGGCGGTCCGCTCTAGCGTAGAGCTCGGCCCCTCGGTCCCTCTTCTGCTCGAGGAAGAAGAAGGTGCGAGGCTCGTGCGGCGGGCGCAGAGCGTACTTGAAATATCGACTGGGCCAACTTATCCGTTACAATAGATAGCACCGGCGAGAAGCTTAATTGACGTTTCTGTCGATACGTCGATCGCTCTAAATGGCGGATATGTTAACCACGGGGATTCGCCACCGACTAATTCGCGCTAAAATCCCATTAAAAATCACTGCCCTATCTAAATTAGATTGGATTTTAAGGCGGAAGCTCTGATGGTCGAAGAGGGAGGAGGAGGGGGGGGGGGGATGACGGACCTTTGGGCTCGGAACGATAGATCGAGTTTCCTCGCGAATAAACAAAATTTTAACCGTGCGTTCGTGTGTGTAGAGACAATGAGGAATTGGATGACGATGACCCACTTTGATGTTTGTTATCACAGATGATATATTTGGGGATCGGCTGCTATGGTAACTGTTGCAAGAGCCGGAATACGATTCTCTTCGGTGATCTTAACGCAAATGTATCACTAATACGCTGCATGCATCGCAAAGTCGGTAATGCGATTACATGGGCCCGAGGCTGTGTCGCTCTTTAGTTCAGTAATACACTAGCTATATATCTATTAATTTTCAGCCAACTCTATGGAACACGAGCTTTAACGTACACTCTGCAAAGCCCCTTTGCTCAATCTTCTCTCTCCCTCTCCCTCTCTCGTAACCGAATCGTTGCACACACTGGCCCCGAAAATCATGGTGAAATCGAGCGGAAAATTTAAGTCGATCGTTGAACAAAAATTTCAGTCCTTTTACACCCACTCGATCACATTAGCTGTATTTATATTAATTAATACAGTGGAATCAATGGAATATACGAGCGTTAACTCGCCTAATATCCAAAGCCTCTTTGTAAAGAGTATCTCCCCCCCCCCTCTCTCTTGCAAATGGATTATTCAACATCATCCAAAAATCATTGTAAAATTCCAGACCATCGGCGAGGAAAAATTTCAGCCATTCGCAGCGTCCGAATGAAAGTTTTGCTAATTATAACGAAGCTTGCGTAGTTTTCGCAGGGAAATTATCGAGGAGAAGGCGAGGTTCGTTTAATTTTCTCGTGCGCAAAGAGCTAGTCGAGCTTAATGGTATGGAGAGCACGAGCTTAGCCGTGGGTAAAGTAGCTAATGAATTTTAATGAAGTTGTTTATTATTTGCAAAAATGATTGCAATGCAAAAGTGGCTCGGTGGCGAGTGGCGTGGAGCAGGGAGACCAGGAGGAGGAGGAGGGGGAGGAGGGGGGTGGTACGAAGGCGTACTCGAGTGCGTCTGAAAATAGCAACGATTCGCAATTGCAAAGCTCGCTTTCGCCAAGTTCGCGCTACTCGCTGCGCGAAACACGCGATTTATCGCTAATGCGGCGCTTTGCTATCGCGCTATGCTTTTACAACGGGAAATTAAATTTTACCACCGAGACTCTTGCACTATCACACCGTAGTCGTTTCTTCTCCAGCGACTAATATTCGCCGTGCTCCTTTTTCTTGCGATATTTTGCGAAATTTGCAAGCCTGCAGGAGAGCGGCCGCCGTCCAAGGAGAGTCACGCGAGATGATGAATTGTCCTCGCGTTCCTTTGGAAATCTCCAATGGGGTTGATTTTGCGATAGCCGACTCCCCTATTGCTTCTATTATTTATCGTTTCTTCATTTGGTAATCCCGGATTCCCTACCCTCGCCCCTCATCGTATATTGCAGCATTGGGACGCGACACAAGAGTGATCGATGCTATACGAAGGCATTGCACAGTTGGATCGGAAGGACAAATACCATTTCTGGCGCGACCAACGCTGTATTCGTCAGAGCCGCTGACTTTCTTCGCGGTTGCGCATGCGCCGTAGATCGTTCCGCAAAGTTCATGTTCGCCCACAACGTTCCTCGGGCACGCCGGTCTTATTAGGCTGGAGTCGTAGCTTCTTCTTCTTCATCCACCGCGAGAACTCGAAAATAATCCAAGAATGGGACGTGTTTATCTCGTATCGTACCTCTTCCGACGCGAAAGGTCAAAGCGACGTCGTTTAATATAAAACATGCAAATCCCAGTGATTTACCACTTGTCAGGATCAAATTTCAGATTTGTAGAATTCGCGTGGAAAGGAGAGTGGCGAGAAATTATGCTGATTTATGATTATTAAAATTCAACTGCTTCCTATTTTATTTTTATCCGAGTTCCAGTGATACATTCAGGTGCTCTCTGGATCGGAGAGTGAAGATGTCGGGCGAAGCGTTTATTAGGCGAAAGGAGAACATCTCACTGCATGGTTTCGTAAATATTATGATTCGTTCTGCACTAGTGTGAAGTTGGCACCTCAAATTTTAAAACTGAAAAAAAGAACAAACAAACAGTTGTAGTAGCACCGGGAAAAGTTCTACAGTTTCTTGCTATTTTTGAAAAAAGTTCTGCAGATTGAACTCGAAAAACTATAAAATGATGATTTGGGGTGCCAACTTCACATTCTCTAATATTCAAATGCTCATATCTTTTAAACTAAAAGTCCTATCGATAAAAACTATTGGACATACTTATAGAACTCTTTGGGGTGCCATCAGAACTCTAGTTAAAAATCGAAAATTAGCACAAAAATGTTTTAAAAATTAAAAAATTAAAAATTGTTCTTGTTAATTTTCGATTTTTAACTAGAGTTCTGATGGCACCCCAAAGAGTTCTATAAGTATGTCCAATAGTTTTAATCGATAGGATTTTTAGTTTAAAAGATATAAGCATTTGAATATTAGAGAATGCGAAGTTGGCACCCCAAATCATCATTTTATAGTTTTTCGAGTTCAATCTGCAGAACTTTTTTCAAAAATAGCAAGGATCTGTAGAACTTATCCAAGTGCTACTAGAACTGTTTGGTTTTTTCCCAGTTTTAAAATTTGGGGTGCTAAGTTGACAGTGGTTCGTTCTGTATATACTTGGAAATACGTAGAGAACGATCTGTCCGAGTACCGAGCGCGTGTTTGCAAGTTCTTTTGAGAAAAAGGTGCCTCGAGCTCTGTTGTTGTTGTTGTTGCTGCTGTGAGCGATGCCTCGCGTTCGACGAAGCAGCGGACGACGAGAGACTAACAATGTGCAGGGAGAAAGCGTGTCAAGGTCACGTGGCACGAAGATCTCGAACATCGCGAGTATCGCAACGCGTTCGATCATCTCGATTCGAGTGTGTGAGGAATGGCGACGGGAGGCGTGTGCGGCAAAGGTGTAATAAACCTTGCGTGAATGAAACTTTGACGCAGAGCGAGGCTCGAACCATCCAATCCAACGAGTGGAAGATAAATAGCGGAGGGAAGGGTTGTGGAGCTTTGAAAGAAGCTCGTGAATTCATAGGGAGAGGGAAAGAGAGGAAAACGCGCGTGGGTTAAAAGTTATATACACACAAAGAGGCCTGGAAAAGGCACGAATTAATGTTGCAAAAATTGGGCCAAGGTTACTGAACTTGCCTCGAGCACAATATTAAAAATAGCAACATTATCGCGTTTCTTCGGTTCGTAGCAATCGAGCGGAATGCGGCGTGGAGAGATTTTTATTTCCCAACGAGAATAGCGCCTCATTCTCTCTTTCTTTCTCTCCGTCGAGTCGCTGATTAAAGCTAGCAGGATGAACCAAATTTTGTGGACCAACGCCGGCGAGAAAGGCCTGGCTGCTGGTTGCTGGCCCAGATCAAACGGACCAGCGGTGGATAAAAGCACGTAGGCCGAATAAGCTGTCTCCCAGCTGAAAATCAAAGGGAGCTTTCTCCATGATTTTTCCTCTTATTCCCACGCCTACTTAAATCCTAAAACCACGCGACTGTCGTGTTAAACGAGACCGAGGTCACCTTGGAAATTATCCGAATTCTAGTTTCGCCGCGATGACAATTATTTCTCATTAATACCGTTTAAGGCAGAGGATCGTTTCTCGCGGAGTATGAAGAGTCGATAGAATTTTCGAGCGACTGTGCTATATAATAAAAAGGCATAAGGCTATCCTTGGCACAGCGCGCGCGCAGAGGTCGCTGAGGATTTCGCGAGCGAGGCGTCTCTCTGGCACGACACGAGAAAACGCGACGCGACGTGCGTGGACGGATATGTTCGCGCGGGCTGGAAAGCAGAACGTGACTCAGTGTCGCCAACCACGCCATAATAATTATGTCTTCGCCATATTCGCCACGCCAACATCCAGCCGTGATTTTCTCGTGCCAACTACCTTCGCGACTCTGCCATTTCCACGAAAAGTCACGCTAACCGAGCCGCAAATAATTCCACCAGTTGCGATATTATTGGTAAGAGTGTTTTTCGCCTTCGTATACACGAAGGAGATTTTCAAGTGGGTATATTGTGGAGAGGACGAGAGAAATTGAACGATGATGACGCGAAAGGAGGTGACGAAGAGTCGGAAGGAAGGAAGCAACTGGCGGCCGCGACGAAGCGAGCCAGTTGTGTAATTTTATGTGTAGCTTCGTTGCGTGGCATTTTTATGCAAGAAGGTACTCGACGCGTGCGTGTTAAATTTCCGCAGGATGCATGTGGTAAGGCGAGGCTCGATTAAGGAGGACCGGTTCGCAATTAATCGATCGACCAGATCATCGCTCGCCGCTGCTAAGACCGTCGTCCTTAACCCACTTACCGTCACCGTTATCCATAAACTCTCCGATATTTC